>NC_067291.1:21045857-21385396 GCF_020740795.1 Apus apus | reverse complement strand
CCCCCTCTGTCCAGCTCTGTCCCCTTCCCATTATGTGTCCTGGACTTTCCCCCCCCCAGGAGTGGGGAGCGGAGCTGGCACAGGGACCACTATGAGTCCCACAGGCAGGGACTGATCCCCTGGCTTGGGACTCTGGTCCCCTGCCTTTGGGGGCTGTGGGGTCCCTGTCACCCCATGGCCCCGGGGAGGGGGCTGCTGTCCCAACTCTGCTCTGCCTCCAGCTGTTCCTCTTCCGCACCGTCACCTTCCACCCCCCGCACAACTTCACCCAGTGCACGACGCGGGGCAGCTTCCCCCAGCCCTGGCACGAGACCCTCTACAACATGCTGGGCTTTGCCTGCCTCTTCCTGCTGCCGCTGCTCATCATGGTCTGCTGCTACGCTCGCATCCTCCTGGAGATCTCCCGGCGCATGGGCTCCAGCCTCTGTGAGTGCCATGTCCCCTGGGGTGCTCAGCAGGGACCCTGGGATGGGGGAGCAAGGCGGGGCCCTGGATGCAGTTGTGTGGGAGCCTCCAGCCCTCCCTCAGGGCACGAGGTCCCTGTCCCCAGCTAAGTGTTCTCCCAACTCCCAGTCTCCTCCCGGGATGTGTCACTGCGGCGCTCCCAGAACAACATCCCGCGGGCACGGCTGCGCACGCTGAAGATGAGCCTGGTCATTGTCTCCTCCTTCATCCTCTGCTGGACCCCCTACTACCTGCTGGGACTGTGGTACTGGTTCTGCCCACGGGCCATGGAGAAGAGGGTCTCGCCAGCCCTCACCCACATCCTCTTCATCTTTGGCCTCTTCAACGCCTGCCTGGACCCCATCACCTACGGGCTCTTCACCATCCCCCTCCAGAGGGGCTGGGGCTGCCCCTGTGGGCACCCCCCTGAGCCCCAGCTGCCCTCCCCGGCCACCGGCTCCTTCCACTGCTCAGCCTCCTCCTCCTCCCTGCCACCCAAGCGGGGGGTCCCAGGGGCACAGGGGCAGTGGGAGCCCACCAGGACAGGGCTGCCCACAGGCACCAGCTCCTGCCAGAGCAGCTCCCTGTGAGCCAGGCATGGCCTCATGGCCATGGGGACACCCTGGGGGGCTCAGCAGGCACCAGGGCTGTGGGCAGGAAGGGACCAGAAGCAGGACAGTGACGGCAGGAGGGGTCTGATGGGGACAGGGTCCTGCTGATCATTTTATAGTCATAGAATTGTTATGGTTGGAAAAGACCTTTAAGATCATCAAGCCAAACTGTTACCCCAGCCCTGCCAAGGCCACCACTGACCCATATCCCTCAGCACCACATCTACAGGGCTTCGAAATCCCTCCAGGGATGGGGACTCCACCCCTGCCCTGGGCAGCCTGGGCCAGGGCCTGACAACCCTTTGGGGAAAAAAAAATTCCTAGTATCTCTATTTTCCTATGCCCCAATGTGTCTGTGGGTGGTGGAGCTGGTGTGGGTGCCCTAGGTCCCCTCTCTACACCTGCCAAGCCCAGCACAGCAATGAAGTGTCTCCCAGCCACCTCCTGCCATGCCTATGTCCTCAGTCATGGGGCTGGGGTCCCCAGAGCCAGTGCTGCTGTGGGTGGGCTGGGTGGGAGCCCCTCCCTGCTGTCCCCGGGGTTCTGGAGCCAGTTCTGGCTGCTCCTGCCCCTACTGTGGGGTTGTCCCAGAGACCCTGCAGGGTGGCTCGGGCTGGGTGCTGTCCTCTCCGTGGTAGCTGCTGGGGCTGTTTGTCCTCATGGGACTCAGGGCTGGTCCCTGCTGATGTCACCGAGCCTGCAGCAGCCTTGCACCCGCTGGCTCTGCTCCAAACGGGAGCTGTTGGCTCCTGCCGAAGGTCGTTGCGAGGCGGGGGGGCCCGGCTGCTCCCGGCTGCTCGGCAACTGCCCCAAGGCCAGCGCTGCCGTGGGAGCTGGGTTGGCCAGAGGGGCTGGGGGAGGTGGGGAGGGGGCTGCAGTCCCCGGCTATGAGCAGTAGCTGTGGGTGCTGGGCCCCTGCACCCCAGAGCAGCTGGTCTGAGCCCCTCCAGGATCAATTCTGCAGGAGTGAGGGACGTCCCAAGGGAATGGTCTCTGGGATCAGGGAAGGGTTATGGGCAGAGCTTGGGGACGGCTGGAGCCGGGACTGAACCAAGAGGCTGACCCCAGCCAGCACCTGCCCAGGGATCCCCACTTTGCTGTGGTAGGTCACTGGACTGCGTTGTCCCCTCCAGTCCCCACTGCCAGGTGGGACCCACACCTGGGATCTGCCCGTAGTCCCCAGGAAGCCGTTGCTGATTATGTGGCCTGTGCAGGAGCTGGCCAGGTCAGGAGGGGCACAGCTGGGAGAGCTGCTCCCACTAGGTGCGTCTGGCTCTGGTCCCATGCTGTGGCACAGGCAGGACAGCCAGCTCGGCACCAGCTGTGCCAGGTTGCCCCTCCCAGGTCCGAGATGCCCAGTAACAGCGGCACGAACCACAGTCACGGGGCTTTATTACCAAGTGGCAAAGTGAAACAGCAGCAATGCTGCCGCAGCTGCGGAGCAGATCCCCTGCTCTCCCCAGGGCTGGGGTGCTCCCGCACAGGGCGGGCTCCCAGGGACTCTTGTGGGGGTCTCTGCTTTGTGGGGCTCCAGGGAATGTGGCTGCAATCCCAGGGACACAGGATATCCTGGCTGCTGCAGGTTGGGGATGGGGCTTCCTCAGTGGGGGGGCAGAGCTGTACCTGTGCCCACTGGGCACGATGGGGTGCAAGGGGGAACAAGCCTCAGGAAGGGACTGGTGTTAAGTATGAAAATACCACCGTGTACAGAGCATGGCACTTGCTCCTGTGGCAGGGAAGCACCTGGAAAATGCTTCGCTGTGAGGACAGGGGCTTGCAAAGCAAAGGAAACCACTGACCTAAAAAGCCCCTGCTGAAACCCTGCTCCTGGTTTTGTGCCAGGGGCTCCCGGGAAGCTACTGGTGGCCTTGAAGAAAAGGGGAACCGTGGTCCCCCTCCTCTGCCCACAGGCACAGAGCAGCTCTGCCCTGGCTTGGGGCAGGGAAGCGGGCACTAGGGGGGTCAGCATCACCATCCCCTTGCCAGCCTCGCTGCATGCCAGGCTGTGCCCTGCAGCCACATCGGGCTCTGCAGGGGCACTGGAGGGGCCAGGGTGTTGGTGCCAAACCCCAGCACACTCACCCACTTCCTGAAGGAACTGGGGAGTGGGCACAGACTGGCGGGGCGAGGGGATGGGGCGGCAGGGAGGGAGAAGGTAAAGCAGGAGGTGATGCTGGGGGGATTGGCCGGGGATGCCCCTGCTTGGTGACCATTTCCCATCTGGCTCAGCAGTGTCATGCCCTGCCATCCACCCCCCAGCACCTTATGAAAACCAGAAGGAAACATGACCCTGGAGATGTCTGCCTGCCCAGTCCCCCGCAGCCCGGCACACACTGGCTCTAGGTGCCGGCTCCACCGCTGCCGGGTCTCTTCTCAGTGAAGAAGCTTTTGAGCAGCATCACTTGCCCAATGCTGACCACAAAGAGGATGAGGGTTTCCCCAAGGGACCAGTATGAGACTCGGCCATTGAGGTCTTCAGCTCTGCTCCGGTCCTGCGCTTCGCGCAGGCGATAGTGAGTCTGGGAGTCAATCACTGTGTTCAGGGCCTCGTGGATGGTGACGCAGGCAGATTCCATCTGTGGAGACAAACAGGCTCCATTGCTCCTGCCACAGCACAGCTGGGGCCCGGGGCTCCTGGGGGAGTTGAGGGCTCTCCCGGCTTGCACCCCAGAGCAGTTCTGCTTGGAGGGGCAATACTGGGGATGGAACTGGTGGAGTGAGCTGTGAGCACCAGGGCACAACCCAGAGCTCTACCAAGGTGCTGGGGACCACGGGCAGGGTATGGTGCACAGCCAACCTCACACTGAAGGATGGGGAAGCTTTGCTACACTTCCCCTGAGCAGGATGGAAACTGGGGAGACTCAGCCCCAGAGCAGCCCCCCCCCGTCCCTGCACACAGCGGGACAGTTGGATGGCGGTTGGCACTTCTGCATTTGGTGGAGGGGAAGGTGGATACACCCAACTGCTGTCCTGCTGTGTCACCTCAGTCCCCCTGACTCTGGCAGTTGCAGATCAAGTCACAAGTGTCAAAACAAGAGGAAATAGCCTCAAGTTGCCCAGGGGAGGCTTAGACTGGATATTAGGAACATTTCTTCCCCAAAGGGTTGTCAGGCCCTGGCCCAGGCTGCCCAGGGCAGGGGTGGAGTCCCCATCTCTGGAGGGGTTTCAAAGCCCTGTAAATGAGGTGTTGAGGGACATGGGTTAGCAGTGGCCTTGGCAGGGCTGGGTTAATGGTGGGACCTGATGATCTTGTAGATCTTTTCCAACCAAAATGAATCTGTGATTCTATGTTTTGATGATTCCGTAAGCAGGAGCTGTGGCAGGACCTGCCACCTGCAGCAGCGTGTGGTGACCCACCTGTGTCAGGGCGGTGACACGGTTGTTCATGTCGGGCAGGATTGGTGGCTCGTCGCCCACCTGGAAGTCGAAGTAGACGGTTTTGTGGGAGAAGGTGGAGAACTCATTGCTGAAGCAGAAGGTGTAGACACCACTGAGCTCAGTGCGGTGCGGGAAGCTGTCGTACTGCTTCTTGGTCTCCTTGTAGATGGTCTGGCCATTGGGGTCCTCCACGTAGCAGTCCACATCGTAGTGTCCCCCACTGATCACCTGCACAAGGGGACACAGGTGGCACCTGCCAAACTACGTGGCAAGAGCCTCTTGTGGTGGCAGGAGCAGCTCTGCTCGGTGCTGTGGTGTGTGCACAGCCGTGCCCGCCGGCACCGCGCCCGTGGGGCCAGGCTGGGGGCCCAGGGGAGCCCTGTCCCAAGGTGACCACAGCTCAGGTGGATGTCTGGAGCTCAGGAGGGGTGTACAGAGCTCAGGTGGGTGCTCAGATAGGGTGACAGCTCTGATGGCTGGGTCGGGGGCTCCTGTGGCTGCCGTGGGCACTCCTGGTACTGGCTCTGAGCAGGGCACTGCTGGGCACAGTGCCGAGGCTGGAAACGGCTCCCGGTGCAGCACAGGGGATCTGAGGGGGATCGGGAGAGGTGCAGCTGCAGCCCTGCCTGTGGGGCACGGCAGGGGTAGGGGCAGGGGGAACAGGTAGGGAGGCACAGGCAGGGGCATGGCACAGGTAGGGGAACATGGGCCGGGGGCGATGGGCACAGGCCGGGATGCGGGCAGGGTGCGGGCCGGGAGCAGGCAGGGCAGTACCTGGTAGTCCAGCGTGAACTTGAGGCCGCGCTCCAGCTCCTGGTGGAAGCAGCGCCGGGCGCTGTCGGGCAGCTCCAGGGTCAGCTCGGTGCCGCTGGCCCGCAGCGCGCACAGCGCCAGCACCAGCGTCCGCATCGCGACCCGCATCGCGATCCCCATCGCGCCGCGCATCGCGCCCCCCGGCCCGCGTCCCGCCCGCCCGGCCCCGCCCCGTCTGACGTGGCGCCCGCCCGGCACCGACGGCGCTTCCGCTGGGGGCGGCCCCGCGCCCCGGCCCTCCCGCCGCCGGCCCGGCCCCCCCGGCCCCGGGGCTCCGCACCCCCGCGGATCTGCGGCCGACGCGGAGCTCGTTATTAGCAGCGATTACATCAAACCCCCGCGCTGTCACATGACGTCACCCGCCGCGCGCGCGCCGGGGCGCATACGTCACACACGCGCGCTCCCGTGCTCCCGGCGCCGCCGGCGGTGGCCGGTGCGGGGCGCGGCCCCGCGGGGTCCCCAGCCCGGGTCTCTGCCTCCGGGCGTCCGACGGCGCTTCAAAAAGGACAAACGCAAATTACCGGAGTGACGGGAAACGAACGGAAGAGGGGAACTGCGGGGTGTAAAGTTCCGCACTCTGAAATATACGACAAACGTCACGGAGAGAGGGAAAATCCGCCGGGAATTCTGTCTGCCTGACCTGCAGAACGTACGGGCTTCAATGCTGTGGGAACAGCAGCCGCCTTCTCGCCGGCCGGCGCGTTTCCATCCCGAAGCGCTGTCGGGGAACAGCGACCGGAGCCAAACCGCGCGGCGGGCTGTGCAGGAGCTCGGCAAAGCGACAGTCCTTGGCGGAGGCTTCCCGAGCAGACAAGCCGGGAGCGCTCCCAGCCTGGGAATTCGGAGCCTGGAGGTGCTCGGTGTGGTGGGAAGTGCCTCTCAACCTGGGTTGCTTCAGAGCCAGAGCCAAACCCCTTCCTGATCCTGGCCCACTGAAGGCACGGGGTCGCAGCAGGGACGGGTTTAACTCAGCCTCTGGAGTTCCCATGTGCTTGGGAATCTCTGAGGTGGAGAATTGTCTCCCTCTCCAGCACATGGAGGGCACCGATACATTCAGTCCTCTCGAGACGGGTATTTCTGCTCTTCCATGACAGCGTCAAGATCCTCTCCCTGTGTTCACAAGCACATCAGCCCCATGGCTCCCTGGCATGGAGCTCCTGACAGGTTTCCAAGTCAGAATGAAGTGGATGGAAGAAAAGTGGATTGTAAATAATGAGGAACAAGGAAAGTGCAGGCGGGAGTTGGGCTGTTGGGGATCCACCTCTCCAAGTGGTGACTCCTGGGGAAAGGTCCAGGAGTGAACAAAGGGTATGACAGACTCCAGCTCTCGGGCTGGATGCCTGGACTCTCCCAACAGCTCTGGCAAGTGGGAGCAGGACCCCCCTGATTCATTCCCCGGGCACAGGTCAGACCCCTGTGGCCCTTAATACTTCCCCGGAACCAGGTGACTGCTCAGTGGGGGACTGTCCCCTTTCTGCAGGGACAGTGCTGGTTTGGTGACTTTCTTGGGAAGCAAATGTTGACATGGCTACTGGGCCACTATTTCCTCGAAATCAGAGAGCTGCTGCATCTGCTCCGTGTGCACGGAGTGTCTCCGGAGGAGCTTCCTCTTGGCTCGCAAGTCGCCCCGTCTGGGTGAGCTGGGAGCGACGGGGACCAGGGACTTCAAGCCAGCGGCAAGCAGAGAGGAGGCTTTACTGTTGGAGCCAATGTCGGGGATTGAGGGGCTGGGGTTCACGTTGAGGGGGGGCAGATAGCCTGGCCTCATGTGGGAGATATGGTCCAGCAGCAGGGTCCCAGACCCCCGCCTCTCCAGCAAGCTGGGCGGGCGGTGCCGGCCGGTGCCGACCGATGTGCTGCTGATGCCATCCAGGGACTCGGGTGAGGTGTCCAACAAGGCCAGGTGGGACCCGCTCAGCCTCCTCCTCTCTGACAGCCCCTTCCCTGCCTCGGCTGGGCCGGGGATGCCGGAGGGCAGGGGGTCGCAGTCGTGCTCCACGCTCAGCCTCCTCCAGGGCAGCGCGGCCGTGTCGGAGCCGGCAGTGCTGGAGCCGGTGCTGTCGGGATCATGGGGCACCGTGCTCCTGCGGGGCAGGCGCTGGCTCTTCTCCTGGGTGGTTTTCCTCGCCAGCGCCCTCAGAGCCTGCTCCTCTACCGGGGGGAAGAGTGTGGGGTCCTTGCTCTTGCTGCTGCCACACCAGGTGAGGGGACCCTTTTTGGAGAGCGAGAGGTCGCCGATGCCCGTGATGACCTCACCATCGGCACAGACCCGCGTGTCATCGCGGTGCCCGGCGGCCGCCAGCACCGAGGGGGCCACCAGCCCCCAGGGCTCGGAGCGCAGCCGCTTCAGCTGGGGCAGGCGGGCTCTCCCAGCCGGTCTGGCTCTCGGGCCTGGGGAGGTGGGCTCCTGGGCAGCCCTGCTGGAGGGGCTGTCCCCGGGCTGCGGGATGATGATGTCACTCTCTTCCTCACCAGAGGAAGGTGCTGAAATGGGGATTTTCAGGTGGGCACTAGAGGGTGAGATGCACGCTTCGGGGGCGGGTTTCTCTTTGAACTCCAGTGAGGGGGGGATGTTTAGGTACTGTTTGGTGGTTTTGCTGCCAGAGGCAGATTTGTCCATGGTGATAATGATCACCTCCTTCCCTTGGGCTTTGCAGGCATTCAGGAGGTGCTGCAGCACAGTCCTGTCATCAGCATTGATGGCGTGAACCAGAGCTGATGCTCCTGAGTGGTCCTCCAGGCTGGGGTCTGCCCCATTCTCCAGAAGCAGGGACACCACATCTCCCCCAGCACCACGGATGCAGGCGTGCATGAGGGCCGTTTTCCCAGACTTGTCCTGGATGTTGGGGTCAGCTCTGTTGTCCAGCAGGTACTTCACCATCTTGGCCTTGTTTATGCTCTGCTGGTCGACGTGCTTGGTGATGCAGGCCACCATCAGGGCTGTCTCCCCTTTCTCGTTGCTCTCGTTGATGTAAGCCCCTCCTTCCAGCAGCAGCCGGGTCAGCCGGAGCCGGCCGAGCCAGACTGCCTTCAGGAGGGAGTTCCCTCCCAGCTGCAGCTCTGTCACCTCATCCATGGTGATGCTCAGGGCTGGGCAGAGGCAGTGCCAGCTGGCAGCTGGGGGAGGGAACATGGAGGACTTGAGTTTTGCTCCTCAGCCCTGGCTCTCGCCCCACTTCCTGGGGGTATCATGCTCTCAGCCCTGCTCTGCATCCCACCCCACACCATGGCATCAGGAGCCCCCCAGAACCACTCCCTCTTTATGCCTTTACTTTAGAGTGTTGCCCCTTCAATCATCTACTCTTTAGGATGCTTGATATTTTTCTCTCTTGTCCATGTCTATTGTCTCTCTTGACCTTCCCCTGTTCCTGACACATCAGAGCACCTGGCTGCACCAATTGCCCTTGATTGTCCTGACCAGCCTCACCTGAGACCCCAACCACTTACCCACCCACCCTTCCCCTTGGGGGCTCTATTTAAATGCTGGCCCAGGTCCTCAGTTCTGGTTTGAGCACCAAGGTGCCTGATCTCCCTCCACCTCATCAGACCAGGCTTGTTCCTTGGCCTTCCTGCATTGACCTAGGGTCTGACTTGTCACCTTGGCCTGGTGGTCTGTGTTGATGGGACCATCCCTGCCCTGCTGTGGAGGTCTTGTGTGTTTCCCACCTCCCTCTACCCCGTGCTGTGGCCACCCTTGGCTTAGCTGGTCTCCCCTTGCAGAGCAGCTCAGCTGCTCCCTGCCGGCGCCTCTTGGTTCCTCTTGCCTCACTCTGTTCCAGCTCTGTTCCCCTGGCAGCCGCGCTGACACGTGCCTGGATGCAGCTGATTTTTCTAAGCACTGGAGGAATCCGACTGATCCTGATGCCCAGGTGGGTTCCACCGCGGCTCCTAGGTCCCTGGAGCTGTGCCGCAGAGCCCCCTGGAGACGGTGGGAGCATCTCCCATGGCTTCTCGGGCTGTGGCTGCTGGAGGAAAGGCCGGTAACTCCCCGGTGCTCAGCCGTGGTGTGAGCTCCTTGGGTGGGGGGGCTGCGGAAGCTGCTTCCCTCCCGGGGACCAGCTCGGGGGCTGGCGGGGGGGGCAACAAACTCCGGCTCTGGTGGCAAGTGCTTCCACCCGGGCTGGCCCCGGGAATCCTGGCAGGAGCGGCTCCTGCGCATTGCTTTATGGCCACCACACGCCTCGTGGCCCTCCTGTGTCCCCGAGGAACAGCCCCCGTCCCCTGCAACCCTGTGACCCGAAGGGCACCGTGCCCAAGGAGAGCTCGGAGCTGTGCTGGAGGGACCAGCGATACCCAGCGCCGTGGGAACACCACGAGGGCAGAGACAGACCTTCGGCCAGCGTCCTCGGGGCCCGGCCCCTGCCTGCCCCGGGCACTGGTGACCCCGAGCAGCGGTTTCCAGCCCTTCCCTGGAGCATCCTCCTGTGCCAGGGGCCCGTCCGAGCCCACCTGTGTCCCTCTGGAGCATGTGGCCAGCCTCATGGATTTCCCCGGAGGCCTCCCCGTCGTGGGCACAACTGCTCTGCCCGCCCCCCCCCCCCCCCAGAGGATCCAGCGCTCCGGGACCTGTAAGTGCTCACACGGGGGGAATCACCCCCTAGGGGCCCAAGTGGTGTCACAGCCACCCCCTCCCTCCGCCACCGGAGCCATACCCGGGAGGAGCCCACCCGCTTCCCCTCGGGGGGCCGCTGTTGTGAACTCGCCTCCCCTCCCCGCCTGTCATCTCCCGGGGCCACCGGAGGGTCCCGGCCCGGGCGCAGCTTCGTCCCCTCCCGCTGCCCACCGGGGGTCGCGGGAGCCGGCGCTTGGCCGCGGGGCTGCAAGGACACCGGGGGGAGAACGGAGACGCCCGGGGCCGGTGCCTTCCACGACTGCCCGCCCCCGGCGCCGGCCCGCTGCCCCTGTGCGAGGTGCTGATGGGGAGGTGGGGGGAGAGCCCACCGCCCCTCGGCCCCGTTACCTGCTGCCCGGGTTTTCCGTGCCCGGTCCCGGGCTACAGCTCTCGTGTTCCCGCTCCCATCGTCCCTTATGTGCGCTCCGGGGGGGCTGCGTCACCCCCCAACTGTTGCCCGGGGCTGTGCGGGGGGGGCGGTGCGTCGTTCCCCGGTGGGTGCGGGGAGCGACGGGGCGGGAGTGTGGGAGTCTGGGTCCCTGGCCTCCTGCGGGGGTGATGTGGGCTGTTAGGGGGTGTTGGTCCGTGTGCGGGGGTGGGAGGTGTGCGGGGGTAGCCGGAGGTGTGGGGAGTGAGTTTGTGTGTGCAGGAGCTGAGTTTGGGAGCGGGGGGTGGGGCGTGTGTGTGCACACGTCGGAGGTGTCTGTGTCCATGCGTGTCCCCATGCATGTGCACTGTGTGTCCCCGTGCAGATGGCATGTGCTGTGCCTCCGTGTGTGCTGGGTGCCCGTCGGGGGGCAGGACAGGGTGTGGTGGGTGCGTGTCCCTTTGTGGGCTGCTTTTGCGTAGCCTCCAGCCCCACTGGCTCTTCAGGGGCAGCCCCAGCAGAAACAGCCGACTAGGTGGAAGGGGAAGAAGGTAATCAATGCACAAACCCCACAGTGTCACACGTGGGGGTTCAGCACCCTGCTGTTGCTCCATCGGTATTTATGGTTTGCACTTCCTTAGATTAGATGAACATTAGGGGCAATTTCTCTTGTGATTACTAAAATATAATCTGAAATCGCAGTCTTCTTTGGTACAAGGTGATAATAATAATCAGAGTTAGCAGAGAAATGAAGTAGACCTTACTACATTAGCAAGCATTTAGGAAAACCTTATGGCAGCTTCTTTGCTAACTCCAGCCAGGCAGTGGCTGCTCAGTAGCTGGTGAAACTGGACAGAGAAACTCTGAATGTTTGTCCATTCCTGGAGGTACCTCTGTGGCAGAGCTGGTGCTCCTGCCCCATGTCACTGCTGGTGGCTTCCAACCAGAGTCCCAGGC
Source organism: Apus apus (assembly GCF_020740795.1). Classification (NCBI taxonomy): domain Eukaryota; kingdom Metazoa; phylum Chordata; class Aves; order Apodiformes; family Apodidae; genus Apus; species Apus apus. The sequence goes on along the minus strand of NC_067291.1, from coordinate 21,374,214 downwards.
AACCTTCTCCCAGCTCCAGTTCTCCCTATTGGTAGCTCTTCTCTCAATTTGGAGAGTGTTGGCAACAAGTGGAGGGGAGCTGATCCCCCCCCCCCCCCTTGCAAGGGACTTTCCTCTTCTGTCGACCTTGCAGTTCCTGTTTGTTATCATCCCAGTACTGGAGCCCAGGCTGGCACATCCCCTCTGCACAAATCATTGCTGTGTTTGCCTTCTGCTCCCTCCTTTGTTGCATAATTCATAATGAGGGATTAATGGAGCCTGCCCCCCCCTTCCTATTTGCACACGATCACAGGCTGCATTTTTTTCAGAGCCATTAGTTATTCATAATGGTTTGCTGAGTAACGTCTGTGCTGCTCCTGGGGCTGCAGTTGGCTCCTGGTGATTCAGCTCCTGCTGGACCTGGCACTGGCACTCTGGGCACTGCCTGCCTGGTGCCACCATGCCAGGCTGCCAGCATAATGGGCAGGTGCTGCAAGTATGAGATGAGGTGTCTGAAACGGGAGATTTTGGTTAAACAGGCAATTGGGACTGAACATCTCTCCTCCCTTGCTTTGTTTGGAGCAGGGGACATGAAGGGGGCTTGGCTGAACTGTAGAGATGCCTGGAAAGTGTCACTGTGTCATCCCAGCTTTAACTCTACTGTCCCCATGGATTGAACTCTTGGGTCTGTGCTAGCAGAGGCACAAATCTGTGTGTGGTCTGAGATCTCCAAAACCTGACCGGTCAGGAGAGTGAGTGAGGCAGAGGCAGGCCTGGTGTCCCTGTTCTGTGTTCACAGGTGCTGATCCCTCCCTGTCTCCTTGTAGGAGAAGCTGTTGTGGGGCCTGGAGGGCTGTGGCAGAGCCCTGGGCATGGCCATGCCTGGGCTCTCTAGACCAGCTCAGCTTTGCTGGCTGCTGGAGAGGGCCAGGGAGCAAAGGGCTCTCCGGGATCTGCTGCTGCCTGTTATCCTGGGGAGTTGGGTGCTTCTGGGAAGGGAACAGCCTCTGGGGAGCTCTGGGATCTGCAGCAGCCCTGTCCTGCCTATACAAAGCCACTGTGTCCACCTACGTCCATCCTCATCTTCCTTGCTGGCATCTGTGCCATCCCTGAGGATGCCATGGCAACCTGGGCTGCTGGAGGAGAAGCTGCAGTTCGGGTGCAAGTGCTTGGAGCCCTGTGTGCAGTTCTTGGTGCTGCAGCACTGGCCTGGGCAGGTTTGGGGGCTGTGAGATGGGGTCCAGACACTCCACCAGCCTGGAGGTGCTGCTGGTGTGCGCGGGGCCATGGTGCTTTCTCCTGGGAGGTGACACAACCGGGACACCGAGGTAAACAGCAGAGATGCTGAGTGCTTCGTTGGGTCCACGGCAGCGTCGTCTCCCCTCAGACTGGGTGTTGGCCGCTCTCGTCAGTCTGTTGCAGCTTCCTGAAGCTATCGTTAGGGTCTGCCCCAGCTCAGGGGAGGAGGGAGCTGCTTCCAGATGCTTGTTGGGACAGCACTGGGTCTGTCTGGTTTGCGTGGGGTGCGGCTGTGACCCCCGGGCGTGGGCTGTAGCGATGCTTCGGGAGGTGGGGGCTGAGGGACAGGCTCAGGGACAGGATGGTGTCGGGCGATCCCTGCTCCGGCTGCTCAAACGCCCCGCAAGGGGCTGCAGTGGCTGAGCCCGTGGCTTGGTGGAGCCTGGTGCAGCTCCTGGGGAAGGGGCTTCTCCCACGGCACCGGCCCCGGGACCAGCGGGGGGCACAGGTGCACCGTCTCGTTGCTCCACCGGCCTCGGCTAAACCGGGGCCGCGAGGCTGGTGCTATTTCGGGTGTTTTGCAGCGCAGCCGGGGATCGTCCCGCCCCCCGCCGGGGGCTGCCGGTGCCGCTATTTCTGCCGCTATTTCTGCAGCTCCTCCGCGCGCAGCCGCTTTTTATACACGCGCCGGGACGAGCGCGGGTGGCGGGGGAGGTTTTGGAGCTGCCGTTTCGGGGGGGCAGCAGCTCTGCCCCCTGCGCCCCAGCTGGGGCACGGCCTGTGTCCTCTGACCCGCGGGGGGTCCGAACGCCCGGCACGGGGCAGCCGGGGGGGGTCGCAAGCACCTCAGTGTGCTGGTAACTCGCTGCAGTCTGGTCCCATGCTCTGCTGCTCCAGGAGGATGCTGCGGGGGTGTGTTACTAACTAGGGCTGATGATGGGTTCCTGCAGCATCCTCAGGTTTTCCCTGCAGCCCTGAGCAGGGCTGAAGCCTGTTGCAGGTTGGTATCTGCTTTAATTTTGACCCTGATTCCTCCTGTTGGAAAAATGAAGAAGGTGACTGCTCTGGTGTCCTGCAGCATCGCCCCTCAGCAGGGGCAAAGCTCTTCAGGGCTGGAGGGGGTGTCCAGGGTGACCTGCACCCTTCTTTTGCTCTGGCATAGCCATAATCGAGCCCTTCTCATGTCCCTGGGAAGCTGTGGCCCCTGGAACTCCAAGTCTGGACACTGTGGTGTAGCAGGGATGAATCCTGGGCATGGGCTTGCTCTCTCCAGTTCTGGAACTTGTGGGCCCCAGACCCTCCCTGGACTGGACGACCTCAACATTTCCCTTCTTGCTTTTGGGAGCACCCCAGCTCTAAGCCTCTCCTGCCCAGAGGATGAAGAGCAGCAGGGCTGGATGGGAGGCCTGTGGGTACTCCTGAGATCTGGAATGCTGCTCGCCTCCTCCCACCAGCCAATCTGCCCCTCTCTGCTGGACTCACTGGTCTTCCCAGGCCAGGGTGTCCCACAGGGATGGGTTATCCCCAGCCACAGAGGGGCTATGTCCAAAGCAGCAGCCTCCTGTCCCACCTTACTGGGATGCAGCTTCTACAGAGCATCTGGTGAGCAGGGCTCAGGTCTCCATGGCAACCATGGGGTACAAATAGTGCAGCAGCTCTGAGGAGCTGTTGGGGCTGTGAGCTCCTGGGATAGGCGTTTGAGGGCACAGGGGTCACTGGGTGCAGGGCTCACTGTGCTGCTGGGATCTGCTGCCTGCATCAGGGGCTGTCAGTGCCCAAGGTGAGCAGGGCAGGGGGCTCAGGGTGTGGGGTTTGGGATGTGGGGCTCAGGACACAGTGCTTCCTCATCTTCCCCCAGCAGGATGATTGGTACATTCCTTCATTTTCCATCTGCAAACAAAGCAGGAAGCAGCATCTGGACAGAACAAGCAGAATTCAGGAGCAGGGATCCTGGAGCCAGCCCTGTACAACTGCAGCACTTTGCCCTGCCCTGGGGATCCTGGTGCCTTTCTCCTCTGATCCACATCTGGGGTGGGAGCAAAGTTTAAACCTCCCTGTAAGTGAGGAGTGTTTGGAGATGGGGGAGATCTGGGTCACTCTCCATCCTCTGCTCAATGTGTGGTGCATTAATTAGGCTTTGACTCTAATGAGTTGTGTTATGCTCTGAAAATAGAACTGCCACTGTTATGTGTCGCCCGGCAGCCAGTGCTGCTCATTGTCTAATTACCAGGTGATATTTTGCACAATTAACTCGATGTGCTGGTCCTCGGGTAACTGTGATTTCCATCCCTGGGATTCAAGGACCTGGGGTATGGCAGAGGGTGGGATGGGAGCTGGTGGGCTCAGGGGATGCTGTGCCAGGGGTCATCCCCCTAGCTTGGAGCAGGCATGGAGCTGCCCAGAAAATCCTTCCTTTTCCCTCTCCTTTTGCACGTGGGCCACAGGTAATGTGGGAATATGTTTTGAAAACAGCTGGAAAAGCATTTGCAAACCTTCTCCTCTCTTTACAAAGCTGTGTGCTGGGGGGACCACCTTTCCTGGGAGGTCCCAGAGACACACCTCCCCCCCTCACCTGTCCCTGCGTCCCTGCCCCGCTGTCCTCACTCCTCTCCTGGCTCCCTCTTTCTCATCCCCACTCTTGGAGGTTGGCATCACAACACACCTCTCTCGTTGTGCCTTTCCATCCTTTTTTCTTTGGCATCTGGACACTCTCACACCTCCAGGCTGTTGTGGTTTTTTTTTTTTTTCCCCTCTCAGTTGCACTCTAGCAGATCATCAGAGAAGCTCTTTGGATGGGAAGGCAGGGAACGTGCTCTGTGCCAGGCTGGAAAACCGCAGAACCTGGGAGGAGCGAGGCGGGGGAAGCTGAGGACAGCTGCAGCTCTGCTCCATCTCGCCGTGGGTGTCCCATGTCCCACCAGCTGTCATGGTAATGCCACCTGCTCTGAGCTCCTGGAATCCACATGGCACCGTGGCTTCCCTGCTCCTGACCGAGGAACTGCTTTTGCCCAGAGCAAAGGGTTAAGAGCTGAACAAGATCATTTTAACTCCCTGCTGCAGTAACCACCAAACACAGAAGGATTTTTGCCCCTGACCAATTTCCTGCTTCTCAGCGGGGCTGCCCTGCCCTGGGGACTGCACGGAGCTCACGTGTCCCATCACTGTACTCATGCTTTCTGCTCTGTGGGGACTGAGGCCATGAGCTGGCACCCATGTTTCATCCCTATCTACTGCTGAACTCCCATTCCAAGCATGTTTTGTGCTCCAGGTGGGTTGGGTAAACATTGACCCTGGCACTCTGCACGCCTGCCGTGCGCACGCAGCACTGGGGCCCATCACGGCAAACAGGGTCTCATCTAAAAATCTTCTTGATTTAAGATTGCTTATATGGAAAGTATTTTTGTTTTGACCTTGTGCCAGTTCTGCCTGCTGAAATGTTCATTTCCATGATTTCTCTTTCCTCAGGCACATGTCCTGGTCCCTTGGGAGCAGATGGCCCAGTGCTGCTCACCCCCTTGGACAGTGTGTGCTGAGCTGCAGCAGTTGAACACAGTGCTGGGTGAGAGTCCTGTTTTTCCTTAAAATCCCGTAAAAGAAAGAATTCTTGGGGCAGTTGTAATGAAATGGTTGGTGGCCAAGGACACAAGCAGCCACTGCAGGGGGGGTCTGGGGAAGGGATGGTGTGGCTGTAGCGCCTGGCTTCTGCACTCCACAGACAGTGTTGAGCAGAAAGCAGCCAGGATTGTGTGAGAGGCAAGAAAATATGGATCAGGCACTTGGATGGGGCTCTGTGTGGAGAGAGAGAAAATGGAGAGCTGGGAAACAGGGCTGAGGGAACTGTGGGCAGTGCAGGGTGGGACAGGATTTGTGTTCCCCTGCCTGGGATCCCCACAGGCTGATCCCAGGACAAAGGTGCTGAGGCTGGAAAAGAACTTTGGGGTTGGAGGTGTCCGTGACCATGATGTGTCAGACGCTCCTTGCATGGTGTGTCACCGCTGTGACATGATGCATGTCACACCCTCTGCCACTGCCGTGACTTGCCACGGCTCCTGGCAGGTGAGGAGAGGTGCTCGGCGGAGGAGGGAGATGATTTGAGTTTGCATTACACAGCACGCCTGTCGGAAGAGAAGTGATCCGTATTTAACGACAGAGCTGTGTAATAACCTGCAATTACCTCGGCGCCGTGCACGGGGGCGGCTCTTTCCCCGGCAGAGCGACAGGGCTGAGAGTTCCTGCACTGCCAGGACCGACCTGCCTGCCCCGGAGCTGCCGGGATGGACCTGCCCGCTCGCTCCTCGGCACGGTGCTCTTGGGGCCCGGTGCGAGGCGCTGTGCCCGGTGTGCAGCTGGCACGGCCTGGCACGGCACCGGGACAGGCTGCCGGAGCCACGGGGTGGCAGGGCAGAACAGCCTGTGCCACCGGCTTTGAAATCGCGAGCAATTACCATGGTTCCCTGTCCCTGCACTGGGACCGAGCAGGGCCCCAGCGCTTGCCCAGCCCTGGCTCTGCTCCACCGTGCTGGGGAGACCCTTGTGCCAGTCTTGGCACAGGACGATCCCACCGTGTCGAGGTGTCGGTGCTCGCTGCTGCCTGCCCCCTGCTGCGCTTGGCCGCTTCCCCTCTGCTGTGTCGGGAAAAGCCAAGAGGCTTCTTTAGTCATCTCTGTCACCAGAGCTCAGTGGCTGTGCAGCTCGCGCCGGGGATGCCGGCAGCAGTATGTGGGAGGGCACATGGGGGGCTTGGTGGCCACCGGCTCCAGGATGTGGCTGCGAAGTTGAGGGTCTGGCTTTTACAGCCAGGAATGCCATGGGTAGGAGGCGATGCTTTCCTGTGGGAACTCTCCTGGAGCTGCAGGGAGGGGGGACAGTGACAATGCAGCTGAGGAGCCTTGCGTGCAGGGCCGGGGCCGTGGCACACGTGTGTCCCCGCAGCCAGTGCTCTGCCCGGCCTGCTGCTGGCTGCAGGGCTGCAGCAGTTTTGGTATCTTTGCTGAGTGAAATTTCCTGATTCGGCTTTCATGTCCTCTGGGACACTTATGAAATATCCGGATTCTGTTTTTTTTCCTGAAGAAGTGGAATTTCCTATTTATGGATTTAATATAAGGGCTACGTGCTCTGGGAGGGAAGCGGCTGCGCGGTGCTGGCTCAGCCATTGCCCTCCCTGGCTCTGACACCCCCCGGGCTCGGCTCCCCATTGCTGGGGTCGGGCTGGGCTGGGAATTCAGCTGCATCAGGAGTTTTCCAGCCAGGACTAAGCCTGCTTTTCACGGCTGATCACACGCCTGCCACGGGTGACATCCCAATGCACACCGAAAATCCGCTGGCGGCTCTGTCTGGAGGGGGATCAGATGAGGTCCTGGCCCATTGCTGAGCCCCTCCTGTGGATGGAACCATGAGGATGCCAGCACTCCTGGCTCTGGGAAAAACCCACCAGCACTGCTGGCCAAGGGATGCCAAGAGCACCCCAGGTTTAGTCCTCTGGATGGGCTTGTGTGGGGTGCTGAGGAGGAGCCTCCTTTCCTTTTGCTTGGTATTGGGGTTCTCCCTGGTCCTGGGGCAGCCCTGCCTGAGTGAGAGGCTTGAGGGTCCGTTTGCCCCCCCTGCTGGGCTGGGGGGGATGCCCTGGGGACCCTCACTTGCTTCATGCCTGCTGGTGCCAGCCTCCTGGGTATGTCTGCCTGCCACTGTCCCCAAACCTATCCCTCGTGTGGGAGCAGATCCTGCCACCCTTGCCCTGGGTGGGGTTTAGAGCCAAGGGCATTGTCTCCCACCCCAGCTGTGGGTGAGGGGTGAGAAAGCCTGTCCCAAATGTTGATGCTTAGGATTCTCTGCTCTGAGGGTGCTTGAGTCCTGTGGGAAGAGCTGGCTGCCCCAGGGGCAGAAGGCAGCAGCCATTCTGTTGTGCTGCTTGTGATCAGAGGGGACCAGGTCCCCCCCACTGGTGCCTCCAACTCGCTGTCTGGGGCTGGCCCAAGTCTCCAGGCAAGGACTGGGCCCAGGCTCTGGGAGCAGGAAGGTCCATGTAAGAGGATCCTGAAGGCAACCCTGGAGTTTGGGGGGTACATAGATCCCCCCTGGCTGGTCACTGAGGTGCCTGACATGGAGCTGCCTTGTCCCTGCCCCATGTCTGGACAGGGAGGGGATTTGGGGCACCCACCCCTGGGGGGCTTTGGGACTCCCTCTCAAGTTGAGAGGCATGGAGGGGGACCAGGGAGAGGGATGGGGGGCAAAGGAGGTAGCCCCCCTACACAGAAGACCCCCGGGGCCGGATCCCTCCTCTCCAGCTGGCCTGGGAGCACTGGCACCCCAGCACGGGCTCTGTGTCCTGGCACAGCCCCTCCTGGCCCCCCGCTTCTGCACGGTGCTGCAATGGAGAGAGGGAAGATCTGACAGACTGGGAGAACTGGAAAAGAGAGGCTGGAAAGGTGAAGCAAAGCCCGGGGCTGTTTGTGAGATGAGGGACAGCCCCCGGGGGCACCCCCATTGTCCCCGGCCTGGTGGGCTCTGCCGCTCGCCTCCGTGCCGAGCAAATTCCCCCCTTACCTCTGGTTTGCTTCCCTAAATCCCAGCTTTGTTCCTCTGTCTCACAGGGGTCTTGGCTTTCCTGGCAGCGCAGATCCTTGCACCAGCTGCGGTCGGCGCGGGCTGCGAGCACTGGCCTCTGCAATCAGGTGAGGATTCGGAATAAATCACCCGTGTGAACAGCCCAGCCGCACGGAGCTTTGCGCTTACGCAGCGCTCGGTCCTTACTCCTGTCATTACTCCTTACACCCATTCCGAAGGATTTCAGGCCAGTGCTGCTGAAACACAAGTTACATGTTAAAACAGCATTTTGGGACCCCTTGTACAAACAGTATTTTAAAACTTTTTTTTTTTTTTAAAGCATTTTCCTGCAGGAGATCTGTTGTAGATGCTGAAAGAGGAAAAGCCCGGATCGACAGACCTCGGTGGAAAAAAAAGATGTTTCTTTAACCCTTCAGTTTGCTTTGCAGCTGGTTTTACTGAGCGCCAACATCTGCAGCAGAGCAAGCAGGCAGGGCTGGGGGACACCCTGGGGACAGCCGGGGTCCAGCGTGCCGAGACGGTCGCTCGTGTCACTCACATACCCTTATCAGTTCTCCGTCCAACAGTTACAGTGCAGAAGCTGGGCTGGAAAAGTGATAAGGAGACGAGAGTGGCCTCAGGAGACGTCTTCCCCCACCCCCTAAAACCCGAGAGCAGCAAACGCAAGCAGCAAGTTAGACGGGTAACACGTGAAATCAAGGTCGGGACATCACCGGCTGCCTCTTCTCCCTGGTCGGCACCGTCTGTGGGATCCGGGCGAGAAGGCGCCGGGGTTTTGTGCGGGCGAGGGCGGGCGGTGCGGCGCTGGGACAGTCCTGGGGGTGCGAGTGTCCCCTGCCCGCGCCGAGCCCCAGCCTGCCTGCGCTGCCCCAGCCCCTGCCCGCGCCCCGGGGGCTGCCTCTGCTCTCCCCTCAACCCGGACACTCCCCATTCACTAATTTCATAACTTCAGTCCCCTCCCTGCGGGGTGGGACCGTCCCCCTGGGGCTGAGCCCGGCACCCCGGGGCGGGTGGGGACCTGCCCAACGCCGGATTAAGCTCTATAAATCGCGGGGTTTCGGCTGGGCTGATTCATCTGACGCTGCAGAAAGGCACCAACAGCCGCCGTGGTGCTGCTGGGGGACGCATCAGCACTGGTTTCAGCCCTGTTCCCCCAGTTCCTGCTGCCTGCCCTGGCTGCTATGGAGGCTGTTGAGTGCCAGCCCATCCTGTGCCCCCCCTCCCCGCAGCACTGTCCCCCCGCTCTCCTCCCAGGAGCAACTCCTGCCCTTCCACGTCCTTGAGGGCTTCATCCTGGTGTGGGGGCTCAGCTGTGGCACCAGGCAGGGAGAGGGTAATAGCACATGGGGGGGTTGAATGGTGCCTTTTGGGGAGCCATGGTGGGAATCACCTCTGCATGGCTGGCACTGGTGATCCCCAGTGCTCAGTGATGCTGGTGAATTTGGTGCAGTGGATGGCACTGGGCTGGATTGTGGGACTCCCCACAAGTACATTTGGGCTGCAATGAGGCCAAATTCCACCCAGGTCCCAAAGCTGTGCCCTGGAGCAGATGTTTCCTGGACGTGGGACTGCAGGGATTGGTAGAGCCCTCACTGGTGCTGTGGGGCTGGCACAGCCAGGTAATGCCAGCCGGGTGTGAAGGTTCCGAGGGGAGAGTGAAGGTGGTGACAGCTGCTGGCACCCATGCCCTGTGTCACTGCCCTGTCATCCCTCTGGGTCACTGGCCCCCTGACGTCTCCCTGGTCCCTCACCCTTCACTTTCTCAGGGGCTTTGTCACCCCTTTCCCAAGCACGGAGCAGGCACTGGGTGACCTTTCAGGTGGTAATCACCTTTTTTTTTTTTTTTTTTTTCCTCCCAAAACTACAGCTTTTATGTAGTTTCTCAGGTGAAGACCAGTGAGTCCTGGGAACTTCAACACAGGACCCTAACCTGCAATCCCGTGACCCTGAGTCTGGGGCAGCTCCAGCTTGAATTTATTCTCTTCTCGGTCCAGGTTTATTCACAACTTTAACAACAAGAGATGGCGACAGTGCTGGTGAGCTTGATGGGCTGCCCCTCGGTGGGGTCTGGGCTGAGGGGGCTGTTGGCCCGGCTGTGGGCAGCACCCGTCCCATGGGAAGGGTGTGGGGAGCTCCGGAACGGCTCCTGCTGCAGCGCCCGGGCCCACGTTAAGCCCTCCCGCGGGTCCCGGTGCCGGCAGGCTCGGGAGCCGGCAGTGTCCCGCTGACTCAGGAGCCTGCCCGGTGTCCCGGCCTTCCTCCGCATGGAAAACGCAGCTGGGGAATGTTTCCGCTGCCTAGAGTTAACACATGCTGGCCAGGGACAGGTAAACCCTTGGTCCCCTTGATCCCAGCCCAGAGCGTGCAGCTCCGAGGGGCAGAAAAGGGCACCGTGCCCCCCCGGCTCTGAGCTGTGCAGCGCTGGGGGGGTTTGGGCTGTTGAATGAGGCCACAGCCAGTGTCTGACTTGGCTGGAAGGGACAGACTGTCCCACGGAAAACATTGGAGGGAGAGGAGACAGACGTGCCAGAGACAGACGTGCCAGAGATAGCAGGAAGGGGGACCCCTTCCCACACACTCCAACAGCATGTGTCCCAGGGCTGAGACCCTGCCCCACTGCAGGCACTGTGTGTCCCCAGTGGAGGAGAGGGGGTGACGGTGATACCACGTCCTTGCTGCTTTGGATGGTGGGAGAGAAGGTGAATATGACAAACCCATGGCAACACCAATGGGCTGTGAGAACATCCCCTGCCCAGGGCAGAGCAGGACTTTAAGCTTGTCTTCCTGCCTGTAATTTTTCTGGATATTTCCGTTCTTTTAACTGGAAGAGGGGAGATTTAGATGAGAGATGAAGAAGAAATTCTTTGCTGTGGGGGTGGTGAGACCCTGGCCGAGGCTGCCCAGAGAAGCTGTGGCTGCCCCATCCCTGGCAGTGTTGAAGGGCAGGTTGGATGGGGCTTGGAGCAGCCTGGGCTGGTGGGAGGTGTCCCTGCCCATGCAGGGGGGTTGGAACTGGGTGGTCTTTAAGGTCGCTTCCAACCCATACCAGTCTAGGATTCTCTAAGAGCTCTCAAGTGGTTTTTGAAGAGCCTGATGTCCCAGAGTGAGCAGGAGGCTCAAGCCTCCCCAGCTGCCCCAGCACCTGCCCCAGTCCTGCTGAGCCTTGACTGGGTGCCACTGGCGCGGTGGGAAAGCTCGGGGGGCTCAGCCAGACACAGCCCTCGGGACTGGCTGTGGCTGGAGCCAAGGCTTTTATCTCTGTGAGCAGCCAGTGGGCAAGCACAAAAAGCGTGAGCAGCCCCGTGTGCCGTGTTGGTTTGACGATTATGTAGCTGAGTAGCTCCCGGGGATGTGAACACTGGGTTCAGAGTAAACAAGGCTTGCTCCCAAAGCGGGGTTCTCTGCAGGAGCTGCTCAGTCACGATGCTGAAGTGGTGGTAGTGGGGCTGGTGCCCCAAAGAGAGGGGCAGAAATGGGGCTGGGGTGCTGAGCAGCACCAGGGGAGGGAGGTGGCACTGAGGTACCTGCTGTCCTCCAGCCACACTGAACTGAACGTGCCTGGGGTGGGCACAGCTTGGGCAGGACAGCAAGGGGGTTCTGGCTGTGTTTGCTGAGACTTTATGTGAATTGAGACAGCCCAGGGCTGAGCCACTGGTTCCAGCAGATGCCAGTGGACAAGAGAAAGGTGGGGCTGGGGTGTCCCTTGGGGTCCCAGCTCTGTGGGGCCGGGGTGTGAGAGATACAGGGATCTGGGTCAGGCCCCCAACCTGCCTGGGTGCAGGGTGAGCCCTTCCCTGCTGCTCCTGCCTGAGGGATTGATTTGTTCTTACTGGCCTCTCCTCACATACTTCTGTTATTAAAGCAGCTCTTGGAGGGAGAGGAAGAGTGAGCACCTCCTGCTGCCCTCTGGAAAGGGAAAGGAAAATCCCCCTGGGGTGGGGAGGAAATTACAAATACCTCCTCATGCCTCCCCCCCCCCTTCCCCAACTGCTCCCTCTCCCGAGCAACTGGACCCTCTGGCTTCCTCAGGGTGCTGTGCCAGGGCTCTGGGCTGGCTGCAGGCTCAGCTTCCCAAGGACCCAGGTCAGGGCTGTCTCCTGACTGATTTTTACTGGTTCTGTCCTGGCACGGACATCCCATGTTCCCCTGGATTGGAGGCATCCCCCTGTGCACGTGCCAGCCCCGGGTCCCAGAGGAGCAGCATCACCCGGGCTTGCTGGTGCCCGTGGCCACCGCATGCCCCGCGGCAGGTGCGGGGTGGCCGCCGTGGCGTGGGGCTGCATTGTCCCCCCACAGCCACTGGATGTCCCCTGCAACAGGGACTGTGCGCAGCTCCTGCGTGGATCTTGCGCGGCTCCTGCCGGTCCTGGACTCCCGGCGCTGCCTGCCAGCAGCCCCGGCGCGGGATAGAGAAGGGCTCTGGACCCAGCCGAGGGGCCCGAGCCGGCAAACCCGGCAGCAGCGAGCAGAGCTGGGGGGCCCGCAGCCCGGCGCGGCTTTCCTGGAGCCAGCACGGCGGGAGGGGGAGGGTGATGCTGGGGATCTTCCCTCCCGATGTCCTGGCCCCGGGAGGGTTGAGCCTTGACCAGAGCGGGACCGCGGATCCCGTGGGATGTGCCAGGCTGGTTTTATATCCCGCCGCTCAGCTCTGCCTGGAGCGGCCCCAGCCCAGCGCTGCTCTACCCAGCTCACCTGGGCAGAGATCCCCACTGACCGTCCCCGTGTGACCGAAGCCTAATGAGGACGTTGTGGCGGATGTAAATCTCGCTAGCATAATTTATCAATTTAAATGACGTGGCTTAAACGGAGCCTTTTCTCGCCCGGCTGCCCGCGCTCCCTGCGGGCAGGGCGCTTGGCTGCGGGCAGCGAGGGGGTCCCGTGGGAGCTGGGGGACGGCTGCAGGGCACCCCATGGAGTCGCACGGGGGCTTTGGGTGCTGCCCGGGCACCCCACTGTGGGGTCAGCCGCTTTAGCAGCAAACGAGGCCGCCCATACTGCTGAGGGACGGGGCGGGGACCACCAGCACCCCTGTCCCCATGCCCACCCCTGTTCCTGTCTCATCCCTGTCCCCGTTCTTGTCCCCATCCCAGTCCCCGCCCCCCGGCTGTCTGTAGGGGGCAGCCTTGACCCGCTCCCGGCCCTGCCTGAGCCCCCAGCCCGAGCCCCCTGCTCCGCCCTGCAATGCCGGGGTCGGGGTCTCCCCTGGGCTGTGGCAACAGGACGCCCGGGAGTTCCAGCAGGAAGTGTCTCCTTATGCCTCCCCCCGGGCAGCGCGGGCCGGCCTGGCAACCCCTTCTCTGGGAATAAAGGCCCAGGGATGAGCCCCGGCACGGCCGTGCGGGCGAGCGCTGCGTCCCTGGCCAGGCTGGACGGGGCTCTGAGCAACCTTGTCCCTGCCCGTGGCAGGGGGGTGGAATTAGACGAGCTTTAAGGTCTCTTCCCACCTAAACCAGTCTGGGATTCTGGGATTTGCCCCAGCTGGCACTGCCAGCGCCCGCAGGGCACGTGGGTCAGGCTGGGCTGGCAGAAAGGCAAAGAGACCACCCCCAAATCCAGAGACCCTTCCCACCAGCCTGGCCCGCGTGTCCCACAGAGCAGCCTCGGGTGCAGAAGCTGAGCCCCCTCGTCTGCTCCTCCCCCCGAATGTGCAGGGAGTTGCAATAATCATCGTGCAGAGGGGAAAAAAAAGGAAAAAAAGGAAAAAAACCGCAGGGCAGCAGGAGGGAGGGGTTTGCCCAGCTCACCCGCAGCCGGCTCTGCCACGCTGTCCCCAGGCTGCTGGTTCCTCCACGCTTGGTGCCCTTCCTGCAGCTCCCAGGTCTTTATTCCCTCTCTGCTCCGGTTGACACATTCACATTTGATTCACCGTTTGGGATCCTTGACACCTTTGCCACCCCGGGAGGTTGCAGTCCTGAGGGCTCTGTCCTGGGGGGGCTCAGGAAGCCTTCCTGGGGTGCTGGCAGGCAGGCTGCTCAGGAGAGCTGCTTTCATCAGGGCATGGAAACAGCCAGAGAATGACCCCATCTTTAATGACACGGCTGCAAGTACAATGTACTTCCATTTGGCGCTTTTTTTTCCCTTTTTTTTTTTTTTTTCCCCTAGAGAACAAATTATTCATTATTAAGTTTCATTTTCACATCCACATTGTTCTGCTGTTGTGGGCTACATCTTTTTAATATTTGAGATTAGTAATTGAAAGAGCTGCCTGGAAAAGTGTTTTCAGAGCAGCCTCTGCACCCAGGTGCTTCTGTAAAGCACCCAAAAGCACATTTTATTGCACTGCTGCTGTGAAAGGGCCTGATCCTCTGGGTTCCGAGTATCCCCTCCCACCTGGCAGCTGTGGGACAGGAGGGTGCAAGGTTGGTCCTAATTTTGCATTAGTGATTTCTAAGACGCTTTTTCCCCAAGTGCCACGTGGTGGATGCCTGAAGCTGCTTAGGCCAATTCCACCTCCCAGCCTCAGCTCCCTCACTCCTGGCCCCCTCAGCAGACAAAAACCCAGCATCACCCTGGACATGAATCCAACCTTTTCCTCTCTGCTGGCACGTGCCCACCTGGGCACCTGCTGAGGAAATGACCCCCCAGGAGCACTTCAATGTGAAGAATCAGGAGCAAAGTGGAGTTCCAGAGGGGTTTCCAGCAGGACCAAAGGGAATGCTGATGAAACACTGCCAGGAGGTTTCGGGGGGGGGTTGAGGTTTGGGCTGGCGGTGCCATGGCGGGGTGCAGTGGTGGCACAGCCAGTGGCACAGTGGCAGCAGAACAGGGAGCTGGCACCATGGTCTGTTCCCACCTCGGAAATGTGCGTAGAGTGAAAAATTGGTGCTGAGCTGCACAAAGAGATGCTGGTGGAGCCTGAGCCAAGGGCTGCAGCAGGAAGTGCTGGGAGTTGGGAAAACATGGTTTTTTTCCATCACCTCCTACTTGGCTGTTTCAGGAGCGCATGGAGCTGCAGCTCACTGCATCCTTCCCCGAGGGCAGCCCAGGGATGCTGCCTTGCCCCCCCTCGAGGGCAGCTGCAGGGGGAGGTCAGCTCCTGCAAAATCCAGAAACCATGGAATAACTGGCTCTGAGCTCTGAAGCCCCTGTTGTTCTTCACAGGCAGCACCGTCACAGCTTGCAGCCTCCTCCCTGATGGAGAGCACCAGGACATCCTCTTTGTCACTCAGCTTTCCAGAAGAATGAAAATTGAATAAAAGATCAAAGTTCAGTGAACAGAGAGCAGAATATTTCTGGAACGCCCGTGGGCAGCCTTTGCTCACAGCCCACTGCACATGGCAGGGATGGAGCTGGCTGGGGGCAGCTCTGAGGGAGACGTGGGGCTGCCCCATGCATCAGGGGGTGACCCAAACTGGCTGGGAATAGACCTGCACCAGGCAGGGTTTGGGGGTCAGGGATTGCCCCTGCCCTTAGAAGGTCTTTTAGAAAGCACAATATGGTGACATATACAGGTATCACTGTGCTGCACGGGGCACTTCACAGGTGTGAGGACCTGGCCCCAAAACTCCACATCATGAAGAGCCCACCCCAGCTGAAGTGTCCCTGGGAGGGATCTGGGGCTGGTGGAGGCATGTCCTCAGCTCAGGAGCTGGTCCAGGGTGTTGTGGCAGCATCAAGGTCACAGGTGTCCCCTCGGGTGCTACCCAAAAGGTGCTTGGACCCCATGGAGCTGCTAGAGTGGCTCCGCTGGGATGGGCCTCACCCAGGGGTCTTCAAACAGGATGGTCCTGGACAATGGACTGCTGATAGATGATGGGCCTACAGGAAAGCTGGGGAGGGACTTTTAACAAGGTCATGGAGTGACAGGGCAAGGGGTGAACAGATTCAAGCTCAAAGAGGGGAGATTTAAATTGTATATTGGGAAGAAATTCTTTCCTCTGAGGGTGGTGAGACACTGGAACAGGTTGCCCAGAGAAGCTGTGGCTGCTCCATCCCTGGAAGTGTTCAAGGGCAGGTTGGACAGCCCCCCTGGGTGGCCTCCACCACAACCTGCTCCCACTCCTTGGCCCAGGGGGCACGCGGGGGCAGTGGCTGCTGCCCGGGCTCAGCCTATGGACTTGGCTCCTCGGCGGCTACGGAGGGGGACGTGCTCCTCCTCTTTCCTCATTCTCGTTTATTTTTGTCCCCCAAGTTGTCATAAATGATTTGAGCTCAACAGTGCTTAAAATCTGAACTCCCAACTGCTATTTAAAGCCTTGACAAGATGCAAGAGTGTATTAAAAGCTTATTTTTAGACCCTTTTCTAGTGCAAGAGGCTCGCTCAGCAATGGTTCCATCCCCTCTGCTTCCCACTAACTGCCTGAGACCACCAACCAGAAAAGCCCACCAGAAGCCATTGGTGTGGTGTCCCAGGAGGGGCATGGTGGGATCCCCGTGCCCTGGCTCCAATGGCTCCAGGCCCAAAGCAGGAAAAGCCGAGAAGGCAGAGGGGACACAGATACCTGCTTCTTTGGGGGTAGCTGTTGCAGAGCAGAACGGATTTGTTTCACCATCTGCCAGTGTTCAAAGTTCTCATGATTAATAAATACATTAATTAGCATGTTGCAGATGTAAAAAAATCCTGTTAATGAGAGGTTCGTGTTGCCCAGTATCCCAGTGCTTTGGGGGTGGAAGCAGCTTTCTGAGCACCACACTCCTTCTCTCCACACTCCGAGCAGTTACAACCTCGTCGGGGTGTGTCCAGCTCCCCGGGCCACGGCTCCTCGTGGCCTCACGCGTTTTATCCTCCATGGTGGATAAATGTAGCTCTGATCTGGGACATTTTTTGGCCAGCACTTAATTAGCCATAACTCAGAGGTTTTCATAAGTCACATACTGCACATGCTTAAGTGATAATGAGGTATTTCCATGCTGAATCACCAACTAATGATTTACAACGATTATTTTGTTATTAAATCTGCAACCCCTGGCTCCAGAGAGCAGGGCTTGGGAGCAGCTTGTTTGCTAATACGCGGAGACAGCGGAATGCAAGCAGAAAACATTATGAACTCGTCATCCGAGCGCTGACATATTGATGTGGCACCTGCACCTGCCTGCAGGGTTTTCCAAAAAGCGCCGGGGAGCGGCCCTGACAGATCGGGTGTTCCCAAGCCCAGGCTGCCTCTTCCAGGCGCCGCAGCCCGGCTCGTGCACGAGCAGCAGGCACCGGGAGAACACGTCGGATGGGGAAGGGCGGGATGGGCACTCGCTGCTTCCCACCCGACCCCCCAGCCCTGATCCATGGGGAAAAAGGGTTTTCCCAGGGGCTGGGCTCTGCACAGCCCTCCTCGCCGCAGGGGCATTGCCAAGCACGGTGGTACCTGCGGCTTGCCGGGGTGGGGAGGGGGCTTCTACTGCTTCCCCCATAGAGAAGTGATCCTTCCCGGAGCCTCGTGGCTGCGGGAGCAGCATCCCGGTAGCCAGGGTTTATTTCCCGTTAGCACAGCAGCGACGCCGCTTGTCTTTCCATCTTGATCTCGTGGCTGCTGCTCCTTCCACGGCCCGCGGCAGAGCTCTGCTCCCGGGGCAGGGAGCCAGCTGGTGTTGGTAGCCTGGGTGGAAGGGGCTGAGCTCTCCCGCTCTCCTCTAGCAGGGGGGCGAGGTGGGGATTTTTAAAAAATTCAGCAGGTTCGATTCACAGGCAGCAGCCCTGCAGTTCGTGCTTGTGGAAACATCTCCACGGGGGATGAGAGAAGTGATGCATTTAGAGGGTTTCTAGCAAGAAATTGCAAAAATGCTTCCCCAGGGGCCGAGGCAAACGGTGCTGTTAGTGGTTGTGTTTATTCATGAGCAAACCTGGCCACGAAGAGGCTGTTTCCTGCGAGGGCTCCGGGACCGAGCAGCGGGTTGTGCAGCCTCTGGTGCCCTGATCCGGCTGCTCCTCCCAACGGGAGAGCAGGTCCCTTCCCGCAGAGCTGGGGAGGACAAAGAGGGATCCCTGGCGCGAGGCTTAGGGACTGGAGGGCTTCATCGAGCCGGATATTTTGGTTGCAGCAGGAATCCACGTGTGGACAGGGAAGATTGCAAACGGACGGGTATGGGAGTTAGGAATTAAAGACCCATTTTCAGAGTCAGCCGTTGGTGCAAAGGAGTTGTTTTTGTACATGAACTGTTCTCTCAGGTTGGGGCGACAGAGGAAAGAGCCCCCGGGTCCCCGTCATTGCCCTTGGTCTGCAGCTCCACAGCGTGATCTGCAGGTGGATAAATCAGCAGGGGGTGGCTGGGCCACTGCCTGGGGGTTTGAATCAGTTCGTACAGCACAAACATCCTTTACTTTCCTCCCTATCCTTCCCATAACCATTTCCACCCCCCCCCCCCCCCCAATAACAATTTTTTCCCCCTCCCAATTATAGCGCTGAGCACTGGAAGCTTCAAAGCAGGAGCAACGGCCCCTGACACCTGTCACTTCCCTGCGTGCCTGTGGTGACTGTCACCATCCTGCCTCTGCCCAACATCTCATGGTTTATCCTGTGTCAGGGGCTGGGACAGCAGCTCAAAAATCTGTTGGGAAAAGCACCCTGCAGTTCCAAAGGCAGCGAGATGCGGCGTCCCCTGGAGATGCTGCAAGTGACTGTGGCCTCTGCAGCTCCCGAAGAAACATACCAGCGGTTGGAGGTCACTGCTCCCTGGACACAGCCACTGCAGGGATTCTGGGGAGGGTGCTCCCCCCCCCCGGGAGGTGTTAACCCTTTCACTGCAGCACTGCAGCCCCTCAGCACAGCCAGGCTGCTCGGGCACCCTGCGGCAGGCGGGCTGGGAGCGTGGCCGGAATGCGGAACGAGATTGGATTTGACAGCCCGTCTTCCTGGGAACATCTCGGTAATCTGCAATAAAATGAGATCAGCCAGCCGGAATCACCAGATCAGAGCCCATTTCTGATGCTGGATGAGTCCTTCCAGAGTCAGGGAGGGTATTGATCCACCCTGTGCCAGCAGGTCCTTGAGCCAGTGCTCTCCATGACATGGGCCAGGAGCCGATGTTGTTCCCAGGGTGCTGCTCCAAAATCGGGGTGCACTGGGGGGGTGGAGAGGGGGAGCACTGGGGTCAGGCTCTGGGAACTGGGCTGTGGGGAGGGCTGGGGTCCAGTTAGGGGGTGCCGGGCTGGGGTGTGGCTCTGGGGGGGCTGTGTGTGCCTTGGGAAACGTGATGCTTTGCTAATTTGCTTTATATTCTGCTGTGCCTTTTAAAAGCTTTCCCTGACGCCTGAAGGGTACAATTATATTCCTGGCTGATCCGTGGCTCCCATAGCAGACGGCGGGCCTGGATTTACTGTAGGTGCTGGTTTATGTCCTACTTGTTAGTGCTAATTTTGCCGGCAGGGACAATGCCTCCTCCAACGCTCCGAGGCCCTCAATGAATCTGTTAGTGAGCCAGGGAAAACCCAGAGCTGCGGGTGCCCCTGACACGAGCTGGTGCTGGGCTGCCAGTGCCACAGTGCGTTGGGAACACCACAAAACACCCTGGAAAACAGCGAGCAGCTGGAGAAAACAGCTGAAGTGCCTCTGAACACGAGGCAGCGAAGGTTTTCCGACCTGTGGTTTGTGTTGCAGAGGGTTTGTGGGAACCGTTTGGCTCTTGCACATCACGGAGGGGTTTGGAGGCAGAAGGAGGACCCCGGGTGTGCGGGTTCCATCCCAGCTGGGATCCATCTTCCATGAATGCCTTGGTGGCATTTCTCGGGGCTGGTGGGCAGCCCAGGGCCGGGGGGTCCCTGTGCCCAACCAGACCCCACTGCAGCTGCTGGGGTCACGGGCTGTGCTCTGGGTGCTTGTGGCACTGGGACCCGCTGGCTCTTGGGAGACAAGGATTCCCAGAGCCACCGGGAGCCAGCGTGAGTTGCCACGGCAACCGGGCATGGAAACATCATCAGGATGTGTCAAACGAGGGGAGTTAAAAAAAACCCCAAACAAACCACAAAACAGTGCGGTGTTGATAAACATTTCAGTTTAACGTTGCTGCCCTTGGCAACACGTCCTGGTGCCACTTGTCGCCTGGCTCCTGTGGGGACAGGGGCAGAGCCACCCCTGTCCTGTCCCTTGGGGACAAAAGTCACTGTAAAAAGTGTTGGATTGTCATGATGTCGCTGCTGCCGTGGCCACCACCCTGGCTCCTGCTGCGTCCCCAACACAGGGACACACATCTGGGATTTGCAGCTCCAACCAGCCAAATCCCCCCCCCCCGCCTGGGCAGCCTGAGCTGTTGGAACCTTTGTTGCTAATTAATTTTTAATAAGAATAGGCAGTGTGCTTGTTGTTCTTGTTGCCTTTTTTTTTTAAAGTAAATTAATTTGTAAACCACTTGCACTATTTTATCTGTCACTTGAGCTTCTGGGATTTGCAATCTTAATGCATCACATCAGTTAATCAAAATTCTCTTCCAGCAACAGTTTTAATTAAACCCACTTTCACTTTTTCTCTGCTAATTCAATGCTGTAGCTGAAGGCTGCTAATTAGATCGTGCCTTTTTGTACGTGTGGTTGTTTTTTGTTTTGTTTTACGTTTGCCATTTGTGTTACAGAGCCCTGAGGAGGAGCGGGGCCGGCAGCGGGAGCTTCCTGGAAGCGCCCCGGGCTGAGCTGAGCTCCTGCCGCCCCAGCTCCGCCTCTGCTGGGGGGGACCCCGCGGTGCTCCAGGGGTCTCCAGCCCCAGGACAGATGTCTCCGGGGGTTTTGGGATGTTGGCTAATGCAAACCTGGGAGAAGGGAAAGTTAAACCCCGAATTTTTTATTGTTACATGTTGATTTTTACATGTTTGAAGTGTGTATTGAAGCCGTTAGCTCTTCAGGGGAGAGATATTTAAGGAAAATGAACCCAAATTTATTCAGGACACGAGTGAAGTGCAAAGCCATGGACCCCCTCCCCACCCCTGCGAGGGTCTGGGGGTCCTGCTGCTGGGGCTGAGCACCAGCCTGGGCTCCCAACGGAGGATCTGGGCCAGTTTTGTGTCCCTCCCCTTGGCACTCGTCTCTCTCAGGGGGCGATGAGGCTTTGCCTGTGGAAGGGGCAGGTTTTCCCGGGATGCCCAACTCCACATCCTCGGCAGGGAACCGGCAAGAAGAGTTCACACAGATGCCGTGTCTGCTGTCACTGCACCGAGGCAGCTTGGCCATTTAACTTAATTTAATTAATTTAGTTTTCCTGCTTCTAAGTGCTTGAGACACAAGTAACGTGTGTTTTGCTGTGTATTTTTCTGTGATAAATGTACCCCGTGGGGTCTGCCGGGGGGCACAGCAGGGCCAGCAAGGTGTGTGTGTGGGGAGAGTCGTGCCCCCCAGCCAGGGGCTGCTCTCCCTCGGGATGCTGTGGATATGGGAAGTGGCTGGTGGTCTCCCACCAGTCCAGGTTGGGGCCACCCTGTGCCTGGGGTTTTCTCCAGTTTGGGGCCCTTCCTCCAAGGAGCAGCCTGTGACCCGGGGGCTGTGCCAGCAGCACAGGCAGCCCTGGCAGAGCTGAACTGTGAGGGGAGTCCCAACTTGGCTGAGGTTGGAGCCCATTGCAGGTCAGCAGGATGGCCCAGCTGGAGCCACCCGGACTGGGTTTATGCTTTCCCTTCCATCTCCACCTCCCTGCCCTCCTCCCTGTTACAGGCAGCTGCCAGTTCCCTCCTGCCCACCTGCCCATCCCGGCAGGGCCCTGGGAAACAGTACAGCACTGAATCATGGTGGGCCAACTGCCAGCCCTGTCCTGCAGGGGCTGTGCTGCTCCTCGGGGAGAGGAGTCAGGGCTGGATCCATCCCAGGGGCTGGGTGGGATTGGGGAGGGGGTGTCCGGACTGGAGGGCATGGGGCTGGGGGTCTTCTGCCCTCCCACTGGTTCTCACCTCCATCCCTGCTCACAGCAGGACCGAGCAGGTGGCTGCAAATCCCAGGAGAGGAGCAGGAGTGGGAAAACTGGTCCCTGCCATCATCCAGCCCTCACATGTCCCAGCACCATGTCCCCCACTGCAGACAGGGGCTGTCACCATTCCCCAGGTGCTCCTGTCCCACAGCTGGTGGCCCAGCCTGCCACACCCCTTCCTGCCCCCTCTCCTCCCTGGGGAGGCTTCTCTTCTCATGCTGGTGGGAAGACCCTTCCCATGAAACTGGAAAACATGGGTTTTCCATGGTTTTTCCAACTGAGCATCCAGCAGAGAGCCAGGAGCCATCCTCCATTTCAGAGTCACACTGCCCTGGTTCAATTATTCCACGGAACTATCAGGGCTGGAGCAGCTTTGTCAAATGATCTGCTGGAACTGCAAAAACCTCTAGGAGAGCTGAGATGACACGATGCTGGTTACAGACATGGCTCCTGCTCCTCTGCTGAATTCCTGCCTCATGCCCAGCGCCAGCAGCTCAGCAGCACCTGCTCTGTGACCCAGCCCTGCTCTGGCAGGGGGTGACTGTGGCCACGCAGCCCCACCACTCCCATGGGATCCCCCTGCCTGGATCCGGGGCAGCCTGTTTGTGCCACAGTCAGGAGAAATATGTTATTATATATATTATTATTGCCCTTGGAAGTGGTACCATGTGTTTGTGCCTCTGGGCTCTCCGGTCCCTGATCCCCTTGGCTCTCGTCTCCCTGTGGGTTCCAGCAGGGTCCAGGGTCTCTCCCTTTCGTTTAGTTGCCCATTTTGTTTTTTTTTTAATCTGAGATGCATTTTAACAAGCCAAGTGCAGCAAGGTCAAGGTCATATTTCCCCCTGCCCCAGTCCTGTTCCAGCCCTGTTGTTCCTGCTCATCGTGTGCGCACAGAGATGGATCCAATGGGTGGCATTTGGCATCCAGAAGATTTTTAACTTAGAAAATGGGAAAAAAACTAAAACGATGACAAGCTTATTTATTTGTGCAGCTGGTAGTGCCAATTGCTGTGTTTTAGTGGCATTTTTTTTGCCATTTACTGAAATGACTTGGAACAGGGAGCCAAAATCCAATGTTTGTGACATCTTGGGCAGCTTGGAAGGCTCCTTCGCATGCAGCAAACTCAGCAGGTTTGGCATTTGAAACGCCCTGATTTCACTGCCAGGCAAAACCTTGTGCCTTTATACTGTGTTTTTTCTGCTGTTCCTCAGCACAGGATTTCTGCCTTTTTCTGGTTTCACATCGTTACAAATAGACCAGCTTGGAAAAAAAGAAA
Source organism: Apus apus (assembly GCF_020740795.1). Classification (NCBI taxonomy): domain Eukaryota; kingdom Metazoa; phylum Chordata; class Aves; order Apodiformes; family Apodidae; genus Apus; species Apus apus. The sequence goes on along the minus strand of NC_067291.1, from coordinate 21,351,343 downwards.
TAAATTATTTTCTGTAATTCTAAAACTGGGTTTGAAAGGGGAGAAATGGGGCTGGTCCGTGTGGGTCTGGGCTTGGGGGAGCCCTGGGGTGCCCCCCCACCTTCTGCGATGGGGGAGCAGCAGAAACCACTGCTCTGAGCACCCCAAACACACAACATGGGACTTTCAGAGCCACGGTTCCACGTTTGGCTGTTTAGAATAAATTCATGTACTGAATAATCATCTCTGGAATGCCACTGTGTGTGTGCCTGGAAAATCTTCCCCTGGCGTGATGCTGCTGGACATGGGCACTGCTACTCTCTAGAATCTTCCATCGGAGGGAAATGACCTTTATTTTTGTCCCCTTGCCCCTGGAACAGGAGGGATGGAGTGGGAGGGATGGAGCCAGGGGAAACACACTCGCCACACAGGCTCCCAGCAGTGATGGGGGAGGGTTTGGGGGGGTGGGGGTGTCCAGCTCCCCATAGGGAGGGAGGAGCACCCAGTAGGGAAAATCCCCAGGTTGGGGGGGCTGAGGATCTCCAAGCAGTTCCTTAGGAAGCCAAAGGGCTGAAGCTGGAGGTTAATTAACCCTAATTAACAATCAACTATCAGGTGTCCTGGTATGGGTGTTTCTGGGTAATTTTCAGGAATAAAGGGGAACCAGGGGGTGCTGGTGGGTTTTTTTGTGTTTGTGGGGCTGTGCAGGAACTCCACTCAGGCCGTGCCCTGGTGATTCCTGTGGGAATCTTGCTCTGCAGCTTCAGCTATATTTGTTAGGTGAATGGGAAACATAGTGGAGTCCCTCTGGAGGTGATTTCTGCCCCCTGAATGCGGTCTCATCAAAGCTGGGTGATGGTGGTGCTGCCTGTGCCGGTGGATGTTGGTGCTGGGTGAGGCTGATGGATCAGGACAGGCTGAAATGTGGCACCCAGAGCAGCCAGGGTAAGGATTCCTTTTTTCTTTGTTTTTTTTTATGAACGATTTCTCGGGAAGCAAGCTTTGCTGCTGAGGTTCCCAGGTTCCACAAAGGCTGATGGGGTGACCCGGGTTGCACAACAGCCCATCTTGTCTGAGCACATGTCCAGGGCTGGAGAAGCACGAGGCTGCTGGGGAAGTGCCCTTAGCCGGGACCCGGGGCTGTGGGGACAGCAAACGCGGTTTTGCTGCCGGTGACAAGAGCTGGTGCCACCCTGTGTGTGCTCGGGGTGACAGAGACTGGGAAAAGATCCGGTTTTGGGCTGTCCTTGGAAAGCGGGAGGGGCCGGGCATAGACCCGCGAAAACCTCCTGAAGCCAGAACCCCCCCGGGCCAGGGTCAGGCTGGGCGATGCAGAGCAGGGCCAGCAGCCCTGCCCTGTGCCCTGCCCTGGGCGCAGCTTGAGGGCTGGAGCAGACTCTGGAGCTGGAGCCGGCCCCTGGCCCGGGCGGGCACCGGGTGGTTTCCCAGGGAGGGGCATGTGCGTTGTCAAAGAGCAGCGCTGTAACCCGGCTCTCCCGGAAGAGGTTCGATCACTAAAGCAGTTTTCAAAGGTGTGTATTCGAGTTAACTGCTTGGCAATGTTCAGAAGCTGCTTTCGGGGCCAAAGGCGCCATCCCCGGGCGTTTCTGGGTGCTCGGGGTGTGTCTGGGACCGGGGAGGGGGAGTCGATGCCCTGTGCTTGTGGTGGAGAAGCAAAACTGCGGTTAAAAGAGCTGGGCGAAAGAAACAGGCAGATACTTTGAATAATTGAGTGGAGAAAAATGTCAACACTAATTAGACACCTTCTCTGCGAAGGGAGAGGAGAGCTGTGCAAACGGGCTGGTGCCAGCTTGGCACGGCCCCCCGCGCGCCCGCGGAGCTGGCACCGGCGCGGCTGGAGCCGGGGCCCCGGCAGGGGACGGGAAAATAAACCTGGCTGCGGGAACCCGGGGTGTTTCCTGTCTCTCCTGGGGGGCAGGAGGGGACGCGTGTCACCATCAGCTCCTTGGCTGGGTGCTAATGCCTCGTTAATCTTAAACCGCAGACACTGGACAGGGATAATCAGGCTGAGGAAAGTAACGGACGGTGTCACTCTGCAGTGGTTCGCTAAGCCATTTGTCCGGTGGGTGAGGAGGTGCTGGCAGGTGCAGGCAGCAGAGGCAGTGTCCCGGAGCTGGGGCACGGAGGCTGGACCAGGGTGTGCACGGGTGACAAACCGGCCCAGCTGTGCCCTGCAGAGGTCAGGGCGGAGCAGCTCATGGCCCCTGGTCCCGGCACAAAAAGTGCTTTGGTGTTTTAAGGAGGTAAAGTGCAGGTACCAGACTCCATCCTTCAAGAATTAGAAGAGAGTAATTGAAGTTCTTTCCCTGGCAGGGCTGGTAGTGGCTGTGGTGGGGACCAGAGCTGGTGTGGTGACAGTGCTGGTGTCTGAGGCCAGGAGGAGCTGCTCCAGGGTCTTCCTGGTGGGAGTGGGCCTGAGGCACACAGGGAACATGGAAAACCTGGGGACCGTTTAGAGAAGAGGTTTGAGGGGGCCAAAAGGTGGAGGCTTGGATCTATCACCTTCCCCAGACAAGCACGGGCTGAGCTGCTCAAGCAGGGATTGGCCATGAGCTCTGCTGGGGCCATCCAGAGCCTGGGAATGGGAATTAGCCAAACTGACCCGAGAGTTTCCTGGGTAACTCTGGATTCATTGGGCCAACAGAACAAGCCTGTGATTGATTCTCTGCTGCCAAGGATGCTTGTACTGGCCCCAAGTGCTGCAGCCCTGCAGCTCCCACTGGACCCCAGGCTTGGATTCCCCTGGTGGCAGCATTCCCATCCAGCTCTCTAATCCCCAATCTGCCTCTGTCCCGCAGAGAAAGCACAAGGATGAATCACATCTGATTAATTTGCCTTATCCAGAAGAATCTCCCTGAATTGGCAAATGTGTTTTGTTTTATTTGTTTCTATAACCCACAGGAAAACATCCTACAGAGCTCAGCATCTGCAGCAGTGCCAGCCCCCAGCAGCCTGCCTGGAGTGCCCAGTGCTGGCCAAGCCCTGATGGGACACACTCACATCTGGCTTTAAATGATCTTGTAACACATTTATGAGGCAGCCAAGCTCAGTCCCTGCTGCCCCTGGTGTTTCCCCTGTGGGTGCTGCTCGTGCCTGCCTGGGCCCTGAGGGGATGTGCTCTGTCAGCAGCAGATGCTTCATCGGATTAAAAATAAATCTGTCACTCTTCTGTGACTGACAAGGGTCTGTTACAGCAAGGCCTATTGTCATGTGGACCTGAGCAGCAGGTGCCAAACTCTATAGTGCTTTCTCCCTGTTGAGCTCCTGGGAGGGTTTTGGGACCCTTGCAGTGGGTCTGTGGGGATTCCCTGCTCTCTGCACATGTTGGTGCCTTTTATTGACACAGCTGCAGAGAACCCAGGGAGGGTGGGGGGACCTGGGGCCTCACCTTGCTCTGCTGCTGACAGCCTGCATGTCCTTGGGCAAGTTACTTGCCTCCTGTGCACTGCCATGGTGATGTGGGGGTAAGGAGTATGTGTGTCTAAAACACCCTGAGGAAAATGCAGGATAAAGGAGGGTTCTCCAGGGGAGCCAGCTCTTTCCAGAGGCCAAAAACTACCCCAATGAAGTTGCTGAAGGACTGTAACAACATGAAGAACTTGACCCCTGCTGGCACAGGGTTAGTGCCTTGGGGCTGTGATGTGGGGAAGTTGGGGATGCCAGTGGGTGGGATTTCCTGTGCCCTTGGTGGGAGTAATTCCACCTGCCTGTGTAAGTGGCTCACATGGAGCGTGGTGCTGGTGGAGGGTTTGCCACAGGTTTAGTGAGTGACATCTATGTCCTGCCCACAGCCACCTGCCTTGTCTGGTGTATTCATGGCACTGTCTGCTGCTGGAGCTTGTTTCACCCCCTCAAACCATGTCATGTGGCTTCTGCCTCTCCCTAAGCTATGGCCTGTTGGCAGGACAGGAGCTCTTACTCTGTTACCTTCCAATGAGAGACAGGGAGCAGCCATTTCTCCATGACAAGGAGTGATTAATTGCTTACAGAGATTCAGTTATTAAATTCTTAATTAGAGCTGGGCAAAGGTGTCGGGTAGCACCAGCCAGCAGCTCCCAGCTGGGCTGCTCTCAGGAGCCCCTGTGTGCTGGCCTTGCTTCCTTGGGCTAATCCCTCTGGCCCTGGGGATTACACACCAGCACGGTGTGTCCAGCCCCAGGATGGATTATCCAAGGTGATCCCACCTGCCTGGGGCCTTCTGCACCAGCACTTGGAGGCTGAGCATGGGGTGACCTGGCTCAGCAGCTCCTGGCCCCAGTGCCACCCCCTGGTACCTGGCTGCTAAAATCTTCCCTCCCTTGGAGGGCTTGAGGGACCCTGATCTTTGTTTCCAGGGGTCTCCATGAGAGCAATTCCATGGCTCTGAGTCTGCAGAGCTGCCTTTGTGTTGCTCCAGAGGTTTTACAGCAGCTCCTGTCCCAGCTCAAGCTGCAGACAAGGAGCTGGGTACGAGCCCAGCTCGCAACTGGTCCCCTCTGTGCACAGCTGTGGCTTTGGGCTCAGCCAGCCCTGCTCTCCCTTGGGATACATCCCAAGAAGGATGTTGTTCCCGAAGCGGGGTCTGTTACCTAGTGTGCAATAATCCAATCTGCACACAGAGTCAAGAGATTTGCTTTATTCCAGTCCTGTGCAGAAAGGGCTGCAGGTGGTAAATCCCCAGGGCTGACACACCCTCCCAGTCACACAGAGTTTCTGTGCACACGGGACGTGCACAATTACCTCATCTCTAAGTACACGGGTATCGTTTGTCTGCATGATTGGTCAGCTCTTCACTTCCACTTAAAATAGCAGCACTTCTCCTTATCACGGCACATACTCAGGGGGTGGGGGGGCTTCTGTGAGTAGGGGTCTTTCCAGACTGAGGGAGGGTGCTTTAGTACGTTAATGAGGTATGTTCACATTAAGTTTAATTAGTCATGATTTTGTATTATCTGCTTTACCTAGTGCTCAGGACTAAAGACATCAGCAGTTGGCATCTTCCACTGAGCTCCTCTTCACCCCAAGGTAAGCTTGGTGACCCCTCAGCTGCTCCTGCTCCCCTCTCTTTGTCCACACCAGGATGCTCAGGCTCTGCTTTGCACCCCTCCCTGTGCCCCCAGGGGAGCCTCCAGGCAGGTTGCAGGCAGAGCTTTGCCATTTTTCTGTTCTCCCAGCTCTGAGGGCAGAGCTTGGATTCCCAGAGCATCCAGGGAATGTCAAAAATAGACTTTGCCGGATCCACTTTTAGTGCTGCTGAATAAAGTCCTGGTGTGCTCTTGAGAGAGGGGAGGAAGGACACAGCCCTCTGCAGCCTTCTGAGAAGCAGTGAGTTGGGGAAGAAGCCCTTTTATCCACATTATATATATCAAATACCCTATTTTGGGGATGTGCAGGAGCCTGCTGGGATTGGAAGGATGCTCTTTGCCAGAGATTTGCCCCACACCTGGGGCAGCTCCACCTTTTCTGAGCACTGGTCAGATCCACACGTGTGCAACATGAATACTCTCTTGTGCACACAGTGCTCTGGGGCTGCCCCACTGCCTACCCCACAGCTGGCAGAGCCCGGCCCCCTTATTCTGCTTCTGCCAGTGTCGCATCTAACACCTCATCAAGCCTTTAATTGTTTGTTTATTTTTTCCACTCCTAAGATGCAATATTAGTTTAATTAGAGGACAGAAAGCAGCACACTGCTCCTTGGGAGGCCCAGGTTCAGGGGAGGCTTTGCAGCTGCATTTGTTCCTGATCATCCTACCTCACCCTGGGGAATATGCTTGGGACTGGGACCCCGGGGGAGTGGTGGGTCACCAGGCAGGGGCTGTGCAAGTCAGCAACTGGGAACCACAGCTTCCTATTTCTTGGCAGCTCAGGGAAAGGGAGCATGGATTTAGCTGGCTCAGCCAAGGCTGGGACTTTGAAGCTTAATGTGAATTCAGAGTCCAAGCCCATGGACCTGTGACTGCAGCTTGTGCTGATCCCTTTCTGAAAGCCCCACCTGGGCAGAGTCCAGGACATCCTGCAGAGCTGGGAGCACACTGCACACGTGCTCCACAGGGAAGAGGAGCTCTCATCATATCGTTTTGGCTGGAAAAGACCTTGAAGATCACTGAGTCCAACAGTTATCCCAGCCCTGCCAAGGTCACCACTGACCCACATCCCACAGCACCACATCTACACGGCTTGGAAACCCCTCCAGGGATGGGGACTCCACCCCTGCCCTGGACAGCCTGGGCCAAGGACCACCCTTTGGGGAAGAAATTTTCCCTAATGTCCAATCTAAACCTCCCCTGGGTAACTTGAGGCTGTTTCCTGGTGTTCTGTTGCTTGTTACTCTTGGCAGGGCAAGAAACAAGTGCCCATGCTCTGGAGCCTGGCTGCCAGCTGCCCGGAACAACGCTGTGTCCTGGGAAGACATGCTGCAATGACAACGGGGTCGATGCCTCAGCCTCTCGGAGCCTGACTGGACACAAACATCTCGTTTTCCCCCCACTCCAAGCCAAGGAAGAGTTTGTCACCAAACCTGGCCATTCTGTCCTGGTGCTGCTGGGCTGGGAGCTGCTCCAGCAGCCCCCTGGGCTCTGCCTGCTGCTGGGGGTGCAGCCAAGCTCGGCCTTTACCAGGGAGGCTGAGCAGGAGCTGGGGGGCTGCTGGGCAGTGTCTGTGCCCAGGGCTCCCTGCAGCAGGGGGGAGGTTGGTTTTATTGCTGTTGTGCTCATGTTCAACACCCTCAGCCTGCAGCTCAGCCAGCAAGATGTGCTTGGCAGCACCAGGGGCCGACGAGGAATCCTGGAGGAAAGGAGATGGGAATGTGCCAGGCAGCAAGCCTGGCCATCACCTAACACCCCAGGGGAGCAAGGAACTCCCTGCCCCCAGGAGGTGACCTGGGGGGGTCTTCCCAAGGACTGTCCCACTCCTGGAGTCCCCCACTCTGCTGCCCTGCCTGCTGCTCCCAAGCAGTGGTCCCAGCCTCTGGGCTGGGGCAGTGACTGCTCCTGCTGCCAGTAGGTTGCCTGGGATGCCCACAGGAATGCTCCCATGTTTATTAACCGCTGTGATGAAGAGAGAGGAAACCACAGCAATTAAAGCACTTGGAAGCTTTGGAAAATCTTAGCTCTGGCTAAGCCCCTGCAGCTGGCAGCAATGGGGCAAATGCCTTGGAATCGATCAAAGAGAAGGTCACCTGCAAACCACAAGCCTCCCTTTGGTTCAGAACCAATGTTTCCACATCTGCTCCAGCCCTGCAAGCTGGCAGCTGCTTTTGCCAGTACCCTCTATGTCACTGAAAGGGAGTCTGGATGAAACCAACACCTATCTGGGGACCAGAATGTCACTGTAGCATCTGGTACTGACTCCACATGCATCCCCAGGCACGCTGTGTCTCTTGGCTCCCTGTATTTCTGGGCACAGTTCCCTGGCTGACTAGGGGTGCTCAGCAGCTCCCAAGGGCAAAAACTGGCTTTTTCACTTCTGCCCAGTACAGGAATTACTGGCAGTGTATGATTGTTTGGTCCCAGATTTTGCAGGTTTCCGTGAAGGATCTTTCCTGGTGCAACTGCAATGTTCCCCAAGCAGCAGGTCTTGCCCCACATGCTGACATGCTGCTCAGAGCTCCCTCCTGGTGAGGAGGAGCTGGGAAAGGCTCAGTAATCCCTGCCTAGCCACTTGGTTTTGGCTAATCTGCAGGGAGACAGGGGACAGAGAGTGTCCCAGCTTCTTCTCTGGGGTTTACTCCAGGTCAGTGCTTGGCTGGCAGCACAGGCTGCTATGGGGAGCACACTCTGCTCCATGTTTTGATCCATCTTTTCCCCCAGAGTGAAGGCTGTGGTGGTGAAATGGCGATGGAGGACCTTGCTGATCCAGATGAAAAAATGGAAAAGAGAAGACCCCTGACTGACAAGAGTTAGTCATGCCCGTGGGGAATGTCCTGGAGCTAAATATCTGCTTCCAGTTTGGGTGACAGCTCCTGCCTGCCAGCAGGCAGGGGGTGCCCAGGGCAGCGTGTGGCTGTACTCCCAGCTGGGGCTGCTCTGCACCTCCTGGCCCCAGTTCAGCACCTGGCAGGTGCTGGGGCTGCATCCCTTGGGAGCACATCCCAGTCCCAGTGAGCATCCTGGCCAAGCAGCTCCATCCTGGAAATGCCAGCATCCTTCCCAATTCCAGCCTGTTCCCTTCTGTTGCCATGGCAACCTGTGACCTCACTGAATTCCTTGGAGATCTACCAGCATTTTTGGAGGAAACAAAGCTAATTATCAGGGTTTTCCCCATGCCCTCCCTGCCTGCAGGGGCTGGGTCACACTTGGTGTTGGGGCCAACGTGGGCAGGCAGTTGACCTGGGGCATGTGCCACCTAGCAGCCACCTCAGGGCTCACTCATGCCCATCACTGTGGTGTTGGACCAACACAGCACCCTTGGCTGGGGGAGCCCCTGGGATGAAGGTAGCACCAGGCTCTCCCTGCCCTGCACAGGTGGGATCCAGCAGCTGCCAGGGCCCTGTTTTCCCCTGGCACAGCATGGAGCAAAGGACAGAGCACCCAGTGAGACCACCCAGCTTGGGGACAGCAGTGCTGGGGACTGGGTCACCCCAGGCTGCAGGGTGGGGAGGTGCAGGCTGTGGGTGGGACTCACCAAGGGGGAGGCCACGAGTGGGGATATCCCAGAGGCAGCAACAAGTGCAGGGCTGAGCATGGGGTGGACTTCCTCAGAACAGTGGGGCAGCTGGTACCCAGGGTTGGAGTGGGTGCCCAGGGTGGGTACCCAGCTGAGCACACCCCCAAGCTGGGCCAGTGCAGGTTGAGGGTCCTTCCTGGCCTGAGGGCCCCACTTCACCCAGGCTCCCATTGGTCTGGGGGTTCCTCTTGGGCCGGGGCTCTCACTGTGCCCAGCATCTGTGCTGGCCCGGGGGTCCCATCTGTCCCAGTGGTCCCTCTTGGCTCAGGGTTCCTGCTGTGCCCGGGGATCCGGTTGTGCCCGGGGGTCCGGAGCGGTGGCCGTGCAGGGCGGGCACCCACGGGTACCCCGCGGCCCGGTGAGGGGCGGGGGACACGGCGCGGCCACCCCCGCAGCCGCTGGCCAGATAGGGCCGGCTCAGCTCGGCTCCCTTTATCTCGGTTCGGCTCCGCTCGGCTTCTTTCGTCTCGGTTCGGCCCGGTTGGGCGCTGACGGGCTCCCGGTGCCGCCGGCGGCTCCCGCATCACATGACCCGCCCGTCTGCGGGAGCCGCGGCCCCGGGACGCGCCGCTCCCCGGGCAGAGCCGCCGCCGGCGGGGCCGCGGGAGGCGAGGGGTCCGCGGGCAGCGCGGCGGGGCTCGGGCCCAGCCCCAGCCCCAGCCTGAGCCGCCGCCGGCTCTCCGGGGGCCGCTGATGCGGGCGCGGGGGCTGCGGCTGCTCGCCAGGGACCCGCCCGCCGGCCGCCCGGCGGCGACCATGTGAGGAGCTGGCGGTTGCCCACCAAGATGCAGAAGGGGATGCGGCTCAATGACGGGCACGTCACCTACCTGGGGCTGCTGGCGAAGAAGGACGGCGCCAGGAAGGGCTACCTGAGCAAGCGGAGCTCCGACAACACAAAATGGCACACCAAGTGGTTCGCCCTGCTGCAGAACATGCTCTTCTACTTCGAGACCGACTCCAGCTCCCGGCCCTCGGGGCTCTACCTGCTCGAGGGCTGCGTCTGCGACCGGGCGCCCTCCCCCAAGCCCTCCCTCTCGGCCAAGGACTCGCTGGAGAAGCAGGTGGGTGCGAGGGGGTCGCGGGGCCGTCGCCCCCCCCCTGCACCGGCCGCTGTCGGAGGGGAATGCCCCGGTGATCGCCCCCGCGGTTGTCCCGGCCCTGTCCCCACCCGTGGCCGTGGCCGCGGCTCCGCGCTCCCCCGCGGACTCTCCCCCGTTCCCCGGGGCTCTCTCCGGCGCCCGGGACCTGCCTCACGCGTGAGCGGGGCTGGGGGCTGAGGCCGGGGGGAGAAGATGCTCCCCGGGGTGGCAGTGCCGGTTCCCCCGCCGCGCCGCCGGTGCACCCCGGGGCAGCTCGTTGCGGGGGTGTCAGGCACACTACGGGGGTGTCGGGCTCTGCCCGGAGCCCCCTCACCCCAAATTATGAGGCTAATTAGCCGCTGGTAATTGGCGGCAGGGCTCCCCCCGGCGGCCGCAGCGCGCTTGGCGCAGCGGAGCCCCACTCGTGTCCGCGGCCCGGCCGCGGTGTCGGGGCAGTAGCCACGGGGCGCTGGGAGGGGGACCGGGGCTCCTCTGGGGTTGTTCCATGCACGCTGCGGCCGGTCCCTTCGAGTTCGGTATTCCCCAGCCTGCCGCAGCCCCCCGTGAGCCCCTCTTCCCTATTTGCCTTCCCCTGTTTGCCTCCCCCGGGTTTGCCAGGGTGCTGGGAGGGCAAACTCTCTCCATGTGTGGCCAGCCTGGGCGATGGGTGCTCAGCATGGCGTGTGGGGTGTGGGTCCAGGGCTTCGTTTTCACAAGGATTTATTGAGTTACTGGATGGTTTTGGTTGGAAAAGACTTGTAAGATCATCAGTTCCAGCCACTAACCCGGCACTGCCCAGGGTTTCATCCCCTTCCCGCACACGCGGGACGTCACGGCCCCGGCTGGATACACCGTTCACCCCCTCCCTGGGCGGTGGGAGCAGCAGGACCGGGGACACCCCCGGTGCCACCCGCAGGGCTGGTCCTCGCCGGGTGCTGATGTCTGCGGGGGAAACTGCTCAGAACCAGCAACGCGAGGACCTGAGGTCCCTGCGGTGGAGCCCGGTGACTCCTGCAGGGACGGCAGCCCCAGACGGGCCCGGGGGTGGGTTTCTCTCCCCAGGGGGGCAGGGTGGCACTGAACAGCACGGCATGTGACAGTGGCATCCTCGAGCTTGTTTGTCTGGTGGTGTTTGCTGGAGCTTGGTGTGTGTCTGGGCAGGCAGCATCACCTTCAGTCTCCTGAACGCAGTGAGGACCCCACTGTGGTTGACCCCTCCCTTGGCCCCCACGCGTAGAGTGTGGCCACACACCCTGGGAGGTGCCAGTGTTGCCGGGGGCACGGGGAAGCCCCTTGCAGGGGGGAGCAGGGCTGGTTTTCCCAGCGCTGGCAGCCGAGGCTAGGTGCTGGCAGGAGGCACCAGCATTTTGGGTCCAGCTCTGCAGGTCTTGCATAATTTCTGCCCGAGCAGGTTCTCGGGGGGTGATGGCGAGCACTGCGGACTGTGGGACAGGCCCTGGGGGCTGGCTGGAAGGACATAAGCCCCTTAATTGCCTCTGGCTAATCGTGACACGCTTGGGGCTCCAGAAAACCCTGCCACAAGAGCCAGGCAGTGCAGACCACCGCTCCGGGGCACGTCTCCTTGCTCTCAGTAGGGATCACAGGAATGTGGCTCTGGTCAGATCAAAATAGCCTTTTTGTTTTGTTTTTCAAGAGCCCTGTCCCCTTGCAGTCCTACCCTTGCCCTGGAGCAACCCCTGTGTTCCAGCAGGGAGGGAGCTGTGTCTGCACAGGGTCACACTGCTGTCCTGTGCTAGCACCCTCATAGCTGATGTTGCTCATTCCTGGCTTGGCTTAAATCCATCTTGCTCTCTGGGCCCTAACTCCAGGTGCAGGGACGATTTTCCACTAGGAAGCCACCATGGGGAGGGTGCCAGGGCCCCTCTCCAGTGCAAAACGCACCTGGAAGGTTTATCTGCCATGTCAGTGAGGGGCTGCTCTCGCAGCACAGGAGATCCTGCCACGCCAAATGTTTACCAGGCCACGGATCTGCACCCACTCACCCCAGCTTTGGCGTCTGGCTCGTCATTTTCTATAATTCATTAGGACAAATTTAAATGGAAGTGCTTGAGCACTTGAATGCCCGCTGCTTTGCAAACTAATTAATGGCATACCGGATGAGATAAGCAGCAGAATATTGATGGTGCAGCTCTGCAGCACGGGCTGTGCCGAGGCCGGTGGCGGGCAGAGCCGGCAGGGCTCCAGGAGGAAGAATCCGAGTTCTGCAAACCAGGGAGATCTCACCTGGTACTGAGCTGTGCTCAGCATCGATGGCTCTTCTTTCAGAAGGAAGGTGCTGAGGAAATGTCCAGCATTGCCCGCGATCACCACTAAATTGTTTTCTGAGGGTGTTTATCCAGGCAGTTGAGCTAGAGCTGTGAGGACATTATTGCCTGCAGCAGAGGAGGTTCAGGTCTAAATTCCTTCTTCCCTGGGGCAAAGCCTGAAAGGGTTCAAATTCTCCACAAAGGAGGAATTTTAAAAGGTGGGTCTTCCGAACCCTTTCTTTTTCTAAAGTTAGCATATTTTGCTTTGGCGGGGTGTTTATTTTTGCTGGGAATGCAGTGTGGTTGTAGTGTGTACACGTGAGAAGAAATGAGCAAAGGTATTTGAAAAACTGAAACACCAAAGAGGGGAATTTGATGCCTCTGGAAACTTTATTTTCTGTTTTAGTTGCATTTTTCCCCAAATTAAATTTTCTTCAAGCTGGTTTGTTTTGGAAGGTATGTTTTTGCTGGGTGGCTTCAGGCTGTGTCCCAGAGGAAGGGAAGGTCTGTGGGTGCTGGGGTGCTTGGGCAGTGGTGGGTGGGCAAGTGCCCGGCAGGGCTGGGGGGTGAACCCTCCCTTTTATTTCACCATCCCCCCAGGACCTGCTGTCTCAGCCCCCCAAGGGTGAGGATGCTGGGATGTGCTTCAGGATGTGCTCACATGTGGTCACGTCTCCCTTCCCTCGGTGGAAAGGGCCATGGGAGGCCACCTGGGGCCAGGTCCCTGCTGTGCTGCAGGGAGGGTGGGCAGGACACAGGGTGCTCCAGGTAGGAATGGCCATGATGGGGCACAGCTGGTGGCAGATCCCAATGGATGCACCCACCATGCACCATGTGCTCAGGAGCAGGAAGGCCCCAGCATGGGGTGAGATCATCCCATCACATGAGAGCTGGGCAGTGGGAATCCCAGCTGGATTTGCTCTGTGGATCCAGCCTTGAGTCGGATTTGCAGAGCAGAAGCCTGGGGCCAGAAGTTATTCTTGGCCAGCAGCCCTCTGGGGCTCCAAGGAGAGCCCAGGCGATGCGGAGTCGAGAGGCAGCGCTGCGCCAAGCCCTTGACTTGGAGCTCGGGAGCTCTCTCGAGCTGTGAGTCTTTTTTCCCACAAAGCTCTTGTGAAGGCACAGCCAAGAGCTGGAGCTTTATTTCCCTGTCTCTGAAGCATTTGCCAGGGATGGGTGTCACATTTGTTGTCCATGGTATCAGGGGAGACTCAAGGATGCATTTTGTCCCATGGTGCAAAGCTGAGGCCGGGGTTCCATGGGTGGGCACGCGTGGCTCTGGTTTCCCAGTGGGAAGTGGGTTGTGGAAGTGGTTCCCACTGGCACATCAGGATGTCAGTCTGAGCATGCTGCTGCCCGCTTGCTGCCTTTCTGGTGATTCCCAGGGTGCTTGTTCAAAGGACAGGACGATGGAGGGTGACCTGTGTGGGGTGGTGATGGCAGGACACCCTGCCTCTGCCTGCACTGGCCTTGCCACGGGCTGGAAGAGTATTCCCCAAACTTGTCATGTAAATCCAGATAAGGCAGTGCTGGGACAGAGTGGCCTTCAGAGGTGTTCTGTGAACCGAGGAGCTGAAGTTGTGGCATGGGCTCTTCCCCAGCAGCACAAGGGACACGAGCTGGCAGGGATGCTGGGCAGGTTGCAGCTGGGAGCTGTGGCCAAGGTTGTGCTCATCACTGTCACCAAGGGCTGGCTCTGCTGATGATACCAACTGGGCAAACTGGTGGTTGATACGCTTGTGAACCAAGTGAGGTGTGTATGATGAAGACACCGTCCACACTGGTGGTCCGGGCTGCTGGGTTTTAATGGCTATGATGGGTTTTCCAAAAGGCTGAGATCCCGCGTAACTGATCCCTGCCCCTGGAATGTCACCACGGAAGCAAAGTGTGTGTCCCGAGGCTGGGGACAAGGTCTGGGTACTTTAGGATATCGTGTGCTCAGCCATCAGTACCTGCCTGTCCCAAGCCCCTGTCAACCCCCTTCCAGGGGTTTTCCACATCTGGAGTTAACTTTAGCATCCATGTCTCAGGTACTTGAGCTTCAGCGTCCAAACTCTGCAGCCAGGTTCCCTGGGGCAGGGGAAATCCTGCTGGAGGCACTGGCAGCTGTGGTCGAGAAAAAAGTGGGTTTGTATATTTGAACTCTGAGCTAAAGAAGGAAAACAGATGTTGGAATATTGTGGTTCCCAAAGACTGGGAGTCAGTAGAGGCTGGTTTCTGATAAAGCAAAAAGACCAGAAGCAATTTCACCTGTAAAACAAACAAAAAAAGAAAAAGCTATTAAAGAGTTCAAAAGAGTATTTTTCAATACAGTTTTTTAACTATAGGAACCACTTTGATTAAGAAATGTCTTGGCTCAAGCTCTTCAGCATCTTCCCATCACCTTGGTTTGCACACTTGGGTCTTTGCCATCACAACCAGCCTGCTGGGTTTTTTATAAACTTCACATTTAAACTTTAGACCCTGTACTTTTAGCCAGGCTTTCCACAACACCCAGCTCATCCCAGCAGCACAGAAAGCCCCAGCTCTTTCCATGACATCTGATTATTTATTTACTTTTCCCACATCACAATTTGTGAACCAAAACCTGAACCACTCCTCAATTTGCAGATGAAGCTACGATTTCTTGCATTTTAAGTGTGATACCACGGTGCAGGCATCCCATGTGACCATGCAGGCATTGCCTGGACCACGCAGGCTCTGCCTCCGTCTTGGGGATGCCTGCAAGGCCACCCAGCTCCTCCATCCCAGTCCCAGGTCCCGTCTTCCCTGAGTGCCCACGCTATGTAGGTCAGGGAAGTGAAAAGCTGCCACAGTTGCTGGCTGTGGATTTTTCAACTCATCCAGCCAGAGCAGGAAAACTCCCCTCCCTTGCCCTTTATGTCAGCTGCAATAACAATCAGCCTCGTGAACATGTAACTGTGGGCCATGGGGGGGATGGAGGGCAGGTGGGTCCTTGGTGAGCAGCAGCTGAAAGGCTCCCATGGTGGCTCAATGAAACCGCTTTGTGCAGGGGAAGGTGGTGGGCACCACTTCCATGTGGGCAGTGTTGCTGGGGGTATTTCCATCTTGGTCCCCCACTCTCATGTGGCCCCTCTGGCTGAGCTGGGCACTGTCTGTCACTGGTGTGGGTCTGCCATGGTGGTCACGGCATCCAGAGCGTCCAGGCAAGTTGTTAGGGCTGGAAAATGTGCCTCTGTGACAGTGAGTTAAAAAGGTCATCAAACCAGCAAAATGAACTAAATCAGGTGTGAGAAGAAGCAAACTCAGTGGTTCGTGCTGTGTCCGGGGCAGGGGCAGCCCCGGGGGGCTTGGTGGGGGTGATGCTGGAGGCAGGGGCTCATCCTGCTCCTCTCAGTGCGGTGCTGGGGAGCGGCTGTTCCCGCCTGAGGGTCTGTCGTGCTGCAGCCCCAGCAATGGAGGTGCTCCTGGGCTGTTGCTGTGCTATCAGAGAAGGATTAGAGAAGGTGGAGATAAAAGGTTTTGCGAGTTTTGTTATTCAAATATAAAATAACTTCCTCCTTTTGAGCACGGTGCACCCCCTGGGTATTGTGTGGGGACAGGTTGGGGGGAGCTTCTGACTTCACATTGTCTGGACCTGCTGCTGGCAGAGACAAAACTGCCCGTTGCAAAACCTTGAGGAGGTCCTGGGTTTCAGTTAGAGGAGCCAGAAGCCATCTGACAAGATGCTTTTGAGGTGCCATGATGGACTGATGCTGGGGGAGGCAGGGTGGGTCCCTGCCCCGGGCTCTGCTACCCCTTGTTTTAAAATCTGACCAGCCCCAAAGCTGTGCCAAGTGCTGCTTCTCCAGAGAGCCCTGTGGGACAGGTCTGGGAGCTCTGACCCAGCATGGTGCCAGGTCCTCCTTTCCCACATCCCGCAGCCAAGACACTAGGGCTGGGACACTGGGTGCCTGGCAGTGCCCTGGCACAGCTGATGATGTTCCTGAGCGGGTGGTTAAGGAGGATTCCCAGCCTTGCTGATCTGACGAGCACGTTTCCATGCTGTTTGCACAGGAAGGGATGGAAAGAGATGGGCAGAAAGCAGAGGCATGACTGCTGCACCGTTCCAGAGACCAGAAATTCCTGGTGCATTTTCTATCAGAGATGTTTCATTGCCAATAAAAGCCTTTGGGGGTGGGAGGGAAAGGAAAGGGGGGTGAGAAGTGAAGGGCTGTGGAGCTGCTGCAGCTCCAGACATGTCCCACAGACAGAGGCAAGCTGCTGGCCTGGAGTTCACACCAGCCTGGCCACAATAGGATGGGGATGGGGTGGGAAGTGGATGATGGCATAGTTTGCCATAGAGAAAACTCATCTGCAGGATCAGCAGTTAAAAGATACTGCACTTAAAGGGTCCTGGGCAGAAGGAAAGGAGATGCATGTTCACAAGGTGACAGGAACAACCTGTTTTCCCCAAAGGCTGAAGGAGCTGTGCCTGCTGCAGGGTGCCAGGGCAGTGCAGGGTCCCCCTTCCACTCTGTAGGACGCCAAGGGCTGAGCAAGCTCCAAGGGTGTTTCTCGGGGTGTCACCCAGTGAGATGTGAGACCTCGGGGGGCACTGGGGGGAAGATGGGTGTCTGTCTGTCCTGCACTGGCATCGCCTGGGAGCAGCGACCAGCTTCACCTCAGCTCCCCTGGAAGCCTCTGGCATCCATCTGGAAGTCCCTCTCCTTGGCACTCGGATTAGGAAGGGATGGGAGGGCAGGGGAGAGCTGGGAGGGACTGGGGTGGGAGGGTAGCCCTGTTCTGGGGGAGGTGTGGAAAGCTGTACCCATCTGTGTTCCTATGGCACGGCAGGGTCTGCGTTCTGCTGCTGCTCCTGCCATCCTGGGGAGCAGGGCTGCACACTGGGGAGCGAGTGGCTGCTGCAGGGTGGGTTTGTTTTGGTTTTTTTTACCAAGATACCCATTAATTCAGATCCCTTGTTAAACCTAACAGAGGCACGGATAATGTCAGGATGAGCTTTTCCCAGTGGGTTTCGTTTTTAGCCCCGTTATTCCGGGCAGCATCCGGCACTGCAGCGTGGTACCTGTTTCCTAGGAGACTGCAGGGAAGCAGAGGAGCAGCACCAGCCCCAGCCGCGCCGGCTGCCGCCCCGCACAATTAGCACCAGTTCGGTAAATGTCAAGGGAGGCTAAATATAGCCCTGCGCCAGCCCTGCCACCCGACACCCCCGGAGCCGCCCGGTGCCAGCGCCGGGGACGCGGCTCTGCCCGGCCACCAGCCCCCGCCCCAGCCGGGTGTTGTTTAGTGCCCAGGGGGGCTCACTGCCCGCCCAGGCAGGGGTGCAGGCAGCCCGGTGCCCGTCCAGCTAAAGCCTTGCTCATCCGCCCCTGTCCCCAGGTGAGGGGTGTTCCCAAGGCGCCCGCCTCAGGCTCGGACCTGCAGCCTCCCGGTCCCCGGTGGTTTTTGGTTGATCTGACTCCCAGTGTTTATCCGGCAGGATTTCCCCTCGGAGCGTTTCGCAGCCCCATCCTCGCTGACAAAGAGCGGCTTTTTCCCGGGTGCTGCGGGCAGCGCGTCTTGGCTGTGCTCCTGGTGTTTCAAAATACATTTATTTAATATTAAGTGATCCGTGGTTGATCCTAAAGCACTTTCCTCGTGGCCTGGTGCGAGCGAGCAGTCACCTCTCCCTCTCTTTGCTCCCTCAGCATTACTTCACCGTTAATTTCAACCATGAGAACCAGAAGACTCTGGAGCTGAGGACTGAGGATGCCAAGGACTGTGACGAGTGGGTGGCAGCAATAGCACATGCCAGGTATAATCACCCTCTGCCAGTGCAGAGCGGGGGACGGGGGTGTTGGAGCTGAAGCCAGTCCCAAGGCTGGCTGCAGGCAGGCAGTTGTCAGGCCAGGGCAGAGCACCTTGGGACCCCAGCCCCGGGTTGGGAGCCCTGGTGCAGACCAGGAGGTTGCAGATCTTCAGATCTGTCCCCCTGTCCTGGACCCCATCCCACTCTACCTATCCCAGCCTGGTGCCCAAGGAATGCCTGATTCACTGTCGGGTTCAAAGACAGTTGGGAAAGGTTTCACCTGGAATAGCAGCAATGGGTCGAGGGAGGATTTTTCAGGCTGGTGTCTCTGTGCCATGGGAATGCTGGCTGCCCAGGGGAGAGGTCAGGAGCCTGCATGGCACAGATGCAGCTGGCAAGGGAGGGTGCCAGGCTGGCAGTGAGGGGGGCAGAGCAGTGAAATGTCATCTGCTGCAGCACCTGAACCAGAGCAGATGTTCCCAATAGCTTGTTCCACAAATGTCCTCCTTCTCTCTTCGGGATGTGGCAGGGAAGAGAGGTTTGGCCATGGGTTTTATTTAACTCTCCTGTCATTTCCTGAAAATTTAGGTTGTCTTTTCTGTTTGCACCCTCATGGTGAACCCACCTCATCTC
This sequence comes from Apus apus, assembly GCF_020740795.1. Lineage (NCBI taxonomy): Eukaryota > Metazoa > Chordata > Aves > Apodiformes > Apodidae > Apus > Apus apus. The sequence continues at coordinate 21,332,969 of NC_067291.1, read as the reverse complement.
CAGATGGGTCAGTTCTGAGTAACAGGATCCCAAATAGCCAGAGCTGGCTCCTGGGTCGTTCACCCCGTGGTACCCTGAGCCAGAGGGACACCGGCAGTGTGGGAAGGAGAACCTCCCCCAGCAAACCGCAGCCTTCAGACACCCGATTTTGTGTGCACACCCCGGGGGGGCTGTGGTGGGGGTCTGGGGCAGGAGGGGAGCTCACAGCCACCTCTGCCCGCAGCTACAGGACCCTGGCGACGGAGCACGAGGCGCTGATGCAGAAGTACCTCCATCTCCTGCAGATCGTGGAAACGGAGAAGACGGTTGCCAAGCAACTCCGCCAGCAGATCGAGGACGGGGAGATCGAGATCGAGCGCCTGAAGGCCGAGGTGAAGAGCCCAGCGTCGCCCCACGGCCGCGCTGCCGCTCCCCGGGGCGACCCGTGGGCTGCGGGGGGGCGGCGTGGCCAGGCTGGCAGGGCCCGGGGGGGTCACTGCAGTATTTACCCCTGTTTAGTGACACGGGGCTGGCCCCTGGCAGAGCAGGGCGAGGGCAGCGCAGGCGTTGGAGGGTTTTCCCGCAGGAGCCCCGCGGATGTGCTGCCCTCGCCTGGGGCGTGTGCGGGGCTCAGCGGGGTCCCCGGCCCCGGGGTGTTGCTGCAGCTGGGGAAGGGGCTGGTGGTCCTGTCCCTTGGGCTCAGGAGAAGGTGTTGGGGTAGGGATCGGGACTCCCCATCTCACCGTTTCTCATTTTCACCCTCGGTTAGAGCCCTCTGTGTGCCGTGGTGTGCTGGTAGCATCTGCCAGGCACATTACATCGGGTTTCTCTTGGCATCGGTTCATCGGTTTGGTTTTTGTTTGTTGTTGTTTTTTTTTTTTAAACTGTTCCACGTGCTTTGAAGCAGAGATCAAATAATCAGCTTCTACTTTAATGTGCAAATTTTGCTCATTCAGTTTAAACCCAACCCAGACCAAAGGCGCGGCACGGGCAGACCCAGCCCGTGGGTCCCGGCGAGCCCTGGAGCCGCGCAGGGAATTGGCTTCGGTGCCTCAAACACTTGAAAGCAGTGGGATGGGGGCGATGTCTGGGGACTTGAGGCTTCATAGGAAGGCACAGGGAGAAGGGAGAAGATTTCTAAAGTATCTTTTAAAATCTTAATTTAAGCTGGCTTGGTGCCCCTGAGCCCGTGGCCACTTTCTCCAGCCTGTTGCTGCTCCAGCCGAGTGCCCGGGCAGTGCTGATGTGTTGGTCACGGGGAAAAGATCTCAACTCCTTTCTTTGGAGTTCTCCTCCAAAACTTTTTGGAAATAACTTTTTTTGAGAATTGTTTTCTTATCTTTACTATTTTCTATAAAACCACAATTGAAACAATGTTGTTCCTAGTTTTCGTTTTCTGTTCTCTGCCCTGTCCTGTGGTGGGGACCAGGACATGGCATGAGCCAAGGAGGGGGAGAAAGGGCAGGCGAGGAGCAGTGGAAGTTCTCGTGCTGGAAGCTAACGAGGTTCTATCCCACTTGTGTTGGGAAGCTGTGACTGGACAGGAGTTTGTCCTTCTCAGCAAGTTTTAGGGTGCAAATGACTTGAGGTTTTTCTGCCATTTTGCCCTCACTTGTTTTTAAATGACTTGCCCGTGAAGGGTTTCTTAGAAAGCTGGGGTGTGGATTGCATCAGGTCCCTGGCTGGATGTCCAGGTCCCTGCCTCGGGGGTGTTTGGTGGGTGCTGAGGATCACCTGCTCCATCTCCTGTTCCTCATCACGACAGAGTCAGCGCAATATGTCCCTGGGTCTGTAGTTCCACGTGCCATTCCCTGGCACTGCAGGGATTGTCCTTGGCTCCTGGGATGTGCAGGGGCAGCTGCTGACCCCCTTGTGCCCACAGATCGCCTCCCTGCTGAAGGACCATGAGCGCATCCAGGCCGGCCAGACCAGTGTGCCCAGCGACGATGACAGTGACATAAAAAAAATCAAGAAGGTGGGTAGTGGGGACACAGGAACAGGCTGCCCAGAGCGGTTCTGTGACTCTGTCCCAGCAGCCTGGCCCAAGGGAGGTGCCTCCCTGCCCCGCAGCAGCTGGGTGGGGGCAGATCTCAGGTGTTCATCAGTGCTAAGAGCTCCCAGCTGGGCAGCATCTGCTCCACCCCATGAGCTGGGACCCGCCTGTATTTGTGGGCAGCAGCTGCAGGGGTTGGAACGACATAAGCCTTAAGGTCCTTCCCACCCAAGCTGCTCTGGGATTGTGTGATTGGCAGAAGCCACGGTCCGTTCCCCAGCCGGGAGGGCTCGGGGCAGCCCCGGGTACAGGAGCTGTCCGGGCCAGCTCGGCACAGAGCCGGGACCCCCGGCAGCACCTCGCCGGGGCCCTGAGGTTGTCGCTGTCCCTCGGCAGGTGCAGAGCTTCCTGCGGGGCTGGCTCTGCCGCAGGAAGTGGAAGACGATCATCCAGGACTACATCAGGTCCCCCCACGCCGACAGCATGCGCAAGAGGAACCAGGTGGTCTTCAGCATGCTGGAGGCTGAGGCCGAGTACGTCCAGCAGCTCCACATCCTGGTCAACAACTTCCTGCGGCCGCTGCGCATGGCAGCCAGCTCCAAGAAGCCTCCCATCACACATGACGATGTCAGCAGCATATTCCTCAACAGGTGAGTCCCATTCTGGGCTCTAGGAGCTTCCTGGGCAGGCCTTGGTGTCCACAGCCTGCTGCCCTCCCTGGGAATGGATGTTGGGGTGCTCAGTGCTGGGGGTCCCCGGGAGCCAGCAGCCTGGCCCTGAAAGCCACGGGTGGAAGCTCAGCATCCCAGTGGGACATTGGCACAAGTGTCCTGCTGGGCAGTGACACAAGGAGGTGCTGTGGGGGAAGATGTTCCAGGGTTTCAGCAGTGGGTCAGGGCCAGGAGTCTGTCCATGGGATGTTCTGGCTCTGATGGGGGGAGGACAGTGTCCATCAGCATTGATATTAGTCCTCAAGCTTTCCAGCACCTGATGGGCTCCAGGAAAGCTGGGGAGGGACTTCTGACAAGGGCATGGAGTGATACAAGGCGAGGGAACGGCTTTAAATTGGAAGAGGGGACATTTAGATGAGGAATTAAGAAGAAACTCTTCACTGTGAGGGTGTTGAGACCCTGGAACAGGTTCCCCAGAGAAGCTGTGGCTGCCCCATCCCTGGAGGTGCTCAAGGCCAGGTTGGACGGGGCTTGGAGCAACCTTGAGCACCTCCAGGGATGGGGCAGCCACAGCTTTCCTGGGCAACCTGGACCAGGGTCTCACCACCCTCATTTTGTCTCATTACTTGTTATTTGCCACTTGTTCACCTGCCTTTTTTTACCCCTTGGTTTCTCCTCCAGCGAAACGATCATGTTTTTGCATCAAATCTTTTACCAAGGCCTGAAGGCAAGGATCTCCAGCTGGCCAACACTCGTGCTGGGTAAGTGCCTGGTGCCTCCTCGCTGCATCTCAGCAGCGAAACGTGTCGCACGGTGTGTCACTTCTTCATGCTGCTCATGGCAGTGAGGGCCAGAGCAAAAACCAGAGAAACCCAAATGTGGGAACGGTTCCTGTGTTCCTGGTTCTGCTGGGTGGTGGAAGGGGTGGGCTGGACTAGGAGAGCTGATGCTGAAGAGCTTTGCTGTGTCTGATGAGACCCTCATCTGGCTCTACAGGGGATCTTTAAAACCCAAACTGGGCAGACCTGGGGCTTGCAGAAGCAGCACAAGGCCCTGGGAGGTGACCCTGGTGGGATCTGGGGGCAAGGGGGGTCGGGAGCCAGGGGAGTCTGTGCTGGGACCCCCAGGGTGTGGGCTGGACCAGCACACCCACCTCTCCACCACCTCTGCTCACAGCTGACCTGTTTGACATCCTGCTGCCCATGCTGAACATCTACCAGGAGTTTGTGAGGAACCACCAGTACAGCCTGCAGATCCTGGCACACTGCAAGCAGAACCGGGACTTTGACAAGTTGCTGAAGCACTATGAGGCCAAGCCTGACTGTGAGGAGAGGACCCTGGAGACCTTCCTGACCTACCCCATGTTCCAGGTGAGTGCTGGTGCTGGGATTGGCCACCACAACACTGCTAGCAAGGGATGGGCCGAGTGGTGCAAACCCCAGACCCATAGCAGGCGTGGGGGATGGGGAGGCAAAACCTGGGTGAAGATGGCCTGTGGCTGGACTCTGTGTGATCCCACACTGCTCCTGGCACCTGCTCAGGCCATTGCTGGGCTGGTTGGTGCTGCAGGAGGACTCTGTAGGTGGAGCTGCTGCTTCCCTGATATGTCTGTGATACAGATGGGGCACAGCAGGTTTGTGAGCAACACCCCCACTCTGACCCCCCATCCTTACCTTTGAGCACAAGCTTTGAAGCTTTTGTAACCTCCTGGACCAGGGGTTCTGAGACATGGTGTCCCTGGCTGTGGTGTCCCCACAGCTCTCCGTACCCCTTCACCCCTGCCCTGATGCCCCGCTCTGGTCCTTGTGCCACAGATCCCCCGGTACATCCTGACGCTGCACGAGCTGCTGGCCCACACCCCCCACGAGCACGTGGAGAGGAACAGCCTGGATTATGCCAAGTCCAAGCTGGAAGAGCTCTCCAGGTCAGTCCTGTCCCTCTGGCACTGGGGGCAGGTCTGGGCTGTGAGGGGCTCTGGGCAGGGAGAGGGGCTGGGGCAGCCTGTCTTACCTAGAGCAGCCCCACCTATGTGTCCAAAGGGGCCTTCAAGGAGAAGTGCAATTCTCATCTGAACTCCCATTTTTCTCTTCTCCCTCCCTCAGGATCATGCACGATGAAGTGAGTGAGACTGAAAACATTCGAAAAAATCTGGCGATAGAGCGGATGATTATTGAAGGGTGTGAAATCCTGCTGGACACCAGCCAGACTTTTGTGAGACAAGGTGCCGTGTTGGTGTCCATGTCCCTCCCCTCCACTGGCAAAAGACAAAGCCCTGCAGCCCCCATCCCGCCCCCCCCCCCCTCCCCGTGGTCTGCTGAGCGGGGACATTTGAAAACATGAACCCTGTTCTGGATGTTCCCTGCCCCAAGCGCCTCGCTCGCTGGCAGCCTCGGCGCTGTGCATGGACGTGTTGGCCCTTAGTGACTTCCCAGCACCAGACACACCTCCTGACCCCCTGGGCTGGGCGCTGTGCCCGGAGCCCTCCGGGGCCCCCGTAACGCGCAGAGCTGGTGGCTCACGGTGCTGATCCCAGCCCTGAGGCCCCCGCTGCTGCCCCCAGCCCGGGCACAGAGCAGTGCCCTGCTCCCGGGGCCGTGCTCTGCAGAGCTGCCCCTGACACCAGGGCTGGGTCCCTCCTCCCCGCAGGGTCCCTGATCCAGGTGCCGATGTCCGAAAAGGGGAAGATCCCGCGGGGGCGGCTGGGCTCCCTCTCGCTGCGGAAGGAGGGCGAGCGGCAGTGCTTCCTCTTCTCCAAGCACCTGATCATCTGCACCAGGGGCTCCGGGGGAAAGCTGCATCTCACCAAGGTACGGGGGGCTCGGCAACCCCCACCGAAGGGTCCAGGGGCTCCCTGGGGTGCTGGAGCAAGGGGAGGGGACAGGGGCTGGCACTGCTGCCAGCTCGGGCTCTCCTGGTGACACCAGGGGTTTGGGGATCGCCTTCCCCCACAGGCTGCAGCCTTCTGGGGGGGCCAGATGTGGAGCAGGCTGGTGATCAGGTTTAATTCACGTGGTCCAGACACCGTGTGAGTGATGTGCAGAGCTCTGAGTCACGAGCACAGAGCAGACATTGCAGGTTCTCAGTACAAGAAGTTGTCCTGCTTTGCAGCAGAAACTCAGCAGTCTATTCTGTGAGGAAGTTCAACCCGAGCTGGGTTTTACTCAGCACCTGGGCTCCTCCTGCCTGTCCCCAAGGCTCACGTGCTCCTTGGAGGAAGTTTTGCGGTTAACTGAGCAAGAATCTTACAGAAATTGCTTGTTACTGTCACTGAATTATCAAGTTGGAAAAGGTGTCCACAGCGAGGAGTTGATAATTACAACAGGCTTTTGGGAAATGTCATTTAAAGTCCATATGAGATAACTGATGAACAAATTAGTTGGGTTGCACCAGAAGAATCAGGGCACCCCAGCAGCCTGTAGCTGTGTAACCCCAGGGAACACAGGCACTGGGCTGGCTGTGCCCCTCAGCAGCATCTCCCTGCCCCTGCCTGGGGGGCTGGGATGGGGGCAGGGGAGTTCCAGCCCCCTAGAGGGATCCCTCCTGAGCCCCACTCCCTCCCTGCAGAACGGCGTCATCTCCCTCATCGACTGCACGCTGCTGGAGGAGCAGGAGAGCACCGACGAGGACGGTGGGTGCCCCTGCTGGGCTGACCCCCTCGGGCCTGCCCAGGGCCCTGCACAACCCCCACCGTGGGTGCAGGGGGGGTGGGTTGACTGTGCATCTCCCAGTGGGTGCTGGGCAGAAGGGCAGCTCAAAAAGCCAAGTTGTGGCTGCTCCAGGAGCCTCTTTGCTGAGGTTGCCAGCACCACCAGCACTGGAGCATCTCCTGCCGTGTCCTGGGAGCAGCCTGGGGGCTTGTGCACAGTCACCCCATTGTGGGGGACAAAGCTCATGCCCGGGGGGCCCGGGGGCTGCGAGTCCTGCTGGAGGCTGCACCTGATGCCAGAGCCTTGGCGTGAAGTTGCTGCCACATTCTGTGGCTGGGGACCAATGGCCGTGTGGCCAGCACTGCTGGTGTCACCTGTCGTGGATGTGGTGGCCCTGTGGTCATCTCTGACATCCATCTGTGTAGAATAAAACCAACCACAGCAGAGCTGGAGCAAATCCAGGTGCCGAACAGACTGGTGGAAGTCATGATGCACTGGCTGGGTGGGATGGAGGGAATGATTTGCTGTGCAGTAAAGAGCTGCAGGCGGGTGCACACCCAGCCTTCCTGCAGCCATGGAAGGGAAGGTGCTGGGCATCCTCAGCAGTGCTGGCTTGGCTGCAGAGCTTTGAAAAGCCCTGGGCTCCTTTCTCTTGTCCTCTGTGCTGCCCTCAGGCCGTGCAGAATTTGTTTTGCACACACTGAGCCTTTGCCCAGCAAACCTGTCCTGTCCTCTACCCCAGACAACCTGCAAAAGGCAACAAGCACCTTAAAACCTTAATAAAACCTGTGCTGGGGGAGAAAGGGGTGGGGAGAGCTTTTTCCAATCACTGTGTGTGGCTTTTCTATTCTAAAGCAAAAACATCAGGGCAAGACATTGACCACCTTGACTTCAAAATCGTGGTGGAGCCGAAAGATTCCTCCTCTTTTACGGTCATTCTTGTGGCATCATCTAGGCAGGAGAAGGCTGCATGGACCAGTGACATCAGCCAGGTAGGATGGACCCAGTGGGGAGGAGGTGTTGGGGCACAGGGTCCCTGGGGATGAGATAATTTTTACCCAAGTGGCAGAGACACAGTTGTTGGTTGAAGAGGGCTTGCCTCCTGCCTGCTTCTGTGCCATGTCCTTGCCTGCATCCACTTGCTGAGCATCTTGTCTGGCTCAGGCCATGCTCAGGCTGCTGTGGCACATCCACGCTGGGCTGGCAGTGGGGCTGTCCCCCCACCTCCCACCCATGTCTCTTGCAGTGCGTGGACAACATCCGCTGCAACGGGCTCATGATGAATGCCTTCGAGGAGAACTCCAAGGTCACCGTCCCCCAGATGATAAAGTGAGTGCTGCCATGGTTGGGAGCTCAACGTGCTGATTAGGAGTGCTGATTAGCTAGGAGAGGAGCTTTGTGTGGGACTGTGCATGGAGAGGGGGGAAGAGACCCACGCTGCTGGGGTCTGCTCTCCCACGTGGGGAAGGGTCTCAGTCTGTTGGTGTCCTCTAGGAATAGTTCCACATTGTTGGCACCAACCTCTACCTTGGCCACTGTGCAGTGTTTCCACCCGTTCTGGGCTGTGGGTTTCCTGGCTTTCTCCTGGGAGTATTCCCACCTGTGTTTTACAGAGGGACACCCCATAGGAGTGAGGGTCCTTCCCTGCCCAAGACCTGTACCACCTTCCGAGGTCCCCGCACGACTTGGGGGAAGCTGCTTGTGCAAAGCAGCTCTTAGTTTCATTCCAGGCTGGAACCACAGGTGTCTTGTTTCTCTGCAGGTCTGATGCCAGCTTGTATTGTGATGATGTTGACATTAGGTTCAGTAAAACGATGAATTCCTGCAAGGTCCTGCAGATCCGCTATGCAAGCGTGGAGCGGCTCCTGGAGCGGCTGACGGACCTGAGGTTCCTGAGCATTGACTTTCTGAACACGTTCCTGCATTCATACCGTGTCTTCACCACTGCCCTGGTCGTCCTTGACAAGCTCATCACCATCTACAAGAAGCCCATCAGTGCCATCCCTGCACGGTGAGGCTGCCCAGCACCGCAGCAGGGCCCGTGCTGAGTCCTGCTCCAAAGCACTGATGAAGTTTGGGGGAGGGGGGTGGCATTGCTCCTCCATCCCCTTGTCTGTCCTGGGTCTGTGCTCTGCTCCTCAGACATGCCCGCTCTGGGGCTGTTTCACCTTGCCCCCATGAGTCCTGAGACCCTCAAACCAGGGAGGTGGATAAACCTGATCTCTGGAGGTGTCCCTGCTCCTGGGAGGGATGCAGAGGCTCGTTCTGGCTGTGCCATGCCTGTGGGATGTCCCAGAGACCCTGGGCTGCTGGAACTGCTGGTGGGGATCTCCACAATGAGTTCAGCCTTCCCCTGTCTCTCCACCCAGGTCCCTGGAGCTCCTGTTTGCCAACAGCCAGAACAACAAGCTGCTGTACGGCGAGCCCCCCAAGTCCCCCCGAGCCAATCGCAAGTTCTCCTCACCTCCCCCCCTCTCCATCACCAAGTCCTCCTCCCCCAGCCGGCAGAGGAAGCTCTCGCTCAACATCCCCATCATCACCGGAGGGAAGGCGCTGGACCTGGCCGCCCTGAGCTGCTCCTCCAACGGCTATGCAAGCATGTACTCCTCCATGGCACCCTTCAGCAAGACCACCCTGGACATCAACAAACTGTACGTGTCCAGTAACTATCCCAATAAAATCCCAGATGAAGGAGAAGCAGCCTCAGAAAAGCAAGAGGAGTCGTTGCCGAGCAAGCAAAGTAAGTGGCTGCAGGTTTGCAGGTGGGTGGGCCAGTGGTGGTGGTGGCAGTGGTGACAATGGTGGTTCTATGGCTCCTCCCCCCAAAAAAACAAGCAAAATGGGATTCTGTACCTTCCCTGGGCTTGGTTGCTGTGTGCCCAGCTGGAATGGCTCAGACTTCAGGAAAATCTGGAAGGGCTAAAACACACCTGTGATGTGCCCAGCGTGCTGGTGACTGGTTCCCTGTCCTTCCCAGGCTCAGAGGTGTCAGTCAGGGAGGAGTCGGACACAGATCCCAACCAGAGCGATGAGGCAGAAGCTGAAGCTTCCCCAACAAAATCTCCAACCACTCCGAAGTCCATCAAGTGCAAAAATTCCTCAGGTAACAAATGAGCCAAGACCTGTCTCACTCAGGGGTCACCCAGGGCCACATGCTGCCCTTGAACCTGGCCCTGCAGAGCTGCTCGAGGTGTAGGGGTAAAACTGAGGCAGGTGTGAGGAGGAGCAGGACTTTGCCCTTTATTTTCCTCCAAGGAGACAGGGAAGTGCCAAACCCTCCAGCGTTTCCCCCCCTTTTCCTCCCATCCCAGGGCTGCTTGAGACGGGATCCTGGGCTGGCACCAGCCAGGTTTACCTGCTCAGGTCTCCCCTGTAGCCACGTTAGCACCACCTGTAGTGCCCACTTGGTCCTTGCTGGGGCTCCGCTGGACACATTCCTGCGGGTGGGGGCACCCAAAGCTGCCCTGCTCCTGTGCCCGTGAGCTGGGGGGGCTGGTGAGGGGCTGCGGGAGGGACCCAGCCGGGGCTGTGGCTGCAGTGGTGCTGACTTCCTTCTCCGCTCCCCCCCTCCCAGATTTCTCGTTGTTTTCTTACAACAACGGGGTGGTCATGACGTCCTGCCGGGAGCTGGACAGCAGCCGCAGCGCCCTCTCCGCTGCCTCCGCCTTCGCCATCGCCACGGCGGGAGCCAACGAGGGGACCCCCACCAAGGAGAAGTACCGCAGGATGTCCCTGGCCAGCGCAGGTACCCTCCCCTGGGCTGCCCACAGAGTGGGGAGGAGTTTTCCAGGCGCCTGTTTCCACTGATTATTTTTTTTTTCAATGGAGCACCCTGGCCAGTAGATCCCAGTGCACCCACAGCCCAGCACCCCCCACCCCGGGCTGGGGTCCCTGGGCATGGAGGCTGCCTGAGGAACAGGTGGGTTTTGGGCAGCTCAGCCCTTTCCTGCCTTTGGGCACAGACCCTCCCTGGTGCTGGGTTTAGAGAGGCAGCTTAGGGATGCTTGGGAAGATGGGGCTGCTCCTTCTAGTGCTCCTGGAAACACCCCTAAGTGATTCCTGAGGGAATGTGGCTGAGCTCAGGGCTTGCTGGCAGTTTCAGGCTTCCCAACGGACCAGCGGAACGGAGACAAGGAGTTTGTGATCCGGAGAGCAGCCACCAACCGTGTCCTCAACGTGCTGCGGCACTGGGTCTCCAAGCACTCCCAGGTGGGTGGCGGGGGGCTCGCTGCTGCAGGGACCCTCCCTCCCTGCCAGCAGGAATTTGGCAGAATGCTGGGTGGCTCAGCTGGGAAGACAATTTGGCACTTCTGTAATTAAGCAAAGGAGCGGGCATGGAGAGGAGCTGGAAAGGGGGGAGCAGGGGAGCCGGGAGCCCTGGCATGGGACGGGCGTTGGGCTCTGGTTGCACACTGGGTGTGCCAAGGGGAGAGCTGGGACCCACAGACATCCCACTGGCTGGAAGCAGAGTGGCTGGGTCTGATTCCTGTCGGGGGTATCAGGCCAGGGTCCAGGTAAGGTAATTGTGTGGCTCTCCTTGCTGTCCCTGTCCCTCTCTGCTGCTGGTGGCACTGGGAGTGGTGCTGGGCTGGTTGGCACTGGGAAGCCCCCATGCCTCTCCCAGGCTGGGTGATGCCAGTGGACTGGTACAGAATGGACCTGGTGCCTTCCTGGCCAGTTTCCATTTCCTGGGCACTGCAGGCTGGTGTTTTGCTGGAAGAAGGGCCAGGCAGGGAGTGGAGCTGCTGCCCCTGTGTAGCCCAGTAACCCTCTGCCTGCACCAACCTTGGCAGGACTTCGAAACCAACGAGGAGCTGAAGTTCCGAGTGATCGGCTTCCTGGAAGAGGTTATCCACGACCCCGAGCTCCTGACCCAGGAGAGGAAAGCAGCTGCCAACATCATCAGGTATGGGGCTGTGGGGGGAGGCTTATCTTCCTGGATGTTGTTCCAGGCTCCCGGTGGCTGTTTCCCAGGGATAAGGGCACGCATGAGGCCCCGGGAGGGGCTGAGCCCAGGGCCGGGCCTTGGGAGGTGCCCGAGGAGGCTTGGGCATGTTGGGGCTTCATCCCTCTCCCTGCACATTGGGACCTAGTTGGGGGCAATGGGAGAGGTGTCACCCCCACCCTTGTCTCCACATGTGGGGCCAGCTCCTCAGTCCAGGAGTTGTTTTTTTTTCTCTTTACAAGTGGAAATGGGATTCCAAGTATTCCTATGGACACCAAACCTTTAACCTGTGCCGGCCCCCCGGCTCGTGCTGCAGCCCTGGAGCTGTGCTGGGCTGGTGCTTTCCCAGCTGGGGTAACACTGTCTTCTTGTGCTATAGGACCTTGACACAGGAGGATCCAGGAGACAACCAGATAACCCTGGAGGAGGTCGTGCAGATGGTAAATCCCTTTCCCTTCATCCCACCCCCTGGTAGCTCAGTGTGGTGGTGGGAGCAGCTGAAAGTCCTGGCACCCTGGTGCTCCCAGCTCAGGGGACAGCAGCTCTCCGAGCCCTCTGGCCACAAAGCAAAGAAAGGTTTTCTGGGGCTATGGCCAGCTGTGAGCACAGCTGGATCTGTTATGAGCAGAGGCAATGCTAACCCAGCCACTGCCCATGTTAGTCCTCCAAGGGCAGGATGGCTGCTTGGGCACAGAGTGGTGTCTGCCTGAGGGATGCAGGAACACTCCATGGGTTTCCACCATGTCCTCTGTCCCCAAACCCAGGCCAGTGCTGCCATGTGCTGGTTCCAAGGGCTCGGCACTGGACCAGCTGGTGCTGCTCCCCTGGGAGCAGAGGCCTGGGAATCTGCAGTGGATTTAAAACTGTCAGGGTGGCTGCGGTGCATTTGCCACCTTCCTGCATTAAAAAAGAGCAAGAAAAATAACAAGTCTGCTCCTAGAAGAACCCAAGAGCTACTTTAAACTGGCCTGGTGCACCTGAAACAACAGTAGCTCCTTTCCCTGGAACTGCCACCAGCTTCTGGAGTGGCTGAGGCCCCTTGGGGTGTTTTGAAGCTTTTGTTTTCAACCACTGAGTCCTGGAAACTTCCTTTGAAGAACACAAACGAAACCAGAGGGTTTCACAACCCCCTTCTCAAGGAGGGTGTTTTGCAACAGGCTGTTGACTCAGGAGGGCTCCCTGGGTCCAGGTCTCTGGGCAGGGCAGTGAGGAGAGTCCCAGCTGTAGGAGGAGTCACTGCTGGCGTGGAACAAGCACAGGCACTTGCACGCACCCTGCTCTGCACCTTGGCCCTTGCAGCTCTGTCCCCAGAGCCTTCTTCATGCTTCTTGGTCCCAGCCTGGCCCCTCTTTCCGTGCACTCCCCATGCTGGGAGCTGCTGCAGTCCCGTCCCTTTTCCCAGGACCAGAACAGGAGAGATACTGCTGCACATTTCCAGGGGGAGGGCTGTGGTGGCAGGATTTTAAACCATTCCCTGCCTGCAGGCAAGCACAGAGGATGTCCCTGCTCTCCTGCCTTTCTGGCCATCCCCTGCAAGAGCTGTCCCAGGCAGCAGCAGGTCTGGGAGCTCCAGCCTGGATCCCCCAGTGCTTTGTTGGTGTGGAGCACCAGGCAGCGGTGGGCGTGCAAGGACTGATCCATCACTGACACCTCATCACTGAAACAGAGAAGAGTAGTTAATTTTGTGTCCGCACACGTGCACGGACGAGAATGTAATTAAAACTGTGGGGCTGGCGGGGCCGTGCAGTGCTGGCACTTCCAGCACTGGGGGATGTGGTGCCTCTGAACTTTGGAGCAGCATGGCCCTGCTCCAGTGGGGAAGAGCCTTTGGCTTGGGAGTCCAACCTGGGCTTTGATTTTGTGCGGGGGAAATGTAGAAATTCTCACTGTGCTCTTAACCAACGGGGCCTCGTCGCTGCCTTTGTCGCTCAGGCTGAGGGAGTCAAAGCAGAACCTTTTGAAAACCACTCGGCCCTGGAAATAGCAGAACAGCTGACGCTGCTGGATCACCTGGTCTTCAAGAAGATCCCGTATGAGTGAGTCATCCCCATGGGTGAGGAAGGGCTCTCCTGGTCACCCCAGAGGGTGCAAAGCCTGCCCAGCTGCTTCCTGCTTTGCAGGCTGGGCTTGAGCCCAAACTTGTGCCTGATCCTGTGGTTTATCTGCTGGTGTCTCTGGGGTGACTTCCCATGTCCATCACACTTTCAAACCCATCCATGCTGTCCCTTTCTGGCAGCACAGGGGGAAAGGGCCCTGGCTCCTCTGTTCTGTGCGGGTGCAGTGGCTTGAGTGTCCCAGAAAAATGGGAAATAAACATTGCCAATAAATGCTGTCATTTGCAGAGAGTTCTTCGGGCAAGGCTGGATGAAGCTTGAGAAGAATGAAAGGACTCCTTACATCATGAAGAACACAAAACACTTTAATGATGTGAGTGCCCCAGGGGGGGACAGGGAGATGGGTGAAGCAGGGCAGTGCAGCCATCCTGCTCTGGCCTTAGCCAGGACCTGGGGCACGTGAGGTTTAGCTTGCCCCCCGTGCTCCCTGGATATGAGGTGCCTGGAGGACGTGCTGCGGGTGGAGCATCTCCTGGAGCAGTTGCTCCTGTTGGGAGCAATGAAGGAAAATTGTTTTGTTTTATTTTAAATGCTGCGGGGCTGGAGGGTCCGTGGCTGCTGTGCAGAGGTGTCTTGACACGCGGGCTGGGACGGGTGTCTCCCTGAAGGTCAGCAACCTGATCGCCTCCGAGATCCTGCGCAACGAGGAGATCAACGCGCGGGTGAGCGCCATCGAGAAGTGGGTGGCGGTGGCCGACATCTGCCGGTGCCTGCACAACTACAACGCCGTGCTGGAGATCACCTCCTCCCTCAACCGCAGTGCCATCTTCCGCCTGAAGAAAACCTGGCTCAAGGTCTCCAAGCAGGTGGGGACGCGGGGCTGATCCTCTCCCGGGAGGCAGGGGGAAGGGTTTGATGGGCCGAGGGTGACGGTGTTGGGGTGACGTGTCGGCAACACGGGCGGTGGGGTTGAGTGCACCCTCGGGAGGATTGCCAGTGACACCAAGCTGGGTGGTGACACACCGGAGGGAAGGGATCCATCCCGAGGGAGCTGGACAGGCTGGAGAGGTGGGCCTGTGTGAACTGCATGAAGGTCAACAAGGCCAAGCGCAAGATCCTGCGCCTGCGTGGGGACAATCCCAAACACAAATCCAGGCCAGGTGGAGAACAGGTTGAGAACAGCCTTGAGGAGAAGGATGTGGGGTGTTGGTGATGAGAAGCTCACCGTGAGCTGGCACCATGTGCTGGAGCCCAGAAACCAACCGTGTCCTGGGCTGCATCCCCAGCAGTGTGGCCAGAAAGGGGATTGTGCCCCTGTGCTCTGGTGAGACCTTCACCTGCAGTGTTGGGTCCACCTCTGGGGTCCCCAATGCAAGAAGAATACAGAACTGTTTGAGCAAGTCCAGAGGAGGCCTCAGAGATGATCCAAGGGCTGGAGCAGCTCTGCTCTGGAGACAGGCTGGGAGAGTTGGGGTGTTCAGCCTGGAGAAGAGAAGGCTCCAGAGAGACCTGAGAGCACCTTCCAGTGCCTGAAGGGGCTCCAGGAAAGCTGGGGAGGGGCTTGGGACAAGGGCAGGGAGGGGTGGAATGAGGGGGGAGGGTTTCAAACTGAAGAAGGGAGATGGAGACTGAGATGAGATCTGAGGGAGAAATTCTTTGCTGTGAAGGTGGAGAGACCCGGCCCAGGCTGCCCAGAGAAGCTGTGGCTGCCCCATCCCTGGCAGTGTTGAAGGGCAGGTTGGATGGGGCTTGGAGCAGCCTGGGCTGCTGGGAGGTGCCCCTGCCCGTGCAGGGGGTTGGAACAGGATGAGTGACACTTTTGGGTTTCTTGCAGACGAAGGCTCTGATCGATAAGCTCCAAAAGCTGGTGTCGTCAGAGGGCAGGTTCAAGAACCTGAGGGAGGCACTGAAAAAGTGAGTGGACAATGATTCTCCTCCCACAGGGGGCTGCTGCCATGGGGCTGGGGAACCTGGATCCTCCTGGCCCTGGCACCACAGGCAGGGGCTTTGCTCTTGAGGTGGTTTCAGAGGCTGCACTGGAGGTGTCTGGGTCAGTTGGCTCAGAACAGTAGCCTGTGAAGTGATCCTGAGCCATGAGCTGCTCCTTGGAGCAGCCGCCTGAAAAGACTTGACTAAGAGGCATTGCAAAGGGGGGAATCGTTGCCAGGCTCCTGGAGACCTCCCCCCCTCCCCTGAGGTTAAATCCCCTGTTGTGCCTTGTCCAGCTGTGGTTTCCCACCTCCAGTGCATGGCACTCTGGCTAGCACGGCTTCTCCTGGCAGCACTCTGGGTGGGTGGATGTGGAGCAGGGAGCTGAGCTGCCCTGGAGCTGGAGCATCCCCACAGGATCATGCATCACTGTGTGGGGCAGGGGAAGCTTCCTAAGGTCTTCCCAGCTCTCTGCTGAAGCTGCCCCTGAACTCCCTTCCTTCATCCTGTGGCTTCATGCAGGGCACAGCTGCAGCTCCTGCTTCTCCTGCTCTGTCCATGGGGATGTGGCTGCAGGATGTGGCCCCAGGAACCAGCAGTTTTCCTGGTTTCTGTGTATTAGAGAGAATCCTCCAAATTCTGCCATCTGTGGAGTCCCACCCTCCTATCTACTTCAAAGTCCCAAGTAAGGCAGTTTTCTTACCTGTTTCTGGCTTGCTCCCAAAGTTGTGACCCTCCATGTGTCCCCTATCTGGGAATGTACCTGACTGACCTGGCGTTCATCGAGGAGGGGACCCCGAATTACACCGAGGATGGCCTGGTGAACTTCTCCAAAATGAGGATGGTGGGTGTCCCAGCCCTGCTGCAGGGGCCGGGTCAGAGCGATGCTGGCCCAGGCTGCCCAGGGAAGCTGTGGCTGCCCCATCCCTGGATGTTCAAGGGCAGGTTGGATGGGGCTTGGAGCAACCTGGTCCGGTGGGAGGTGTCCCTGCCCATGTCAGGTGGTGGGACTGGATGGGCTTTAAGGTCCCTTCCCACCCAAACAAATCTGGGATCCCTTCTGGCTTGGTGCTGTGGTGCTGGCCAGGTCTGTCGGGTTTGGGAACAGCTGCTTTGTTTTGTCCCCGGGCAGATTTCACACATCATAAGAGAGATCCGGCAGTTCCAGCAAACCTCCTACAAGATTGAGCACCAGCCCAAGGTACAGCCCTGCCCCGGGGTCCTGCACTCCCTCTCCTCCTCATCTCCCTCTCGAATCCCAGTGTCTAAGCCTTCAATTTCTGGCAGCTCCTTCGGGCAACACAGGATGCTCCTGTAAGAGATATAAGACAGGAAATGCAAGTAGAGGCAGGGCAGTGTGGGAGCTTGTGTCTGGTGAGGAGTAATGGCAAGGGACAGGCAGAGAAGATGGTAATGACCTCCCTGCTCCTCTTGGCCCATGAATGCTCAGCCACACAAACCATCAAGAGGCTCTGCCCCCTGTCAGCATCAGCCATACTGCTGCCAAGGCCAAAGAACAATTGGGGAAAAAATCTGCCAGGAACTGCCAGAAGATTTTCCTCCTAGCACCGGAGCAGAAGTCCTGCACTGTCAGCAGCATTCCTGCAGCAAGAAAGTTGTTCCCCACTTGGGTGGTGCCTTAGTTATCAGGCTTTTGTGTGCTCAAGAGAATGTTGTGGCTGATAAAGTAGTACCAGAGAGGAAAAATAAGTGAGAAAAACTGGAGAGCAGCTGAGGCCTGGGCAAGGCTTTGCAACCCTGGGGTGATAAGGGGGGGGCAGTGCCTGTGTCTGCTGGCAGGGACCCCGTGACTCAGTTTGCCACTAGGGCTGTTGGCACTTCCCAGCTCCAGCCTTTATCTTTGGCTGCAGGAGGTGAGTCCCACCCTTAGGGCTGGCTGTCCTTCCTGCAGGTGACGCAGTACCTGCTGGACCACTCGTTTGTGATGGATGAAGAAACCCTTTATGAAGCTTCTCTGCGGATAGAGCCCAAGCTGCCTTCCTGAGCCCGGCACCCGCGCCCTCCCCTCCTGTAAATACTGTCCCGTTCTGTTGGATGCCCTGGAGTGACTCCCACGTCTGTGCTTCTCCGAGCAAACCGCCCTCCTCCTCCCTAGGCCGCAGCAAACCTCCCGCAGGGTTTCCCGCATCCTTTAAGGTTTCACACATCGACACGTGGCTGGAGTCCTGGTTTCTTTCCCATGATGTTCTTTTTGTCATTTGTCCTTTGGGCAGGGGCTGGCGGGATGGGGGCAGGGGAGCCCCGCGGGGCCCTGGGGGGCTGTGGGCAGTGACATCCCTGGGCACCCTGCCAGGGGTTGAAGAGAGCGCGGGGGCTTCATCCCTCTGTGTCAAGCTGCCCTCTCCCCGTGTCCCCCCCGGGGCGGGGGGGTCCCTCAGCTGCTGGGGAAGGTGGGACTGTCCCCCTGCCTCTCCTCGCTGCCTACGGCTCCTGACCAGCTTCTGTGGATATGCTGTAGATCCGTAACCCTTGTGACCACTCTGAGTAACATGACGTAGTTAGACAACGATGACCGAGTGTTTTTATTACATATACTGTAATCCTGTCTAACCACCTTCTAGCAGGAATATAGTAATGTAGTGCTTATTCTGTGAATATTACCATGTATTTTTTACATTGTACAGTATATAAACACAGTTTAACTTGGCAGTGGCAGGCATGCTCCACTCTACAACCAGAACACTTTTGCTGTAAGCAATACCTCGCGGTATGAGAATTCTCTTTCAAGCCCTAAAACTATTTCAACTTACAGCTTGTTTGGAAAAAAAAAAAAAGAGAGAAAAAAAAAAAAAGAGATATTTCCATTTTTTTTTTGTAAAAATCTATGTTTCCTGATTACCTCTTGCTAATAAATCTATTCTATCTCAGGGTGAACCGCGCCTTGTCATGTGTTTATGGGGGGTCAGACCCGCCCCTGCCCACGCCCCCGGCCCCGCCCCCCCCGCGGGGACTCGGGTCGTTCCGGCCCCGCTCGGATCGTTTTGGCTCAGTTCGGCCCAGGTCGGCTCGGCCATGGCCCGGGCCGCGCTGCTGGCTGTGGCCGCGCTGCTGGCGCCCGCCGCCGCCTGGGCTCCCTCCGCCGAAGGTAAAGGGGCAGCGGGAGGGGAGGGCTCGGCGCGGCTCTCCCGGCTCGGCGCGGCTCTCCCGGCTCGGCTCGGCTGGGCCCCCTCCGGGCCGCTCCCCGCCGCGCGGCAGCCGAGCCGAGCTGGGGCGACGGAGCCGCTGACGCCTGCCCGGTCTCTCCCGCAGAGGAGCTGCAGTTCAAGGCCTGGATGCTGCAGGTAAAGCCCCGGGGGCAGGACGGGCCGGGGCTCGGGGGCCCCTCGGGAGCGGCGGGAGGGACTGGCGGTCCCTGTCCCCGCAGAACAACCGGCAGTACGGCCCGGCCGAGTACCCGCGGCGGCTGCGCATCTTCCTCGGCAACAAGCGGCAGGTCGAGCAGCACAACGCCGGCAACCACAGCTTCCAGAGTAGGAGCCGTGCCCCAGCCCCCGCCCGCCCGCAGCCCTGAGCCCTGGTGAGCAAAGCCTTCCTGTTTCCTCCTCCTTCCAGTGGGCCTCAACCAGTTTTCAGATCTGACCTTCACAGAATTCAAGAAGTTGTACCTGTGGAGGGAGCCCCAGGTGAGTGGCAGGGGGAGGGGGTCCCAGGGGCCCCGAGCTGTGGGGGGCTCCGTGGGTCACCTCCCCGTTGTTGTGCTGCCCACATCCCCCTGGCTGAGTGCAGGGCCCTGTCCCGCTGGAGCCTGGGTAAGAGTGAGGTGAACCCCCCACCCCCGACAAGGACCTCCACACCTTCTCCCTGGTTCCAGCCAAGTTGTCACTTCTCCTTCCAGCTCTGCAGGTTCATCTGTATTTTTATGGGTAGTTCTAAGGCCTGATCCCAGCTGTTTGGGATGTTTGGGGCTCCCTGACCAGGGGTGTGGGCTAGCAGTGCCCTTCCCGGGCTGGCCCAGAGCTCCCTGGCTGTAGTGGCTGGCATGCAGCAGGATGGGGCAGCAGTCACCGCTCCCTGTGTCCCCGGGGAGGGTGGCTGTCCGTGGGCCACCATCCCCGGCCTGGCACTTGCCACAGCGCTCCGGCCTGGCTTGCAGAACTGCTCGGCCACCAAGGGGAACTTCCTGCGCAGCTCCGGGCTCAGCCCTGACTCCATCGACTGGAGGAAGAAGGGAAATTTTGTCACACCCGTGAAGAACCAGGTGAGGAGTGTGTGTCATCCGCACTGGGCAGAGAGGTGGGCCAGCCACGCCGTGTGGAGGCTGTGCCTGCAGGGAAGCAGGCTGCCCCGGGAGCCCCTCCCAGAAGGGCTTCAAAGCCCAGCTGCCAGCGGGGAGTGGAAGCCCTGTGCTCCTGGCATGCCCTTCTGCCCCAGCCCTGCTATTCTGGGATCTCTTCAGCACATTACAGAGCACTTCCTCTCTGGTTTCTAACGCAGGGCCCTTGTGGGAGCTGCTGGACCTTCTCCACCACAGGATGTTTGGAGTCTGCTATTGCTATTGCCACAGGAAAGCTTCTCTCTCTGGTAAGAGATTTTCCTTTCCTGTGTGCTGATGGCAGGTCCTGCCATCAGTTCCCCATGGGGGCTCTGGGGGGCCCAGCCTGCTCCTGTCCAGAACAGCCCCTGGTTGCTTTTTCCAAGCCCAGCTGTACCTGGCTGTGTGTGGCTGTGCCAGGTACCCCCAGCCCTGCAGACAACACTCAGCTTTCCACAAGCTGAGCAGAACTGCTGGGGGGGCATGGGGCAAGCATGGCTGCTGGGAGCTCTCTGTGCCCCAGGATGTGTCTGTTACCATCCCATTTTGGGATCTGAGTGTCCTGGTGCCCTGGGCCTTGGCAGAGCCCTCCTGGGAGCAGGATGAAACCAGAGGGGCTGGGGCTGGCAGTTCCCTGCTGCTGCAGGCACAGTTAGGTAGAGCCGTGGCTGATGCTGGCTCAGCTCCTTGCAAAACAGCTTGCTGCAAGCCACGTGTTGTGAGGCTGTTTATTTTTAAACACCCCGGGGGGGTAAAACCCGGGGGATTTACGTTCTTGAAGAACTAGAAAGGCAGCGGCCGCTTGTGTGACTTACAGGAATAGCGAGGTTGGGTGTAAGTGTCAAAACCCAACCTGACCTTGGAAAGAGATCTCAGCTGCTCCTGTGGGTGGGACGGCATCCCGGGCTGCCGGCTCCACGTCTCCCCCTCCCCGGGATGCGGGGCCGTTCGGGCGGGCGGTTCCTGCTGGCGGGGGTGGGATCCGGTGCGCGGGGCCAGCCCGGGCTGCCCGCGGTGCCTCCCCGCAGGCAGCAGGTGCTGAACCTCCCTGACTCAACACTTCCCCTAGGCGGAACAGCAGCTGGTTGACTGTGCCCAGGCGTTCAACAACCACGGCTGCAGTGGGTAAGTAAAGTAATAAAGAATAAAAACTGAGAGTCTGTTATGTTCCATGGTGGACAGACAGCCTTCCTCAAGATCCAGTGTCAGGATCCTTGCAGATCTTGGAATGGGTTTGGTTCTCCTTGGCTGAGACGTGTCAGGGAAAGGAGTTCTGGGTATGGTTTGATTTGCTGATTTTAACTTTGCCCTCCTGAGGAGTTAGAATGTTTCAGAAAATCTCCCACGTTTACCAACCTCTGTTGTTCCTCTTTTTAATTAGTTTCACTTCTGATACTTGTTTTGTCACCACGTCCTCTGCTCTGGCAGTCACGGGCTGCATGGTGAGGCTTTAAGGTGCTCATGGGAAACAAGGGAGCTTAATCTGCTGCTGGGCTCCCAGGTCAGGCGCAGCTCCTGGCGCTGAGAGCAGCCCCCAGAAACCCCCGCTTCCCTTCGGTGTGTTCCTGCTGGCATTGTTAGGGAAGGCAGGGACTAAAGCTTTCTGAAATCTGATGTTTTCTGTAGGATAAGCAGTCCCTGAAGAACTGCTGAGCAAAACCACTTGGTGCTTTTTATTTCTCCCATGAGCCCTCAGCCCTCGTGAGCATCTCCTGATCATGCTTCCCCCTTCTTCCCGCTGCAAGATGAGCTCCCTGGGGGTGGGTGGGTGGGGAAGGACACAGCTGCTGGCTGGAGATGTGGGTCCCTTGTCCTCTCCCGTGCTGGGGGACCTGGGCAGAGGTGGCAGACACAGCTTTCAGACTGAGCTGAGCTGGCAGGGTCGGTGCTGTGGGGCGAGGTGGCTGCGCTCTGGTGTTGGCACTGCCTGGGATCAGGCAGCCCTCGGGGGAGGCTCTTCCCCTGCCTGTGTGGGACTGTGCCAAGCAGCGGGATGGGCTCGGCCAGGAGCCCCAGACAGGGAGGTATTGCAGGAACAAACTGGGAGTTATGCCTTTAGAGGGCCTGGGATATGCTCTGCACTTCCCTTTCGCCCAGGCATGGTCTGTAGGCCAGTGGGGGCAGTTGGTGGCTCTGCTCTGCAGAAAACACAGCGTTACCAGCCTAATTAACCTGGTTCTGGCTGTGTTGTCTCACAGGGGGCTGCCAAGCCAAGCCTTTGAGTACATCCTGTACAACAAGGGGCTGATGGGGGAGGACAGCTACCCGTACCGGGCCAAGGTACGTCCGGGCATCCCCGGCACTCCCGCAGCAGCGCGGGGCCTGAAGCTGCCTCCAATGCCTGTTCCCTTCTCCCTGCACAGAACGGGACCTGCAGGTTCCAGCCGGAGAAGGCGGTTGCGTTTGTCAAGGATGTGATCAATATCACCCAGGTGAGGCTGCTGGGGCTGTTCCCAAACTGCCAGGGCTGTGCCAGGGGTGCCCGCGGGGTGTGGGCTGTGCCCAGCTGCTGCGTGTGTGTGTGTGTGGGCTGTGCCCAGCTGCTGCGTGTGTGTGTGTGTGTGTGTGTGTGTGTCTGTGTCTGTGTCTCTGCTCCTCCTCCCCTGGCACCCCTTCCTGGAGCTGCTGCAGGCCCCAGCTCTGCCTGCTTCCCACAGCCACTGCGCCTCAGGCTGTGGGGAAGCTCCGGCATGGAGGTTGGGCTGGGTCATCTCCAGAGGTCCCTTCCAAGCCCTGCCATTCCGTGGTTCCGTGGAGCCCTGGCACTTCTCTGCCAGTGCAGGGAGCAGGCCAGGGCAGCCAGCCCCTCTGTGCTCTGCCTGCTGCTGTGGGGATCCCGACTGGCCCCGGGGAGCTGGGAGCTGAGTGACCCTGGGGTCTGTCCCTGCAGTACGACGAGGATGGCATGGTGGAGGCTGTGGGGAAGCACAACCCAGTGAGCTTTGCCTTTGAGGTGACCCCTAACTTCATGCACTACAGGAAAGGAGTCTACTCGAAGTGAGTGTTTCTGGACCTGGGAGGGGGGGCAACGGGTGGTGTAGGGCTGGAATCACTTGCATTCGCCATTTTCCCGGTTCCCTCCAGGGCAGGCAGGGCCCTGAGCACCTCGTACCAATCCCTCTCTGAAGCTGGAGCTGTAAGAAGAGTAGCACAGATGAAAAATCAGTTTGAGACCTGAGTGACGTAGCAGGAGAAGCAGAGCTGAGGCAAACAGCTGCTTCACAGGATGACAAGGAGAGATTTCTACCAGGCAGGAAATGGGAAAAATGCAAGAACTAGAAAAATACTTGAGGGTAACGGATCCCCAGTCAGGCAGAACTGAGGGGACATCAAACCAAGAGTCAAGGCAGGTGTGACCTGCCCAGGGAGCAGCAGGGGAAGGAGCAGCACCACCGGGTGGCAGTGGCTTTGCCACTGGGGTAAGGATGGTGATCCCTACAGTTAAGCAGGCAGAGGCCTGCTGTGGACACAGGGACGTGGCCCAGACAGTTTGTCATGGGATTCAGGTCTGAGGAACACACCAGGTGGAGTGATCTTGCAGCTTTATTGTCTAAGGCAGATTTAAAGGCAGAGCGTGTGGAATCAGGGATGCTCCAGTGGCTTCAGGCTGTGCTCCCAGAGCAGCTGTGGGCAGACTGAAAAGTGAATCTGTTGTGGGGATTATGGAGCTTCTAGTCACCTGCAATTTGGAAGTGTTTAGAAATAGGTGCTCTGGAGATGGAGCTTGTACCTTGTGTCACCTGGTTCTGTATCACAGGCAGCAGCTTTCCTCAGGTGCACTTTAACAGCTGGAATTTCAGAGGAAACACAAGGACAGGTGTACTGAGGCAGGAACTTGCTGTGCAACATGCAGGACAGTGCTTTTGAGCTTTGGGGCAGGACAAACCATTACTGGGATGCACTAAGAGCCTCTGGATCCTGCTGGAAACATTCCTTTGCTCAGGTGGTTCATTGTAGCTCGCTCTGGTGTGACATTGGTGGTGGTGTCAGTTCTGAGCAAAAGGCTGGACCAGGAGCTGAGATCAAAGGTCCATGAAGCCATTGCCTGGCCTTCAGATGTGGCCAGGAATAAGATTACCAAAATGTGATCAGAATTGCCCATTTTGGCTTCCCTCCCTGCTCTCCACAACTAGAAGCTCAGAGCACTCATTAGTTCTTCCTGCAGCTGCAGTGCAGTCAGTGCCCACTAATCCAGGCAGAACCCCAGGCTGGTTTCCCCTGGAAGCAGCCTGCACTCTTTCCTGTCCCTGCAGCCCCCGCTGTGAGCACACCCCTGACAAGGTGAACCACGCTGTCCTGGCCGTGGGCTACGGGGAAGAAGGTGGAATTCCCTACTGGATCGTGAAGAACTCGTGGGGCCGGCTCTGGGGCATGGACGGGTGAGGAGCTCCCACCTCTGCCAGACCCATCGGGGTGTCCTGGTGACAGGAGGGCACAGCCCTGGGGTTCCCCCCAGGCGCTGGGGCTGCAGCGGGTGGAGCTGGGAGGGAGTTTCCAGCTCAGCTCTGCCAGTATTTCCAGCTGGAAGTGGCATTTTTCAGCCGGGGTGGCACTGCTTTGCCGCAGGGATCTGCTCCTGAGCTCCGGGAGGAAGGAGCCTGCCCCTCAGGAGCACTCGCTGGCTCACTCGCTCACGTTTATTTCTCCTTTTAGGTACTTCCTCATCGAGCGTGGCAAGAACATGTGCGGCCTCGCTGCCTGCGCGTCCTACCCGGTGCCTCAGGTGTGAGGGGGGCTGGGCAGGGGGCTCAGCGACCACCCCCTGGGAGCCAGGCCCGCAGCGGGGGCTGGAGCCCGGGGCCGCTGCTGGCTCCGGGAAAGCCTTCCCACTCTCCGTGCCGGGATCCCGCTGCAGGCCCGGCGCCGCTGCCCGGGACGAGCCGCGGGGAGCCCCGGGCAGAGCCCACCCGCGGGTGCCCGAGCCGCAGCTGGGACTGCCAGGGGTTTCGTCCTTTTTGCCTTTCCCTACCGAAAGATGAGCGCACCGTGTCTCTGTTTTCAGCCCCGGTGTTCAGTCTTTTTTTTTGGTATGAAAAAACTGGGTATTTTGATGCAAATACGAACCAAGCGAGCAGGCAGCTGACTGCTGAGGGTCGGCGGGGAGAAGCTGCAGCGGGGGACGCGCCTGCTGGGGCTGCCCCGCGCCCGGCGCTGCCGCGGGCGGAGAAAGGCCCGGTCCCTGCGCCGGGTGCGCGCCCCTCACCGGGCAGCGGGGCCGCTGGGCCGGGGCGGCGAGTCCGGCGGGGCTGCGTCCCTCGGCGCCGCTCCCGGGGCTCAAGGCGTTCGCGCCTCGCCGGGGTCACGCAGCTCGTTCTCGCCCGGGGCCCCGGGGCGCCGGGCGGGCCGGCAGGGCGGGCGCCGTTCGGCGGCGGAACGGAAGCTGCGCGCGCCCCGCGCCCGGAAGCCGCGCCCCGGGGGGCGGGCGGCGTTTTGGCGCCGAATGCGAAGCGCGGAGCGGCGGGGAGGGCGGGGCGGGGCGGGCATGGCGGCCGTGCCGCGGAACAACCTGGGCGAGCAGCTGCGGCGGCACTGCAGCCGTGGGGCGCGGGGCAGGCCGGGGCTGCCGGGGCCGCCGCACCGCGCGGGGTGAGGACCGGCGGGGCGGGGCGGGGCCTCCGCGGCGCTGACGGGGCTGGTCTCGTCTCTCCGCGGCGCTGACCGGGGCTGGTCTCGTCTGTCCGCGGCGCTGACCGGGGCTGGTCTCTCCGCAGGGGCTTCACCTTCAAGAAGCGCTCTCCCGCCGGCGCCCGGCCCGCGGAGCCGCGGGGTCTCTGCGCCGCCTCCGCGCTGAGGGACAAAGACGTGAACACCTCGCTGGCCGCCTCCCCGCTCCCTGCCTGCAAGGAGAAGAAAGCGCAGATCCAGGATTTCTTCCCTGCGGGGCCGTGCGGACGGGCCCTCCCGCCGGGCCGTGCCCGCCCGGCCCCCGCCCGGGCCCCGCCGGCAGGCCCCGCGGCCTGCGGGGAGCGCAGCGCGCCCGGCCCCGCGGCGGCTCCCGTCGTCGTCGTAGAGGATGAGTGGGACGATATCGACGACTTTGATTTGTCGGGAATCGATAAATACTGCCGGGGGCAGGGCCCCGCCCGCGGGGCTCCCCGCAGCGCAGAGCCCGGCCCGCAGCAGCCCCCGGGCCGTGCGGGGGCTGAGGAGCTGCCCCGCTCGCAGGGATCCCTCCTCTGCCTGGGGGGCCCCGCGCAGCGCGCTGCGGGTGAGGAGGCTCCGCGGGAGAAGCCGCCGGCTGGCGGGGTCTGGGACGGTGGCACCGAGGGCGAGTCTCTGGCAGGTAACTCGGTTCTGAAGCACCCGGAGCAGATGGGTTGGTGTCTGCACAGCCAGGGCTGGCGGCGTTGGGAGCTGGGGGAGCTGTGACCCGCCGGGCCGCGCTGGGGCCCTGGGAGTCCCGGGGGGAGCGCGGGCAGGGGCAGCAGCCCCGCCGGGGGTGGCGGAGCCGCGGAGCTTCCCGCCCGGCGTTCCCGAAGCGGGGAGCAGCAATCCAGCGGGCCGTGACGGGAAGAAAAGCGCTTCATTCCTACAAAAGAAATGTAAAATAGTCGGGTGCCTAAAGGTGGTGATGAGAAATACTAAACCAGAAAAAGACATCTCTCTGGATTTAGAACAAGATCAACCCCCAAGGCTCCCACCCTCCGTTATGACCAAGAGGTCACTGGCCATCCACCAGAGAGCTTCCTTGGCTGCCCAGGATTCCCCTTAGCTTCATGTTTCGTGTGCCTTACCTGTTAGGTTGTGAAACTTCTGGTCTTTGTTTGTGAACTTAACATCTCTGTGTTACTGGTGGTGCTGAGCAGTGATCTGTGGTGCTGCTGCACCACATGGCAGCAGGATTTCTGAACTGTATTTTTCTTCTTGAGAATGTTTTGTTGCTTTTTCCCCCCTCTTTCTGTTAAATGCATCTTCATCTATTAATGACATTGGCCTTTACTTAGTAGGGTTTGTCTTACAAGGCATAATATCTGTACATGTACCTTCTAATTGCAGCACAGGGACTAGCTGAGCTGAGGAGCCTGTGCTCTTTTTACCTCAGTGTTTATTTAACACAACCATAGTTTTCTGTGAGATCTCTTGTAGGAGAATATACGTCTTAAGTTCTTGTCTTCCTGCAGGGGCAGGTAACTACAGCCAAGCTGTGCAACTTTTCCACTTCAAAGAGGGTTTGTGGGGGTTTTGTCAGTTTGTTGTTCATGGGGGAGGAAATGGGAGCAGTAATAAGGGGGTTTTTGACCTTTCAAAGTCAGAAACTGATAAACGAGTGTTCTGAAATCTGACTAGTAACTTTCCCTCTGTTCAGTGGAGTTTTGTTTGCACTAGCATGAGTTTCCTGTGATACCAGCAATGTTAATAACACACTTCTCCCAGCTGCTGCTGACAGGGGTGGAATCCAGCAGGCGGGCTGGGCTGGGACATGCAGCCCCCCGGGATGGGACCAGGCTGACATCCAGCCCTTCCCTGGCACTGAGCTGGAAGAGGAGGATGACCTGGATGTTGTTCCACCCTCCCCTGAGGAAGACCTACCTTCCATCTCACCATCTGTACAGAGCATGAGGTAAAAGCTCACTGGTCAAACCCCTCAGTCTTGAGGGCGACTTCAAGAGGTACCTGAAAAGCCACAGAACTGGGGCTTGCTCAGAAGCTCCAGTTTGAGGTGATGGTGCCTGTCTGTTGGCAGCTCAGCAGCTGACAGCTGCTCCTCATGCTGTATGAAATGCTTTTTGGTTTCTGGGAAGTGTTTAAGGTGGGTTTTGCTTGGGAAAAAGCAGTCACTTTTCCTTTCCTAATGGGAGGAAAAAAATAGTATTGAGACAAGTGCCTGCATGTTGGCCCAGAGGGGTGACAGGCTGCTCCACTGCCTGCGTTTCAGCTGGGCCTTTCCTTCCTGTCTTAAATGCTGTTAGAGGAGAAACTCTTCTTATGGAAATGCAAGGATTTTCAGAGATCTGTATTTTAAGGCTCTTTCCTTTCAATTTTAGTCATGTTTTCAAAGACTCTCCTACTGGTGGAAGATCCCCAGCCAGCAGTGGTGAGTCCAAGCCTGGGAAGGTTGTCACAGCCCAGCCTGTTGCGGAACGTGATCCGAGTGCAGAGGATGCAGGTACAGCAAGCACTGGGCAGTTTTATGCCTTACATTTTGGGGATGTTTTTGCAGCTTCTGGTTCTCCTGCATGTCCCATGTGACCTGAGAGCACTGGCTGGAGTGACCCATGGGGACTAGGAGGCAGGCACTGAACCTTGTGCAGGAATTTCAGGTGTTGTGTGGGCTCAGGCGTGTGTCTGATCCTGCTCCTGGGTTCCTGGGTACTGGGATACCCCCCAGACTTCCTTTTCAGAACTCAGAAGCACAGACTAACCCAGTCATTCCCTAAGAGCCATGGCACAGAGCCCCACCTCTGGCTGGAGCTGTAGCACTGCTTCCATCCAGTTCCCACAGCTCCTAGCTTGGGAAGTATGGAGCTAAAGTGCTCTTGAGTTTGAGGTGCAGAATGAAAACCTGCCAAGTGGCCCAGGCTGGTGTGGGGGCTGCAGGTCTGTCCTCTCAAGACCTATCAGAGTGCAGCCCATTGTCCTGTTCTGAGAGACACCTACATTCTTGTGTTTATACAGGGTTTCTGGGGCCTTTCCAGACTAGAATTGCAATGTGCTATTTTGGTAAAATGTGTTTTAGGGGGCTTGGGGAGGGGTAGAACATTCCAACTTGCATGCTTTTTGGGAATAAGTTTGAAAGAACTGTGATGAGGTTTGGAAAACACAGAGAGATGGATAATTAAGAGGCACGGGCAAAAATACGTAGACTGATGGCATTTGTGCACAGAGAAATGCTTGATGTGAGTGGACATTTAAAGATAGATGGAAATACATTATTTAGACTTATCTACTGCCATTTACTCTGCCTTTTGAGAGACTGGTGTCACCTTGTTTCACATGCTGATGATTGTTCCTGCTGCTCACCCCCTGTCTGTGCCAGGCAGGGGCCTGTCCCTGGAGCCCCTGCAGGAGGTGATGGCTGCCATCTGCCAGCTGGTGGATGCCATCCCACTCCACGAGCTGAAGGCTCTGTCCTGTGCCAGAGAGCTGCTCCAGCAGAGAGATCTCAGGTAAGCCTGTGCCTGCAGGTGTCCCCAGCACACCAAGAGCACCACACTGAAGGACTTATTTATTTATTTATTTATTTATTTATGAAAGCTTAAAGTTACTGACAGTCTGAAGAAAAATAAATGCCCAAACCTGCTGAAAGGGTTAACAATCCCAGCATTCTGCCAGAGGGCAGGACACAGTTCCCATCCAGTCTGAGGCACAGGTACTCCCTGTCCTTCTCTGGAGGGGGACTGGCACCAGCTGCTTCCAGAGCAGCAGGGTGATGTGACACAACCTGCCAGGTGCCATCCCTGTTCCTTGGAACCACAGGCAGTAATTTACCATTCCCTCTGTGAGCCTGGCTCTGTCTGACTGCAGGGCTGTGGCTTCTGGCAGCCAGGCACTTGTCCTCTTTGTATCTGGTTGCTGCTGCTTTCACATCTGCATCCTCTGCTGACACACTGCACAGGAGGAATATCCAGATTTGGGAGTTGTTTGGTTTTTACTGGGCTGGGTGTTTTTTCTGAACAGTTCCAGTCAAACTGATTTATCTCATATTTCTGCAGTCAGACTCAGCCCTTAGAAAGGACATAACATCATTTGGTTCAAGCATATTTTTATTTCTTTAACTAGAGGTTTGTGCCTCTAAGGATTTTTTTAATGCTCTAACTTGCCTGGATCAGTTCCTTGCTATTAGGAATTCTGTTATTTTAATGTCTGCAGTGAAGATGTAGTAATTTTGTAATTATTTTGTTCGTCTAGGTTCCGGTATTAATGTTTCTTCTCTAGATTTGTTTGAAATATTCTTAAAATATAGTGGCAGAGAACACAATGTAACCGCCTTGTGTTCATGTTGTTAACAGGAGAGGGACAAAACCTTGTGTGTTGTAGAACTTGATAAATGTGAACGGACTTTTAAAAGTATATAAAAATATATATTATTTAGACTTATTTATTGCTATTTACTCTGCCTTTTGAGAGAATGATACCATCTTGGTACATATTCTAATAAGAATCAGTATTCCTGCTTGCCAGAGCACTGCATCTGCCAGCCAGGGGCCTGCAGCCCCTCCAGGCGTGGTGGCTGCCCTGGCTTGGGACTAAATGTGTGCTTTTCCTTTCCCTCCCCTTGCCATCTCTCCCAGGAGAAGGCTGCTCTCTGGCTCTGCCCCCTGCAACAAAAGCAGCACAAACAGCTCTACTCCCAAGGACTGGCCAGGGTGTGTGGAGCAGGGCCCTGCTGCATGTCCCAGCCCTGCCCTGAGCTCTGGCCCCAGCTGGAGCTCCGGTTCTGGCAGAAACGCACCCAAACCCTCCAGCCTCCCCTTGGTGCCTCCTGGGACTCTGAATTCAAGCAGTTTTTCTACCCCGAAAAATCACACCTTGGGTAGCTCCTACACTTCAGAGCGAAGCATTGAGGAGATCACCTGCTCAGACACAGCAGAGCTGTCTTCTCCCAAGGTCCATGGCCGAGAGGGAGCTTCCCTCAGGTTTGGCTCTGAGATCTCCTTCAGCAGCAGCTGCTGGGAAAAGCCAGGGGTGAGGAACAGTGGCAACCTGCTGGAGAGGCCCCTGACAAGCACAGCTCTAAGGGAGCAGAGCAGAGCTCCCACGGGCATTCCTGCAGGAGACAGCTTAGGTGTCAATGATACAGACTTTGACCTCGATCACTTTGACATCGATGATTTTGATGAGGACTGGGAGAGTTCGGTGGAGGTTTCAGCACCCAAGGTGACGTCTGGGCTGTTGTACCAGCCCCTCAGGGAAGGGCCACCTGCCAAATCCCTCCTGTCAAAGATCATGTCCAGAGCCAAGGGATCTTCTGTTGTATCAAATTCTGCTGCTCCAAAATCAAGCTGCTTGATGGCATCAAAGAACTATGCAGGTAAATGATGCTCATTCTGTCTTCCCCTTTTTAAAAACGTTATTGGCTAATTTTGAAGCCTAAGAACAAGCATTATGTTGGACATTAGGAGGAAATTCTTTAGTGTGAGGGTGCTGAGACCCTGGCCCAGGTTGCCCAGGGAAGCTGTGTCTGGCTTAGAGCAGCCTGGTCTAGTGGGAAGTGTCCCTGCCACTGCAAGGGGGTCAGATCTAGAAGATCTTTAAGGTTCCTTCCAACTCAAACCAGTCTGTGATTCTATGATACCAAACTCCATGAATATTTATTTGCCATATAATTTAGGCTGCTGGGAAGATGAAGCTGCTAAAATTGGAAACCAGAATGTTTCTGTGTTTTAATTAAATAATGACTCTGTGGTTGTTAATTCAAAGCTGTGCAACAGTTTTAGCTGTTTATGCAAAATGATCAAAAATGGGTAGTTGCTGAGGCAAACCTAATCCCTCTGGGGCAAACGGGTGGGTCAGTCTCATCTGTGGGTGCTGCAGGAGCAGGTGGGTGAAGGGGGAGGTGAAAATGATGCTGCCTGATGAAACAGTCAACCAGTCTGAGGCACCCCTGAGCGAGGAGCCTTCTCAGAGCTGTGTGCGGCAGGGGTGAGGTCTGGCAGGGCAAGACTCTGCAGTTCATACAGCCATGGGCACCAAGCTTGTTTCCAGAGATCTGCATGTAACCAAAATTCACACTTCAGCCAGTCTTAAATTCTAGGTGAATGCAGTGTCTTTTAGTGAATCCCAACTTGAGTTTGAAAGGTTGAGAGGCCTGAGGTGTGGGCTGAGCCAGCTGTCCCAGTGGAGAGGGTGGGCACGGCTGGATGCTGTGACTGACTGGAAGTCCCTGTCTTTGTCTGCCAGAGCCCCCAGTGAGTCACCCTGCCCTGGAGAGGTTCAGGGGTAGGACGTTCTCCCACTCGGAAGAAATGATGAACGTGTTTCACAAGAAGTTTGGGTTGCACTGCTTCCGGACCAACCAGCTGGAGGCCATCAACGCTGCCCTGCTGGGGGAGGACTGCTTCGTCCTGATGCCCACAGGTATGGACCCGTGGGGAGCAAAGGCCTGCAGCTCCTTCTGCAGGGCCCCTGGCAAACTCCTCGCTTTCTCTGTGCCTTTGTGGGGGTGGTGATTCATTGTGCTGCTGGGGCTCCCTGGCTGTGGGATTCCTGGAATGTCGCAGGCAAGGTGGTGTCTGGCATGAGGTGATGCTATTTCGTGTGATTAACTCTTCTGCATCCTGCAGGTGTCACATTAGGGACAGACGTTGGTAAAAGTTTGTTGTTCCTGAAAGTAATTTAAAATGGGAAGCAAGAATTCTGTCTCTCCTCTTCCTCCCCTTCCTCTCGGTGTCCAACACGTGTGTTCTGCTCAATCCTTACAGGAGGTGGTAAGAGCCTGTGCTACCAGTTACCAGCCTGTGTCTCTGCTGGGGTCACCATTGTTATCTCTCCACTGAGATCACTGATTATAGATCAAGTTCAGAAACTGAAGACTCTAGATGTGAGTTTAAACAGCTGACTTTGTTTTGTTAAACTGCAGATAAGTGGATGAGACATCTGAAATGTTACAGTAAATCTTTTATCTCTCAAATGTAAACTGCAACAATTGATTAGGTGGAAGCTGTGAAAGGCACACAGAGTTGTCTAGGAAGAACTAAATGAGGTGAACTAGAATATCTTGTCAGTCTGACTGCTGCATTTATTGATGGGCTTGTCTATGTGCTATTGGAGCTTCATTTCCAGGTGCAGATGCCTGGTTCATAGATTGTAAGAGTTGCATTTAGACACCTGAAACAGGAGCAGCCTGGCCCTGCAGCAGAAACAAGCACTGACAGTTCCTGAGCTGGGAGGGGTCTGGAGGTGCTGAGCATTTCTGGGAAGGTCATACACAGAGGAGAGAAACTCAAGTGCAGAAGAAGCATGATCCTAACCTATGATGCCTACACTATGGTGGGGGTTCAGATGTTACCTGTAAATGCACAAAGAAACACTGAAAATGCTACATTTGCTGAGGACAGTAACTGCATGTCCTTTTTTACCTGATTCATAACTGCTGTAGGGCTTCATTTGGAGATGCTTCTGTTTTGCTCACATTAAAATTTATTTTTTTTTTTAATTATAGATTGCTGCAACTTACCTGACTGGTGATAGAACAGATACTGATGCTTCAAAAATCTATATGCAAATGTCAAAAAAAGATCCTGAGATAAAGCTACTGTATGTTACTCCTGAGAAGGTTTGTATTTAGTTTGAACTGTAAAATCCTGGAGGCAACAAGAGATCGATCACTGTCAAGTGTTAAAGGGGAACACTGAACTTAGAATAGGCTTCTGGGTAAAAAATAATGTTAAATGCAGGGTTGATGCAGGGAGACAACATGTCACTGCCACAGCCATGGGTGATTGTCAGAAGATGGCCTTGTACTTAATGATATAGAATCACAGAAGGGTGGGGGTTGGAAGGGACCTCTGGAGATCATCCAGTCCAACCCCCTGCCAGAGCAGGATCACCTGGGGCAGGTCACTCAGAAAGGCATCCAGGTAGGTCTTGAAAGTCTCCAGAGCAGGAGACTCCACAGCCTCTCTGGGCAGCCTGTCCCAGGGCTCTGTCACCCTCACAGTAAAGAAGTTTTTCCTCATGTTGAGGTGGAACTTCCTGTGCTCTAGTTTGCATCCATTGCCCCTTGTCCTATCACAGGGCACCACTGAAAAGAAATTGGCCCTTCCTTCTTGGCACCCACCCTTCAGATATTTATAGACATTCATAAGATCCCCTCTCAGTCTTCTCTTCTGCAGACTAAGCAGCCCCAGGTCTCACCTTGGGCAGGGTAACCCTGCTCTCAGTGGGCTCTCGGGCCATGTGGGGTGTCTGTGTGTCCCCAGGTCTGCGCCAGCGGCCGCCTGATGTCAGCCCTGGAAAACCTCTATGACAGGAACCTCCTGGCTCGGTTTGTCATTGATGAGGCCCACTGTGTCAGCCAGGTAAAACCCTCAGCTCTTTCCCAAATGGCAAAACACTTCATTGGAGCTTCTCACTCAATCACATTCTGTTTTTCCAACCAGTGGGGCCACGATTTCCGACAGGACTACAAGCGGCTGAGCATGCTCCGCAGGAAGTTCCACTCTGTCCCCATGATGGCCCTCACTGCCACTGCAAACCCCAGGGTGCAGAAGGATATTCAGAACCAGCTCGAGATGCTAAAACCACAGGTGTAAGTAGCTCAGCACTTTCCTAAACGATTAATTTGCACTGTGGGGATTTTGAGGGAAAACTTGGTGCAGTCAGGAGAGCGTTACAAGTCCTTCTGAAATGCTGCTGTGGCTGGATCTGATTGAGCAGAAGGCAGGCATGGAATGTAATGGGAGTTATGTGCAAAATGCTGAAGTCAGAACAAAAATATTTGCCATAATCTTCCTTGCATGATTAGGGGAACTGAAAATAACATAAAATTTTGTGTCACTGACAAAATGTGCAAGTCGCAGCTGCCCCATCCCTGGCAGTGTTGAAGGGCAGGTTGGATGGGGCTTGGAGCAACCTGGTCTGGTGGGAGGTGTCCCTGCCCATGCAGGGGGTGGGACTAGATGGACTTTCAGGTCCCTTCCAACCCAAACCATTCTGTGACTCTTAAGTTGTATTTTAGGGTAATTTTCAGGAGAATGCTGGGAACCTGCCCAAGCTGGAAGTGCTCTTTAATTAGCACTGGTAGTAACATGGGTAACGAGGTACCATTGGGCCTGGGCTGCATTGTAGTGATTTCATGGTACACAATGGAAAAATAAAGCATTCTTTTTTGCTGAATTTCTTATTTCAGAAATGTCTTCTAGGGTAGTAGGAGGAAGGTGGCACTGCATTTTGCAGGTCTGATCCTCTGAATTTGGATGCAGGTGCTCCAGAGGGAAGGGAAGGCAGATTGCTGTGCATGGGTTTGGTTTATGGGAGGTTCTCCCTCCTGCATAGTACCAGGTAGCTTTGGGTTTTCACAGCCATGGGAGAAATGCAGACATGTTAGACCCAAGTATGGGTGATGTGAATCTCCATGGGCTTGGTGGAACAGTAACTCCTTTGGAGATAACACAGAACAAGCAGCAGGTAGCTGGATGTGGGGTATTCCAGCCAATGCCTGGCTTGTTGGAAGGATTGCTGCACCATAAAGCTGACCAGCACCCCTGAACTCTTATGTTCCAGGTTTACAATGAGCTTCAACAGGCATAACTTGAAATATGACGTGTTGCCCAAGAAGCCCAAGAAGGTGGCCATGGATTGCTTGGAATGGATCAAAAAAAATCATCCACGTGAGTACTGAGCAGCAGTGTGCTCCCATGTGGTTTTGTGAACTGCTTTGTAAGGCAGGAAAAGCTTGTATAAGGCTGTAAAAATCCCAAACTTGTGCCTTGCTGTAAGTGACCAATATATTTACAAACACCACAAATTCAAGGCAGAATGATATAATTGATAATGGGAGTCAGTTCTAAAGTCAAGAGTTGAAGTTAAGATGGAAAAGTAAATCATGGTAATGCTCTTGAGCCGCCCTTCTGGAGGTGGCCAGACCTTTTAAAATCGTATCTTCAGAGCAGAAAGGACTTCTAATATCCATGCTGATTTAATTGTTTAATTCTGTTGGTCTGCTTATCTGGTTCCCCTTGAGGAGCTCCTCTGAGAGTCCTGCAGCTCCTGCTGCTGGAAGCTGACCGTGCCAGGCTCCCTTGGCAGCGTCTGTGCTGTGACCTGGGACATCACTGACTAACCTGCTCTAGCTCTTGATTTATGTAGCTCTTCAGTCATCCGAGCAAAAAAACCTTTTATTGATTCCACCTCTCCCAAAAACCCAGGAAATTGGGTGAGGAGGCACTAACAAAAAACATCTGATATTAATAAAATTCCTTTCCTTCATCATTAAGCAGCTGTTGCATCACACTCAGCAACCTCTCCCTGTTGGAATGAAGGTATTGGCTTGACAGGGATGACTTAAGCAAGTGAAAGGGAATAAAGCTGCCTTGTTGCACAGACCTTGTTGTATGTATTTGCAGATGACTCTGGAATCATCTACTGCCTTTCCCGTCACGAGTGCGACACGACGGCCGCCGTCCTGCAGAGGGAGGGTCTGGCTGCGCTCGCCTACCACGCCGGCCTCACCGACGCCAACAGAGACCTTGTACAGAAGAAGTGGATCAATCAAGAAGGATGCCAGGTAAAAGGAAAGCAACTGGGGGGGCAGTGAGCAGAATCTAGAGCACTTTTTCTCCCTCTTGGCCCAGTAAAGGCGGAGTTGCGTGAGGTTTGCCACGTGGGTGCAGCATTAAATAACAGACCTGAACAGGCCTGTCCAGACATGTTGGCCAGCTTGTTACTGGCACTTCTACAAATCAAAGACCTGCACTGAGATGTGATTCTCCAAGAGGAAGGAACTGAGCAGTACAGAGCTTCTGAAGCAGCTCTAGGCATGCTGCTGAATGGAATATATATTGAGACTGAAATCTGGGGTTTCCCTTTGTCTGGAATAGCTCTTTGGAGAGGGGGCTTTGCTGTTCTGTGCTCACCTGGCAGCATGACAGTGGAGCGTCTCAGCTCTGCAGTCCTGGCTGCTTGTTCCCAGTGCAGAGTGCTGCAGGAATCACTTTCATAACTGTACAACAAATCACTATTTCCTTCCCAGGTTATATGTGCAACAATTGCCTTTGGAATGGGCATTGACAAGCCCGATGTGCGCTACGTTATCCACGCCTCCCTCCCCAAGTCCCTGGAGGGTTATTACCAGGAGTCGGGCAGAGCAGGGCGGGACGGGGAGGTGTCTCACTGCCTGCTCTTCTACAGCTACAGTGATGTCACCAGGCTCAGAAGGCTGATACTGAGTGAGTTCTTGTGACTGTGACTTGATGGAGACAAGGTTAAAGAAGTCCCTTAGTTGCTGGTGTGTTTCCTTGAGACTGTCCTTGTCTCATCCAGACATGGGTGGTAGACATTGCACAGGTGGGAGAGCTGGGCAGCTTCACCTGGATGGTTTTTTGATTGAAAGATTTTTGTTGCTTCTACTTTAATTTTAGTCAAAAACATTTTGCTTCATGCATGTCCATCTCCTGATTCTTGTCATTCTCATCTTCTTTCCCTTCTCCATTCTTTAAAAGCTCTAGAGGTAAAATCTCTCCTAGGTTAGTTCTGTACATCTGGAATTTTAAGCAAAAAAAGAATGTTATGTTTTGTCTATGTATAAAATGCAGAGGTGCTGATTTAACAAACACCTTTGGATTTACTGCATTTCAGTGGAGAAAGATGGAAACAGCCACACAAGACAGACCCACTTCAACAACCTGTACAGCATGGTTCACTACTGTGAGAACATGGTGGACTGCCGCAGAATCCAGCTTCTGGCTTACTTTGGGGAAACCAACTTTAACCCCACCTTCTGTAAAGATCACCCAGAAGTAACCTGTGACAACTGTAGTACGAAGAAGGTAAAAATCATGGCTTATATTTATGGTGGTGCTAAAGTGGTTTTGCATTTAGCTGCACTAGAAAAATGTTTATGTGACTTTTGGGAAGGCAGAAGGAGAAAATTAATAAGGTGTCTTGTGTTTTTGTGATGCTGGAGGCTTCAAACCATTCCCAGGGTTTAACCCAGAGTAGAATTACACAGACTGGCCATGAGCTTATGATGCTCCTGTTTCTGTCAGAGGAGGACAAGTGAGGTGTAAGGTTGTTCCTTTGTGTCTGTTTTCTTGGCTATGGTGCTTACAGAGGCAAGAGCAAGTACAAGATCTGCTGGAATGGCTGTGGGGAAGGCCCTGATGTGATGTTTTCAAGGCAGCTTTGTGCTGCCAGAGTAGCAGGAGTGCCACATTAGGGGGTGTACACTGCTTGAGAGGGCCCCAAGATTGGAGTTTGTGCATCCAGGACTGAAATAAACTCATAATTAGTGTGACCAGGAGCAGAAGAGGAGGCAGAGAGGGAAGGGTCAGTGGTCTCTACAAGCCACATCAGTTTTACACCTGATGATACTGCTTCTCAGCCCAGTGTTTGAAGCACTAGCTGTGATTGCAACAAAAATTGACTAGAAATAGGCATATTCGGTCCAGCCTTCTTGTTTTAATGTGGATTGGAAGCTCTAGTGCCTGTCAGCAGAATAATTAAGGGAATC
This sequence comes from Apus apus, assembly GCF_020740795.1. NCBI lineage: Eukaryota > Metazoa > Chordata > Aves > Apodiformes > Apodidae > Apus > Apus apus. The sequence continues at coordinate 21,295,366 of NC_067291.1, read as the reverse complement.
TTTCAGAATGTTTTACCTTGGTCACCAGTACTTGGGCAGCCATCTTGCAGCTCACTCCATAGAACTGACACAACAGAGATTATATAAAATCAGTTGTATGTATGATTGTATTTATCAGAGTGTTATCAAGTGCAGAATTCCTGTGACTGTGTTGTGTCCCTGTGGGTGAACCACCTAGAGAATCACTGTTCCTGTGGTTGGAACAAAATTAATTCATGGCTGGAAAAAGCTCAATAATAACATCCAAGGCTGTTGGTAACAACTTGCATCAGGACAGAACCACATAATGTTTCCTAATCAAGTCTATTTTCATAGGATTACAAGTCAAGAAATGTGACAGATGAAGTGAAGGGAATCATAAGATTTGTAGAGGAGCACTGTGGACAAATGGGGCAGACAAAGAGAAGCTCAGGCTCTGGCAGATACACACTGAACATGATGGTAGACATTTTCTTAGGTGAGTCCTGCTCTTCCAGAAACAACACCTGAATAGACATGGTGCATAAATTCCTGACAAAGTACCAGGAGGCCTGCAATGGCAGCAGGTTTAAAAGAAGGTATGTTTTGCAAAATTACTCTTCCCGGGAATCTCTTGGTGGTAAAGGATCCAAAAGAAATGTGGCTGAAGCTTTAGTCCGTTTCAGGTTGCTGTAGTAATAATAATATTAGTTTTTTGGTGGTGCTTGGAGTTTCTGGTGCTTTAATGCATAGCTTTTTAGTGTGCAGAGACTGTGTCATGCCCCTGGGCATCTCCCCCAGGTCTGTAAATACACGCATACGTGGGCTTCTCACCACAGGCTAATCCTGGGTTTTCTGCTGTGCAGGTGCCAAGAGTGCCAAGATTCAGTCTGGAATATTTGGGAAGGGAGCTGCTTACTCAAGGCATAATGTTGAAAGACTGTTTAGAAAATTGGTCTTGGACAAGATTCTGGATGAAGACTTGTACATCACAGCTAATGACCAAGCAGTAGCATATATCACTCTGGGAGAGAAAGCTCAGGCTGTGCTGAATGGATCTCTACAGGTGGGCACTGATTCATTGTGGTGTTTTCTCTAGCACAGACCCAGGACAGTGTAAACACAGCTTGCCTGCTGGCTGAAGTGCAGGAACTCATCTTCAGCAGGTGCAAGAACATCCAACAGTCGTGATTTCTAGTCCAGTATTCTAATAATAGTAATATTGTGAGGCAAAAGGGGAGTTTGAGAGGACTGGAGAGGGTTAAATCTTTCTCTTCTCCCTCCATCCATCTGACTCCACCTTGACAACAAAGGAATATCATGACCAAACCAGAAAAAAACTACCTAAGAAGAAAAGAAGGAACAGCACTACCTTCTGCTTTTTCTGCTCTATTTTTTCTCAGTCATTGGTGAGCTCTAATGGAAAATGCACTTCAAGAAGGTCATGGAATCAGCCCAGAATTGTTTGAGGCAGTGTCTCCCCTGCGTTAGTGCTGTATTTGAAGAAGAGCAGATCCCTCAGCAACCTGTAATTGGGTTCTCAGGGTGTTTTCCCTGTGCTGGGCACACTCTGCTGGTTCTTTGCAGGAGAAACATGGGGGTGGTTGAGTGGCCTGTACAAAAATAAATTTTAAGAAGTGTCTACTGGGTAAATAGCTGTTGGTCCATCAGAGAATACTTTTAGTTTCCTTCACTGCTTTCCTGTGTTGCCAAGTGATGTCTCTGCAGTGACTGCCCTGACAGGTGCTGCTGACTGGCTCCTTCAACAGGTGCAGTTCCACGAGACAGAGAGTGCCAGCGCGGTCCGGAGGCAGCGGGCAGCCGTGGCAAAGGTGTCCCAGCGGGAAGAGATGGTTAAGAAGTGCCTTGGGGAACTTACAGACACCTGCAAAACGCTTGGGAAAGTCTTTGATGTGCATTACTTCAACATTTTCAGCACTTCAACTCTGAAGAAAATAGCAGGTAATGTCAGCTCTTCCTTCCTGGGAGGCCCTGTTGGCAGCAGGGCCGTGTGTGCAAGAGGAGCCTCTTCTGACTGGAACTTGCAGTTCTGACGTGTGGTGAGAGCAGGTTGGAGTAGAGAACTGAGCCAGCCCTGTGGAAGGAGCTGCCACAGCCTCTGCTCCTGGGGCTGCAGTTGTTGGGGCTGTAGCAGTCCTGCAGGGCCAGCACAAGAGCACCTGAGGGATCACACCCCCAACCAACCATGGGAGCCTTGGCCGAGACAACTGGTGGGCTAGTTTGTGTGCTAACCAGCTAGGAGCAGATTGGTAGAATAAAGGCTTGCTTAGGGTGGTGCTAAAAGGAATTAAGTTTCTGTAGAATCCTCTGCCATGATCTCTCTCAAATAAAGTTGGTTTGGCACATCTAATTGGTGCTTTGTGACATTACAGAAACCCTGTCCTCTGATGTGGAGGTTCTGCTGCAGATTGATGGTGTCACAGAAGACAAACTGGAAAAATATGGTGCAGAAATAATCAAAGTGATGGATAAGTACTCTGAATGGACCACACCAGGTTTAGTATGCTGTGTGTCTAAATGTGTCCTTCCCTGTGCAGTACCCTTCTCTTCCTCTATCAGTTCTGCCCAAAAGTTACCTTGTTTTAAAAACAAATAATTAATTATTGCAGTTTAATAACTACCAAGAGGGAGTGACTGCACACTTTCAGAGCATAAGAGGTCTTTGCTGTCTTCTCACGAGTTAAATTCAGCATCTTTCTGAAAGGCTGAAAAAAGAAAATGTGAACCAAGCAGATTGCTCTGCTCCGAAGCTATTAGTTATTTGGATTAGGTAAAATGCTCAGTGATAATGAGAATTCTGACCTTTGGGTTAAAGGTCTTGCACCTCCTGCGTATTTTACACCTGCATCTACCATGGATGGGGTAACTGGCAGATCTTCAGGAGCTTCTGCCTTTTCTTTCCGTAGTAATTGAGGTCAGCAAGTTCAGGTCTTCACTGAGCAGCCCTTGCTCAATGAGAAGAACTTTCACGGTGAGGTGTAAAAAGAGCTGCTGGCCAGGAGGGCTGTGTCTGCAGTGTCTGCACAGCTCTGACCTGCACAGAGTCCAGCTCAGTGGAGAACTGAGCCCTGACACTGGTAAATCTGGTAACTTCACCAGAACACAGCATGTACTTTCTGTGTAATTAGAGTATTTAATACAGCATGGCTATCAGATTTTACACTGGGGCCTGCAGTTCTAAAGTGATTCATACCTACTTGTAAGGGGGTGGTGCTTCCATAACTGCAGCATGAACAGATGCATGGCTACAAACCTGATTTTTGAGTATCCTATTGTACTGCCTGTGCAAAGAGTCACGTCCTGCTTGCTCATGGCTGAGATGGAGCTCTCGGCTCTCCAAGTGTTTTGTTGTCTCCTGATGCTGTTTTTAAAAACAAATACTGTATTTGACTGTAGGTTTTATGGTATATTCCATAATTCTTTCTAGCTGACATGGGGAAGAAAGTGTAAAGGCAAAAAACCCAGTGTTACCAAAATAGTTTAGACAAGAAGCCAGGCTGGAGAAACTAGGACTGGCCAGTATCCTTTTATGTCATGGGATAAACCAGAACTGTCCTTTACACCAACCTATGAGACACCTTTAGCTGAGCCTGCAGTGTCACCAGGATGAAGGAGGTTTTGAACAGGTCACAAGTGCTGGGACAGTCAGTGTGTCCTGGCTGACAGTTCTGGCTGGCCCAGGCCATGTCTCACTTGGTTACTTTTAACTCCCTCTCTGTCTGCAGAAGACACTGCCGGCCAGAGTGTGGACACGGGAAGCACCGTCACGCCTGAGAGTGATGAAGAAGCAGAAGATGCAGTTACAACCTCCAGCTATTTTTGCAATAATGGAAACCAAAGAAGGAAAAGGAAAAGGCTGCCAAACTTCAGAGAATCAAAGAGGAAAAAGACAAGCAGTGGTGGCAGCCAGCAGTTTCATCCCAAAGGGTACGTTGCTTGTGGTCATTTGTGACTTTTCCTAGTCCAGAATAGCCTGATGATGATCCCAGAACTGTAGTCTTCTCACCCTGCTGCATTTTCTTGAGTAACTATGGGCTTTTTTACCAGGTGCCTGGTAACAACTGCTCTACTTTGGTTTTCTAGTGTTTTCTGTGTTAAATGCTCCTGAGAGGAAGGATACTTAACAATTGTCCTTCGTTTCGCGCTCTTGGCTGCCACAAGCTAGGCAGGGACACTACCTGTGAGTGTGCTGCCACACATTAGCAGGCTAACTGGATTCTGTGCTTGGAAACATAAGGACAGCTTGAAACTTTGAAAATGTGATGGAATATTTGAACTCCAGTTCCCAGTCCCTTGTGAGTTCAGAACTTCTACCTCTGATCTTACCATACAAGGCAACGCCTGCATCAAGACCAAAGCATGCGGGTCCAGCAGTCTGGTTGGTCTTGAGGTTCTAGAGCAGATCCACAACCAACTACCAGAGGGTGATGAAAGAGCCAGGCTGGGCCTCATCGTTTGAGTCAATGACCTTAATTTAGCAGTTCATGTGGTTATTAGTCTGGTCACTCAAGTGGCAACAGTTTATGCTGAAGATCTGTGCTTCAAAACATCATGATTATTCAGCTCTGAAAGGGAAGGAATAAAGAAATTCTGACCTCCCCAAACCCTGTTTAAAAATGGGGGAGAGTGGCATTAGGGAACTTGGGCAGTGAGTTCTTATTTGGGCTTTATGCTGGTGCCTCTTCCACCTTTGCTGTGCTGGTAGCTCGCCGGGCACAGAAAGGGAGCGGATCGGAGCGGCCGGTGCTGTGGTGCAGGCAGGTTGCTCAGTCCCTCAGCCTAGAAATCTTGCCTCATTTGATAAATGAGAGAGAGCACGAGGTACAAAAGGGCAGCTATGTGGACAGCCTACACCCTGCATTTCTGAAATAATTATTTGAATGTGGTTTTGTTCTGTCTGTGCCATCGATGGGATTATCTTTCAGCGGGAGCTCAGGCCATTCGGAAGAGCAGCTCTAAGTGGTGCCAACGTGCTCCCCAAAACACTGTAAAATGCCCACCTGAAGCCATGCCTGAATTTCAAAGACTGTTAGGTTTTATTGGGATAGTGTCTGCTTACATTTTATTGCTTTAGTGTTGCATTTATCACCAAAGAGAAAATATGGTCTGCCTTATTAAAACTCATTCCTGCCTGCTATGGGCTGTTCTTTCTAGGGAAGCCTCCTTCTCTGCCTTGTTCTTCCTCATTCTGGGCCTTGTTTTTTGTAGCAAACAGCAGTCCCCGGTTCAGCAGGTTTTGCTCCCACCCTTTTCACCTTCCCATCCATTAAAATATTAGTCATTAAATGCTGTTGACCCCGAAGTGTCAGTTAATGTTGATACTCTAATTGGATTAATAGGAGTTGGGATGGTTCAGCATTCTCTGTGCCTGTTTCAGGCTGCTGCTTGCCCTCAGGCAAATGCCAGAGCAACAGCTAATCTTGATTTACATTTCTTTGGCATTTTTGGAGCCATGTGCATTAAAAAAAAACCCAACAAAGAAACCAACACAAAAAGTTTAAATCAAAATGAAAGCATAGTCTTCTAGACAATGTAGTCTCATCTCCCCCCCCCCCCCCCATGGGTGTAGGGGAAGGGGGCAAGTAAAGCAGCTGTTTGACACACACCTTCTCTCTGAATTTTGCAGGGGTTACAAGTACAAAAGGACCAAAAGGCCGTTTAACTCAAAGGCTCCAGCTTCCTCTGGCCACCACTCAACATCCTACAGTGTCAGTGCCACGCAAGTTGCTGCTGGGAAGCTGGGGATTATGGCACCACCAAAACCCAAAGCCAGGCATTTCCTCCAGCCTTCATACTCAGTATTGTAACTAGGAAGATGTAAATACTGTATACTGGTGAACCCTGGAGATGTAATAATTGTTTGTTAAATTTTTGTTTCCTTTGCTAAACCTTCTGAGACTTGTACATTTATCAAGTGCAAAAACCTCACAATAAATAAATATTTTTAAACTCAAAAGCTTATTTGGACTTTTCTTTCTACTAAAAATGGAGTTCTGGCTGGTTCTAGAAATGCTGCTACTTCAGTGGAAATAATCACTGTCAGCCTGTTTTACAGCTACCTCAGGGATACACTTGAGACTGCAAATCAGCAGCAGTTCCTGGAACAGCTGTGGCTGCCTCTGTCCTCCCTTGCCAGCTGCACGAGTACTTGAAGAGCTCGGTAGCTGAGCTGCTCTTCTGAAAACTTTAGTCTTGGCATGTCCACCTGAGAGAAAAAATAATGAATGTCTGTAAGTTTTAAATGATATTCCCCAGATACTGGGGCTGGAGGGCCTCCTGCAACGGCCAAGTCCTGCCCAAGGTGTGCTTTTTTGAGTTGTGGGGGTTTTTTTGTTGTTGTTTTTTGATTTTGTATTCATTGTTGGCTTTTTTGGTTGTTCGGTTTGGCTTTTTTTAAAGCTGTTATCTCCTTACAGCCAGGAGGAAGAGCGTCGGAGCTGCCCTTGGCTTCCACAGGTAAGGGGTGAGGGTCAGGGGAGGGTTTGGAGCACACCTGTTGGTCCGCACAGGCTCACAGGAACGCCCAGCACCACCTGGCCCACATCAAGCATCTGCTTGATTAGAGCAGAGGATGGCAGCGGCTGCTCCCGCCAGCCTTCAGACTCTTTTGAAGTTCACCGGTGAAAAACCTTCCCTTTTTTCTCCCGCCCGTGCCGAGCTCGGTTTGCGGGGCATAAACCCCTGCCTCCAGCAGGCGGGAGGGCAGCCGGGGTAAGTGCTGCGGCGGGCTCGGGCTCCGGGGTTTCGAGGCGAGCGGGGCAGCCCGGGGAGCCCGGCGGGGCCCGGTTGCCGCCCCGGGGCCTCCCGCGGCTGCCGCTGCCCCGGCGGGAAGGCGCTGTGGGCGGGCGCCGGGCCGGGCCGCCCCTCGGCCAGGCGGGAAGCGGCCGCTCCGCCCCCGGGCCGCCCGCCGCGCACCGGCATGGCGCTCCCGCAGGCCGCCGCCTCCGAGCCCGAGCAGCCCGAGCAGCCCTCGCCGCGCTCCCTGCAGCGGGTGCAGGTCCGGGCCCCGGGGGAGCCGGGGGGACGCCCTGGGAGCTGCGCGCCCCGGGACGGCGGGAGCGGCGGGGAGGGATGGCGGGCGGAAGGGGCTGCCCCGCAGGGCGTGCGGGGAGAGGAGCGGGCGCGGGGGGCGGGCGGCGAGGAGATGGGAGCGTGGGGGAGCCGGGTGCGTGGGGAGGGGGCCGAGGGGAGCGGGGACCGGGGGGTGCCGGGGCTGTGGGAGGATGGGGGAGCCGGGTGCGTGGGGAGGGGGTCGAGGGGAGCGGGGGCCGGGGGGTGCCGGGGCTGTGGGAGGATGGGGGAGGCGGGTTTGCGAGGAAAAGGTCTGGGGGAGCCGGGGCTGCGGGGAGAGGGGCCCGGGGTGGGTGAGCAGGGAGGCGGGAGCGGCCCCGGGTGCGAGTCCCGCCGACGCCCCGTCTCCCTCCCCAGGAGTCCACCCCGACGCCCCGTCTCCCGCCCCGGGGGTCCCCCCCGCCGGGCCCCGCCGAGCGGCAGCGCAGCCCGGGGCCGGGCGTGCGGCAGGTGCGGGTGCTGCTGACGCCGCTGGCCGGGCCGGGCCGGCTGGCCCAGAAGCGGCTGCGGGGCGGCGGCGCGGAGGGCAGGGCGGCGGGCGGCAAGAGGCTCTGCCTGGAGCCCGGCCCCGGGCAGCCCGCCCCGGGGCCCGCGGGGCGCGGCGGGGACGGCGCCGCGGATGCGGAGAGCGACGGGAGCGAGGCGGGAGACGCTGCTGCGGTGAGTGCCCGCGGGGCTGCGCGGGTCTCCAGGCGCGCGTTTATTGTGCTTTTAAAAGTCAGGCTTGAAAGTGTTTTCCCTCTTGACGTCGCGCCTTTTTTCTCCTTAGCTTCTCTGACTCGCAGCGTAAAACTTTGTTTGACCCGCTCAGGTGTTTAAGGACTAAGAAAGAGCTGCTCTCAGAGCGTGTAAAACCCCCCAGCAGAGGCATCAGCGAGTTCCTGTGCTTGGATAATCACCTTCCAGGCGTTTTTAATGATTGATACAGTCACAAGATACGAAAGTTTTGTCAATGTTCATTTATATTGAAATCATCATTTCAACTTGTCAGGTCCCCCTTCTCCTCTGTGGAAGAGAAAAATTATCTAGGAGTGTATTCCATTTATGGGCAGTATTGGTTGTATTGCTGAAGTTTTAAATGGTTTATTGATTCCCTTCAGGGGTGCCTTGGTCCCATGTGATGAACTGACCCTTTTTGTAGAATTAATGCTGGTAGTAAGTCTTGTAATGCAAGCTAGTGCCTGGGTGGACAAGTTCTGGTATTGATCTGGGATCACCCCAGTTTGTATGTTTACAAGTATGTTGAGCCGTTTTTAAATAATTTAGATGATCAATTTAGAGACTCTGTTCCCAGGACATCTCTTGCATGCCCTGTAGCTGCAAGATGAAGAGTAATTTGCTTTTCTTTTTGTAGGATGGATACTCACAGTTATCAGCTTATGAAAGGAAGAGGCTAAAGAACATCACAGAAAATGCTAAATTCTTTGCTGCTTTAAAGCTGCACGAGGTGTGTATAGGTCCTGAGTGGCCTCAAAATGCTCTCTCTCCAGTGGTAATTGCACTGTCACCCCTGGTGAAACCCTTCCCTAACGGCCTGGGGTGTGTCTTCCTGAGGCACCGGGGCTGCCCTCACTGGATAAAAAATAGGGGGGTTGTGCTGCTTTTTCCAAAGAGGGGAAGGAATTGGTTAAACTTCTAAAAGGTGAAGAAAGGGTGTTCCATCCCAGCAGCCCCTGCCAGGCTGCTGCCTGTGGTCCCTGAACTGCAGACCTGTCAGCAGCAGGTGGCCTGTGTGTTGGGTGACCCATGGAAGTGGGGCTGCCCAGGCAGTGTCCTGTGTAACCTGTGCTCCCACCTTCCCAGTGGAGCCACCCAGCTCTTCAGGTGCAGGGCTCGTGGGTTGGTGGTTCTCTCATTGCAGGGCTTAGGTGGTGGGAGGGTTCAGCTCACTGCCCTGTGCTGGAGAGGCTCCTGGGCAGAGCCTGGGGGTTGCACTGCTGGAGACCCTCCATGTGTCCCTCCCCATGTCCTGCCTGGGCTGGGTGGACACACAGGTGTTGTAATTCTTCCCATCTTGGTGAAGTTGTCTAGAAAGTTAAGGTAGAGCCAAGTCTTTGCTCTTTCCACACTAATTCTCTTGGATTTTTTATTTTTAGTTCATAATACATCCTTTTCTGGCAGCACTGGGGGAATTGCCTCTTTGGGTGGCTGTGTGCTCGTTGTACCAGGCTGCAAGGCATGGCTGGGCCTGTCTAGCAGGCAGTGCAGCTCCTCACCACCAAGGCTGAAACTTGAGTGAAAATACCTCCTTTTCTTCCAGTTCCCCCAGGAGAGGTCAGTAGAGGGTAGGCAGACTGGTTGTAGCCACAGCGCTGGCACAGAGTAGTGAAGACTAGAAAAGGAGCTGTAGCCACCCCAGGTGCCATTGGCACTGGCCGGTGTGGGCTGCCAAAGCCCAGGAGCAGGTAAATCTTCTCCTGCCAGGGTTGATGCAGCTTGGGCTGGAGTGGAAGCAGAGCAGGGAGTGTCTAGGGGTGTCTGAACTTCCCTGGAGTCCAAATGAATGGAATCATATAATGGTTTGGGTTGTAAGGGACCTTAAAGATCTAGATCCATCCCCTTCCTGGGCAGGGACACCTCCCCTGGTCATCTTTAAATGGTGAGAAAGCTGAGTGGAGGCCTCTGTGCTCAGTGTCTGCTGCCTGGCACCTCGAGTTTTGTCTGTCTTCTGCAAAGAGAGAACAGACTGTGCTGTGCTCTTCCGTGCCCTTCCCAGGAATCAGGGAGTTCTCACTGGTGCACAGAAGCAAAGCAATCACAACACACAGCTTGATGCTTAAAAACCCCTTTTTATTATTGTTGTGAATAACTACCATGTAGGTGATTGCAGACTTTAGAGAATTGTGTTTTATACATGTTGATCTTTAATGCTTGTTATATATTTTTTTAACATTATTTTTTCTCTTTAAGTCAGCTGCAAGACTTCACCAAATTGCAACTAAAAGGCAGTCCCGTGTCACCAAAAGGTAAAATAACTATATAGGAGATTTGTGTTCCTGTTCCTTCCCTGCCTGTGAGCTCTGGTAGCACTTCTGTCTGCACACACCTGGTACTGCAGAGAGCGAGAGCCAGTGAGGAGTCTCCTTATAAAGCTAAATAGCTGATTATCTTGCACTGTGAATTTGGGAACAGCTCCTCTGGGTACTGCTTCTGCCCTGCCATCCTTTGGAAAGAAAGCAACAATATTAATCTCTTTTTCATCAAATTACAGAATCTCTTATTTTCGTGATGTTTGCATTCAGATATTTCAAGGCCATTTCTTTTTTCTGGTGACATTTTTGCTTGATGGCTCAAGAAAGGAATGTTAAAGGATGAAAACAAAAGATAGGAGAAGGTGTGGGAAAGGAAGAGGGAGGCAGAACTAGATGCAAGGGGTAGGATAACCAGTTGGTGTAGAAGACAAGACACTCAGCAGTGCCAAAACAGTGCCAGGCAAAGCAGGAAAATGAGCCCAAGTGCAAAACAGAAAGATACACACTGAAAGGAAGTAGAAAAAGATGAGTAGGTGAATGAGTGGAAAGATGAATTGTAAATAAGGAGGGCTCAGAAGCAAAGTGGCAGGTTACAAGCAACACAAGAATGCAGTGCACACAGCAGTGCTGAGAAGGGCTTTTCTTCTTGCCATCAGAAGCCATCTCAGCCCTCCTGAAGTGATCAGGAAGCCTGGCCATGCTGTCAGAGCTGTCCTCTGAACCTGCTCTGCTCTTGTACTTAAATGCAGAGGGCTTCTCTTCCTTAACTGTCCCCCTACTTTGGACACGTTTCCATAGTTCCAGAGCTAAGCCTAAGAAGGCAGAAGATGAAACAGTGCGTCGGAGATCGATGCGCCTGCTGAGAGTGGAGCCCTCGGGAATTCCAATGCCGGAGCTGCCTGCCCAGCCAGAAGCAGAGGAATATGTAAGATGGGGAAGGGTTAGAGGACTTGTGTGTGTGTGTTTGTGTGTCCGCGCACTCGGGAGGTTACACAGAGGCAACAAGAGAAGGTAAATTCCTTCACCCTCACATGTCTTGAACATCAGGCTCCCTGGGTGTCCCCTGAAAGTGAGGCACTGTTCTGTGGCTTAGGTTGGTAAATAGCAGGGTTTGGGATGAGCAGAAAGGTCCTGAGGTAAAACTTGTTTACATGTTTTTCAAGAGCCCATAGATCTGAGCAGCTTTACATTCCGAGTTGTATTACTCTGTTCTAATGTTATCTCACTGTAACTTTTGGTCTAGTATATTTTTCTTTGAAATATTTACTACCTTTTTGAAGTAGTTACATAGCAACAAGTAAAGATCCTGTTGCTCTGAGAGAGGGGAAGTTAAATCTTCCATGGTGCAGCAGAATAAAGCTGAATCTCTGTGACAGCTCTTGAAGATCAACCCTGCTGAAGTGTCAGAAAGGAGAGTAAAAAACTGAGGGTGGCTCTTTCTCGTTGCCACTGTGTGCAGTAAAGTTCTGTTTATCTTTTTAATAGGATTTGAGACAAACCTTTTTATTATTCTGTTGATTTCTTGTGTTATCAGGGGTGTTTTCTCAGAATACCTGGTGTGTGGAAAGTCACAATTCCGCCTGTTTATGGTTTCAGTTGTTTTGAGCTATGAAAATTGCTGCTGTCGTTCCAGCCTCAGGTTCCAGCTGGACCTTTGCCGATGGTTCCAGAAGATCAGGTGGAGAACAGTAAATTGACAGAGGACTTACTGACAACATGGATGAAGATAAGTGAGGTATTACTAGTTACAATTGTTTTTTATAAGGTCATTTAGGTTAAGTTCTGAGTAATCAAATTCTGATTTTTTTGCCTGTCTGTAGATGAAAGTGGGTGATGCTGAGAAGCGCACGAGTGACATGAAGAGGTGAGCAGAAGACAGAGCTAATAACTGGGAACTGTCTGGTTCTGCTTCTCCCTCGAGGAGCTAACATTTGAATGATGTTGTCTAGATACCAAGACAGCCTGAGCAGCATGGTCATCAGTGAAGAGAATGTGAAGAAGGTGGTGAAGTACCGGGTGTGTTCCATGGCCATCCACCCTTCGGAGAGCGCCATCCTCGTGGCTGCTGGAGACAAGATGGGGCAGGTCGGGCTCTGGAACGTGGTGAGTGCCAGTCTGCTCGTCACCTGCAGAGCTGTTGGCTGTGGGGTGGGCACAGGTGGGGCACAGGTTGGAGTGTCACTTTGTCAGGCTCTCCATGGTGTTCTGTACTGTTCCCCTTCTTGTGGGTAACACAGGGATGTCTGTTGAATTGGGGCTCACCAGAGTCACTCAAAGGGTCTGTCTGGTCCTTGGCAAGCCCAGGTCTAAAGGGAAAGAAGGTTGCAATGGGGTTTTTGGGGGAAGAGTGGAAGAAAATGGATCAGTAGCTGAAGTGTTATTATCAGTGAGGGTTAAAACTGCAGTTCATGATTGAGAGATCCAGGATCTAGTTACAGCACCCTAGTAGTGATAGCAGGGCTGGGCTTTGGAGACTGAGGGGAAATGAAGTGTTTGTTTATTGAGTCTGTACAGACTTGGGGTAGCTGCACTTGAGTCACTGTTTTTCCAGATGACAGAGATAAAATTGTCCTGCCAGTATGTGTGCTGGCACACACATGGCCTTGGAAAAGTCACTTGGTGTTTGGGGCTTTGGAAGCTTCAGAGAGCTTTGCAGATAGTCTCACTGTTGGTTTTGAATTGCTTTAATTACTCTTGCAGCAAGAGTCTTTATTTGTGCCCTTGGCTGACACCTCTGTAGCCTCCACCTGTGCCCTCTGCTGTGAACCCACCTCAGCCCAACCAGCTGCTTCAGGTCCCCACAGATGTGGATTTTCTTCTCATTTTCACAATGCCATTAATCTCTCGAGTTGTTTCTGCTTTGACAGCTTCAGGAAACTGATCAGCTCAATTCAGCTCCAAGACTCTTTACTCAGTTACAAAGACATTTTAACTGCTGTGTGCAGCTGAGAAAGTTATGGCTGTGCAGCTGAGAAAGCTCTGGCTGTGTAGCTGGGCATGTCAGGGGCTGTGATCTGGTGATGGGGAGGCTGATGTCTCAAGTGCTGCAGGTTCTCTGTGGCCTTGTAAGGGCAGTTCAGTGAAAGCCTAGAACTGTTAAAGCTTTTCTTTTCTCTTTTGCCCTCCCTTTTTTATTTTCCTGAAGGGAGTTGGACTTGGCCAAGACTGGAAGCAGAGTAGTCTTTGTGGAATTAACTGGTACTTGTTCCAAAATTATCTGTTAATTTTCTTTTAAAATAATGGAACTTGAATGATGCCAGAATCAGAAGAGATGATAACGGGGGATTATGTTTGAATTTCTGTTGGGGTCACTGGTTTAGCTTGAGCTCTGAGCAACCTGATGTGCACGTGTTTTGATGTAAATGTTGCACACACACATGCTTGGTCCTCAGTGGGATGCTGAGCTGTGGTGCCTGAGAAACCATTTCTGTCAGAGAAGAGCCAGGTATCCGTGTCCAGGTGCAGCACTGGTGGCTGCAGTGACAGTGCACTTAAATTGCAGCAGGAAATGGCAGCTTCTCCTAACTAGGAAACAGAGTTCTGAAGCTGAGAGTAAACTCCTCACGCTGTTTTGAGCCAAACCGCTGGTACAGTAGAGCAGGGGCAGCTGGAGGGAGGCCTTGCCCTGGCAGTGCTGGCTTGAGGGGTCCAGGTGAGGGCAGCTCTCTGTGCTGAGAAGGAACACCTGTCCTCCAGTAAGATGTTGGCCTGGGCAGTGCCCCAGGCAGCCTTGCTGCCCATTACCCAGCCTGATGTCTCCAGCCATCAAGCACCCTGCTGCCTCCTCTGGGCAGTGAGCAGAGCAGACTGAGAACATGAGAAAAAACAAGAGACCTGACTTGGCAGGTTGCAGGAACCGATTGAAATAACCCCAGTGATTAGCATGTGTGCCCACTCAGTCTCTGTTGCTTTGCAGAGCTGTATGTCTGCAGAAGGAGCCCAGACCTTTGTCCCACACAACCACTCTGTCAGCTGCATGCATTTTTCTCCATCCAATCCTGCTCACTTGCTGTCCCTCAGCCACGACGTGCTGCGCTGTGGAGATGTCACCAGGGCCATCTTTGACGAGGTGAGTGCTCCCATGGGGAGCTCTTGGTGTGCTCGGCTGACAAGGCTTTGTCTCTTTGAACCCAACTCGTTATTTGTTGGCTGGTTGCTTATCAAGGAAGTTTGAGGTTCTGTTTCCACAAGGACACACAAAGTAATCTCTGCTTAATGGCGTCAAAATCTGGAGATGCGTCCTAGTCAGAAAAACATAGTAGCAGCTTGGGCACTCCCAGGTTTCTTGCAGTTGCAATTACTGAATTTAGTTTTGTATCCCTGTACTTAAGCAATACCTGCCTCTTTTCAAAAGCAGTACCTTTTAAGTGAGCAATTTAAAGAACTAAGTCTTAGGAAGAAACCCCACAACATCCAAATAAACATTGTAAACCAACATGAGGCGTGAGCTGACTTGGCTTTCTCAGGCTTCAAGTGAGCGAAGTGCTTTGGCTGTCTTCGTGGGGAGCCAGGCAGCTTATCTGTGCTGGTTCATGGTGCTTGCTTTGATTGCTGCTTGTTTGAGAGATGCATCTGCATTGATCAGCTCTCCAGCACTGGCAGATGTAACAAACTGCAAGAGTTTAAAGCTGCTTTATTTTTTTTTTCCCCAGTCCTTAGAGGCACTGTCATTTTGGTGGGGTTGCAGGCAGACCAGAGACTTGGGAAGTATCTGCAGTTGGTTGGTCAAGGGGCCAGGAAGGATCAGGGGGACTTGCTCTTTGAGATCAGTGCTTGCAAGAAAGTCTCTTTGGAGGCTGGAGGAAGGGAGAAGCTGTTCTCTAGCCCCATTTACCTTGTGGTACCTCCAGGAGCATTGCTGGCTTTTGAGAGAGCACAGCTGCTTGTGGGGAGAGTCTGCACACCCAGAGACACAGAACATGGATGTGTCCCTGCAGCATTATTATACTTGTGACTAGTTGCTGCTTTGTGGGGAAATTGCCATTGGATAAGATGGCTTGAGATCCCAGCTCTCATTTCCCAAATGATAGGAAGCCAAATTCACGTTTCTGTGCCCAACCAAAGGTGCCTGTAGCAGTGGAGAAAGGGACACGGTCAGTGACCCTCGCCGGGGGTGACAGCCACTGGAACACACAGGTGATGGTGTCTTGTAAGGGTCTGACAGGGAATTCAGAGAATGCTGTTGACAGCCTGTTTGGGATGGGTGATGATGTCCCCCGTGGAAAGCACAGCAGTTGTACAGAAGGGTTACCTGTGTGGATAGCTCATTAGGTAGGCTTCATTAGTGGGTTTAGCATATTCAAAAGGGAAAGTCTGAAATGTACAGTCTGTGGAGTGTTTTGGGTGTTGTGAATAACTCTGCATTTTATTGAATATTCTGGTTACATCTGACCTTTCCTGTGCTCAGATATACAGAAGTGAAGAAGAATTCTCTTCCTTTGACTTCCTGGAAGACAGTGCCTCCACTGCAGTTGTAGGACACTGGAACGGCGACATCTCCCTTGTGGACAGACGGACCCCGGGGACATCTTCAGAGCTTTTTGCAGACATTGGCTTCAAAAGAACCAGGACAGTCCATGTTCACCCAGTGAACAGGCAGTATGTCCTTGCTGCTGGCTCAGTGTACGTAGCTCAACAGGAAGGGCAGTTACTCTGTGTCTGGGGTCAGCTCTGCACGTCTGGAGGGCAGGGGCTGCTGTTGATGGGGCAGAGAAATTGTCAACCACTGTAGAGTCAAAGCTTTCTTGATCTTCTTGGAAAGCAAGTTTTTAGTCCTTAGAAGGAATAAAGGTGTGATACGCTTTGACTTTCCTTCACCTTTTGGTTGTGGGTCCAAAAGGGTCCCTGTGGCAGCTCAGTGGGATTTCCTGAGCTGTTGGTTGGGGCTGGTGTTGGTGCTCTCCAAACCCTGTGGAGCCACTGGCTGTCCATGTGAACATGCACTGCTGATGTGAGGCTCTGAGGGCAGCTCACATAAAACCTGTGTCTCTTGAGTGGTTTTGGCAAATGGAGGATAATGATTTAACTGCCACCTTGTCAAGTGCTCTGTGTGGTCTGTGTTGCAGGGATGTTTGTGTCTTTGACATTCGATACCTGAAGTCCCAGGGGAACCAGCCTGTGAGCTCTCTGAACGGACACACCAAAAGTGTTGCTTCTGCCTATTTCTCCCCTGTGACTGGGAGCAGGGTAGTGACAGTGTGTGCTGATGATAAGCTGAGGTGAGGCCCTGGGAAAGGAATAATTGCATTAAAAATGTCACTGGTATTTTTTTTTTGTTATTTCCTATCTGCATTACCCACCATTGAGAACTCTCTGTCTTCATCACTTTTTTAAAAAGTGATAAAGATTTACTTGCATTGGCATTTTTAATATTGCTTTTCATTATTGGGGGGTGGTGGATTTTATTCCTAATTCTTGTTTTCCTGAAGAATATTTAACAGTGAACAGTAAAATACAGGTACTGTTGGTTTTTACAAAAAAACAAAACAAAACAAACAAACAAAAAAAAACAAACAACAAAAAAACCCCACCCTGAAACGTACCAAACAAAAACCTGGCTCATGAATATGATTGCAAAGTGCTTAGAAACTGAATTTATTTTCAGCTGCTGGTACTTTAAAGTATAATATCAGCTCTTTTGTAACTAGTCTGCCATTTGATAATTTAAACTGCTGGAGTTGTGTTGTATCAGAGAGCTCTGGTTTTTCATAAATCAGGTGATGTGTTCATGTAAATACCTAATTGCATCTGCATATTTGCCAGGTGCATGTTTAAAAGTCTTAAATGTTATCAAAGGGGGGTACAAAATGGGGGGCTCAGTTAGGGCTGGAAGTACTTGCCTTCTGGAAAGAATCTGAGTGTGGTGCCCTTGTTACTGCTTCGTATGTTTAGCCTGGAAATCACATTTTCCTTCTTCCCCTTCCACACAGGAAAGCTCTTCTGTGTGAGCTTGGTGTTGCTGTCCTGCTTTCCTTTCCTGTGGTGTATTTACTGTAGATGATTGAGGATTTGTTCTCCATAGCAGGCTTGGTTATGAAAACTGTAAATCCTTGGCTCTAACTGAGCAAGTCTGAGAGCACAGAATGGGTGTGAGAACCAAAATGTTTGTGCTCGACAGCACTGAGACAGCAGAGACAGGATCATTCATTCCCTGCCTCCTCCTCAGAAAAAAGAAGGCAGCTTTTAACCCAGCAGCTCCGTGAACTTTTTGCCTTAGGGGGTGGGATCTGAAGAGTTTCTTGGGGGTGAGGGAGAGGCCAGGCCTGGAGGTCTGTTGATGGTTTCTTTGTCAGCTGAGTTTGCGGCTGCTGGAGGAATTCCTGGCCCTGGAAGCTGCTGGTGGTGGGATTCCACCCTCAGGTGTGCTGCCCTCTTCCCTGGGCAGCCTGTTTGTGCATGACCCAATGGGAAGGACAAGGGGCTGGAGGAGCCTCTTGTTGGGCCTGGCCATCCTTCTTCTCTAACAGCTTTCAGAAGGGATGAGCTGCAGGTGTAGCTAAAAGGAAATCTGATTTAAAAAGCAGATTTAATAATTGCAGTTGGAATGCTGATGCTTCTACTTGAGCTGGGTGTGTGTGATGTTGGTTATTGCCCTGCAGCCTGTGCTGGTCCCTGCTGTGTGAGGACGGGGCTGCCTGTGTCACATAGACTGTGCTAACTCACACTTTGTGTTACAGGGTCTATGACACCACCTCTTTGTCACCAACAGTCCCAGTTCTCCGCACTGTCAGGTAAGCTGAACTCCCCAGAGCAGAGGGCAGCTCACTGAGGCTGTCCTGTCCCTGTGGCCTGAGGGAGGGAGATGCAGGGGCTGCAGGAGCCATGTGTCCAGCTTTGGGTGGGGGAAACCTGTAGGGCAGCTGGAGTTGCCTTCCTGTGCACCTGGAACAGGCTGGTTTGGGACTTCTGAAGGGTGTTTTGTTTCTGAATGATTTTCCTGGTGCATTGTTTAAGTAGCAAAGGTTACTTCTGAACAGTAAAGCGCATGGGCTTGGGTCTAGTCTCCACAGCTGTAGGACACCTTGGTGCTCCAGGAGGGCAAGTCATTGTCAGGGCTGGTTTCTGAAGGTGCTGGAGCTGCCCCAGGGCCTGAGAACTCTTAGCTTGCAGTTTATCAAAAGGCTTGATGCGTGTTTGTCGGCAGCCATGAAGCAGAACTGCTTTGAGCAGTAACCACTTCTGCCCAAGCACCCTCTGCAGTATCTTCTTGCTCCATTACATTTCTCTGTCCCATCCCCCAACCACGGGACAGGGGTGCACTGGATGGAGCCAAGCAGTGGGGTGGCTCCAGCGTGTGACGGGGCTGATGGTTCAGCAGGCGAGGACGATGAAATATGACATACATGATGATAGTTAGAAACATTCCTCTTACTGAATCCAGTGTTTTTCTCTCTCTCTTTCTCTCTCTGTTTCTCTGAAGACACAACAACAACACGGGACGCTGGTTAACCAGGTTCAGGGCAATATGGGACCCTAAGCAGGAGGACTGCTTCGTGGTGGGCAGTATGGCACGTCCGAGGCAAATAGAAGTCTTCCAAGACACGGGGAAGTTGTTGCACTCTTTCTATAACATTGACTGTCTTGGTTCCGTGTGCTCCATTAATGTTCTTCACCCCAGTAGGAACATTCTAGTGGGTGGCAACTCCAGTGGCCGCCTTCATGTGTTCAAAGAATAAAAAAAGGTGGCTTAGATTTATTTGGCTTTTTGCATTACGTTTGTTTAATCCCTCCTGAGCTGTCCCTGAGCTAACTGCCTTTTCTCAGGGCTGAAGTGTATTTTTAAAGTTTTAAAATAAATCTTCTAAACCACCTTTGACATTCTCTTAATTAGAAAAAAATATATATATACTCTCATCCTGCTACGAGAGGCAGTTTGTACCAGAAGAGATGTTTTTCCCCAAGACTGGAGGAGTTTTTCAAAAGGAGAAGAAGTGTTGGATCAGTGGGACTGGAGGGGTTTCTCAGAACTTTGGTGTGTGGGCAACTGAAAAGCCAAATTCCTTGTGGGCTTTGAGCTGGGTTTGGCTGGTCATTTTTTTCCTCAAGTGAAAAATTGGTGCTGGCACAGTAAGTGCTGAACAAACCTCACACCAACTCTGGTTTTCATGATATTTAAATATTTATTTAAATTTAAAAATACTTCTCATGGCACCAATGATTTTATGCTAACTAAGGTATTGAATATGTAGAAAAAGGTACACGTCGAAGGAAAAAATGTAACTTACAGTATTTGGCACATGAAAGGTTAATTTCTAGGGTTTTTTTCTTTATGAAAACTAAGAAATTCACATTTTCAGGTATTTTACCATCTACTGCTTAGAGATGCAGTACGCTAGTGTGAGAGTTCCTTCTTGTTCTGATACAAGAACCTATGGAAACAACATTTTAATATAAAGACAAGGTAAAACTAACGGGTCGTGAAACACAAGATTTAAGATGGAACGTACAGGAAAAAACAGACCATGAAAAAATCACCAGTTCTTGTGGTTTTTGCAGTAAAACGCTGGGTGGGAACTGCAGAGGTGAAGTAGGGCTGGTGCTGGTCGCTACTCTAGAGAAGCTGATGGTGAAGGGTCTGGGCAGGACCGTGTCCCACGCTGGGGGGCTCTGCCGTTAGGACCACGCAGCACATCGGGGTGAGGAGGAGGGAACACAGCAGCGTCAGCCCGGGGTGAGAAACGGCAGGTTTGGGACTTACCACGCACTGCATAGAGACACCATGAACTACGGGCTGAGGTAGGAACAACTACACTAAGAGTTACTCTCGCTATGTTGCATAAAACAGGATGTGGTGTTAAAATCCATCCTCCCGGCGCCGCCCGCCTGCCCGGGGGCTGCGCGAGACCCTCCTCGGCCCTTGTGCTGTGAGTGGGCGGTGGGACACGAGGGCGTGGGGCTTTGTCCCCCTCCCCGACGGGCACTAGTGAAGGGGGCCTCTCTCTTTATTGCCGTGACAAAGGCTCCGTGTCCGGGCGACGTGGCGGTGGATCAACCCAAGTCATCGTCGCGCTCCTTCGCCAGGAGGAGCTCCTTCCTGCCCTGCTGCGGGTGGGATGCTCAGAGACAAGAACACGGAAATCAGGCTTTGTAAAACTGCAGTTATGGCCCCAGCTTACGTAAAATCTCTCCCTGAGATGAAATAAAACTTGCTCACCTGTTTTCACCTTTTTTTTTTTTTTTTTTTTTTTTTTTGTCAAATACATCCAACTTCTCTACCCAAACTTAACAGAACTGGCTTTTATTGCTCCCTGTGGGAATAGGCGGCTGCTTCCCAGGTCACTGAAGGTCCCGGTTATGTCACGTGTACCATGAGTTGGTTTTATTAATTTTTTCTCAAGAACAGGTCAATCTATTGGTTGTTCATTGGCTTGTTCAGTGTCACCTCCACTCCTGTTGTTCTGTCCTTTCTATCTTCAGACAAGTCACTAAATCAGAGCTCCTTTTTCTATCCCAAAACTAGCACGGGGTTAATCCAGTGTTAGGCTTCCAGGCTACAGAAGTGTTTCCTCTGAAACCATTTGCTCACCGTGACCCGCTCGGCTCCGCGGTCACCCAATCCACGAAGTAAAAAAAGACTTGATTAGATTTGATAACAAAATAGCTTTTTTGTTGTTAAAATAGACCTTGGAACAGTTTTAGTTTTTGGTGGGGTTTTTTTGTACAAAGCAGGTACACCTTTTGGAGGCTGAAGGTCTGCCTGATAAATCCAACTGGGTCACTAGGGGTGTGCCCAGGTGGGGCTGAGGTGCCTGGTGTCCCCTCCCTGCCCTCGGGAGCACCGACCACACTTGAAGGCTTAGAAGAAAAAGAAGTGAGGAAGGGTCGAGTCTGCAGCCAGGGGCCAGGGCTGCCCCTCTGCCGGGCCGGGGGGTGAGCCGGGGCCATCCCACCGCGTCCCCCGGGCACGGCCCCGCGCAGGCCCCGGGAGGGATGGCTGCAAAGCAGGACAGGTGGTGGGTGCACAGTGGCGGATTTCATAATGTAAGAGTACACGAGTGGTTAAATTAATACTCAGTAGCACCATTGCTGAAGCTCCTGCATAAGATGGCACCGCCAGCCTCCCGGCTGATGCTCATACAATGAAGGGAGGGGTGGGGCAAGAGTAAAATCAACTCCTCTTGTTACTCCGTGCTTCCGAAGTCACGTGCACGTCGGCGAGAATCCAACTGGTAAAGAGCTGTGTGGGCTCCGGGGCTGGGAGCACGGGGAAGAGGAGGCTGCGGGGCTGCGCCCACCCCCCTTCCTCCCGGGATGCCTCCTGGGCCGCGTGCGCTCTGGGTCGGGAAGGGAGGGTTAGTGTGTGCGCCCAGGGCGGCAGGTCTCTCCCCAGGCCCCCGGCTAGTTAGGTGCCGCCTCCTGCCTTCAGGTGTCAATGAGCAGGCTTACCACAGCGCGGACTTTGCAGGCAAACCATCGCCTGAGGGGACAAAAGTATTGGTAATGGAACTGCTCGAACTCAGGGGTCTGGCGGATATCGCGGAAAAAGGCAGTGTCAAGGTCGGACTCGGTAAGGACGATGAGGAGGAGGAGCAAAACAAAGAGGAGTCCAAATGTCACAAGGAGCAAACGGAGAACACTTAAAAGAAACTTATTCACCTGTTCGGCCTGCGCCGCCCCCAGGCTGCCGGTGCCCGGGCACAGGGCCCGCAGCTCTCCACCCGCCTCCTCGGCCGCCGCCGGCGTGCCGGCCTCCGACTCCTTCTCCTCCTCGATGCTGCACGGGGCCCCGTTGGCCTGTCGGGAGAGCAGCATCAGCTCCAGGCTGTGCTCGGCCACTGGGGTGGGCAGCACGCTGTCCGCGGGGCTGTAGTTCTCGTCGGCGATGACGGCCACGCGCTCGCTGCTCTCGGCGCGGCCGCTCCGGCTGGCGAAGGCGTCGCCGTGGGAGGTCGAGCGCACCGGGGTGGAGTGGGCACTGTCCCGCAGAGACTCCAGACCTGGGGGAGACAGGGGACAATCAGTGCTGTAGAAGAAGGAGGAGTTCCTCCTGACACTGGAAAATACATGTTCCCCCCTGGCCCCCAACTTGCCTGGCCCGGTGTCTCCCATGGGGACAGAGCACCCACCTGCTTGTTGTTCTTTTTGTCCCTGGAGCCCATAGCAGCTCCTTGGCTGCAACTGGTGACTGCAGCAGTGACACTCAACCACCTGTGTGACTTGTGACTGTCCCTGACAGCTGCTGGCTGGCAGTCCAGGCTGGTCATCAAGTCAGTCACAAACACCTCCGTGTGCTTTGACTGTGCTGAGGTGACACCCCCGGGCAGCTGTCCAGGCCACACTTGAGGCCCCTCTGCAGTTCCAGTCCCTACGCAGGAGCAGGCAATGCTGCCACCAAGTTGGGATGAGCTGGGAAATGCAGCTGTAGCAGTGGTGGGGGCTGCAGGGATTGAGGGGTGGCAGGAACACACCCCGAGGGGTTTGTGCTGGGGCAGCTGGAGGATCCCCAAGCTGGGGACCTGGCAGCTCACCGCTGGAAACAGCCAAGACTGCTGCAGCCCTTGGGCAATCCTTAAGATTTATCCTTATGGATCGGGGCTTGGCAAAACCTGGTCTAGTGGGAGATGTCCCTGCCCATGGCAGGGGGTGGGACTGGATGGCCTTTAAGGTCCCTGCCCACCCAAACCGGGCTGTGATGCTATGATTTACCTCCTGGCCAGAGCCCTGCACCCCGAAGAGCCACAGCAGGGTCCCAGCTAACCAGAGCCCTGCGCACACAGCACGGCCAGCCCTGCTGCAGGAGCCCCGGGCAAGGATTCCCCTGCTTGCCATGAGGGGCTGAGCTCGCCCACCTCAGGCCCTGGATGCAAGGGCTGGTGGGAGCTGCAGAGCAGCCTGCTCAAAGACTGCAGGTCACACCAGCTTTGCCAACAGCTCCAGCTGTTATCGCTTCACTACCAAGGAAATATTTTACACCCACAAAAACACGAAGGGCTGGGTGCCAGCCCCCCCCACTGCACACTCACTCACAGTGGGGCTGCCCTCCGTGCCCAGCCTGGGTACAGGACACGGGGGAGTCCCCTCCACACCCATCCCTCCAAAAATCTGCAGTTCTGGGGCTGGGGAGAGGGGCATGGGCTGCAAAACACAGAAAGAAGCGTACCCAGCTGCAAGGGGTTTGGGACTGGTCGTCCCCCCTGCTGGGAAGGTACTGTGCACCAAAGCACCATGGCACGGTTCCACCGGGTGCCCTGGCCCCATGCACTGCCAAGGGGGAGGAAGTGAGGAGCCCGAGCGTGTCCTGCCCGCGTTCCCAGGGGTTTTGCAACCTCCTGCTTGTAAATCCTCCCTGGATGCCTCTGGATCCAGCGCGGCTTAACGCGACAAGCGCAGCCGAGGAGTAAACACGTTGTCACCCCAACAGCTATGTCTGGAGTGTCACAAAGCTCCTGTGAACATCCCCCATGTTCACAGGTGGGCACCCACTGGGCAGGCAGCAGCTCAGCTCCTCCAGAGGGCAGCTGATGGGGTTTCCCCCTGCCCCTCACCTCAGTGAGGGCAGTGCTGGTCCCCCCCCCAAGACCCAAACCTTCCTGCCTTCAGCCTCCTCCACAAGCCTGATATAAAAAGCTGGAAAATTTGGAGAAAGCTGGGTCCAGCCTCAAAACTGGAGCTGCTTTGTGGTAACAATGACCCAGCATCTAGCCAGCAAGGGGGGGACCCCTGCCTGCTCCTCCCTGCCACACATCCCTGCATCCCGCATCCCACACCCCCCCAAGGCTGCAGTCGCAGGGACCCCATGGGGACCCTCGGGGACCCCCAGGGATGCTGCAGCTGAAGAAGAGCCCAGACCCCATGTTACCTGGCACAGGAGCATCCCCAGGGCCATGCAGAGCGTCGTGGCCGAGGCCGGGGAGAGCCGGGAGGAGCGGCAGAACCCCCAGAGCCCGGCCCAGCAGCCGTGGCCCCAGCGCCAGCACCCGCACCCGCACGGCCCGGCAGCAGTGGTTGATGAGCCGCAGGTGGACGTTGACTTTGGTTTTAATCTTGACCAGACACTTCACCATGGTGGCTGGGCTGGCCTGCAGCACCAGGAGCCCCTGGGGACGGCGGCGGGCAGCAGGAAGGGCAGCTCGCCCACCAGCACGGCTGACGCAAGCGGCACTGGTGCCGCTGGCCCCGGTCAGGGCTATTTTGGGCTCCCGCGCTTCCACGGGACCAAGCTGAAGTGAGAGCAACGAAAAGCAGCTGCTGGGCAGGGGTGGTGCCAGGGGGCTGTGCCAGCTCAGGGTAATTTATTCTGGGAGGCTGTTTAATGTGCTCTTAAAGGCACATGGGGGAGGTGGAGGAGCCAGTGCTCACATTTACCAGGGCAGCAGAGGTGACCCTGTCTGCAGGACTGCCACAGCTGCCAGGCAAGCTCCTGCCCCAAAACTCAGCACAGACGTCAGCCCTGGGCTCCCTCTGTGGAAATAAATCCCTTTCCTGCTCCGAGGGGCTTGTCCCTTTGGACAGGAAGCATCTCTGCACCCTGTCCCTGCCTACAGCCCATCCTGGTCACACATTTTGCCCTGTGCCAATCCTCCTTCCCAGGTGCATCCCACCGCAACATGGCCCCCACCCCAGCTGCAGCCCCCTTTGCTGTTATTTCTAATTTAACCTAAATTACCATTGCTGCATTGCTCAGCTTTTCTTCTGCACCAGGAACTTCCACCCCACTGCCCTTTCCTGCACTCAGCTACTGACACCAAACTGTGACACCAAACTGGCCCCAAGCCACAAGAGCAGGGTTTTGTGCTGCCAAGCCTTCCCCTAAGGCCCTGGGGACACATCAGGGACCTGCCCCAGCGTCCCTACATCAGCACCAGTGGCTACAAAAATCAGCTGGATGTGGGGCGTGCAGGGGTGTGTGTGCAGGGGTCCGCGGTGCTGCCCCAGCTCCCGAGCGCCGGCAGTGGCAGGAGAGCTGCCCGGTGCTGTACCTTCCATGATGGAGATGTGCACGGCTCTCCTGCGGGTGCGGGGCACGCTGCTCAGGCGGGGGCCGTGGGTGATGGAGGGGCAGCTCCTGCTCGGCACCAGCCCTGCCCTGGGGACACGAACAGGGACAGTGTCAGAGGCACAGCCCCGCGCGGTGCCTGCTTCTCTCCACCGCTGTGGTACCGAGCCCCGCGCTGCTGGGGCTGCCGGGCTCTTACCGGTGAATCTCGGGGGGCTCCCTCTTGATCTTGGCGCTGGACTCCATCACCTCCTTTGCCACGCGGCCGCTGCAGGGGGCCAAGAACAGCAGCTGTGAGGCTGGGAGAACCGAACCGGGGAAACACAAACACCCCCTGCAGTCCGGCCCCGCCCCCGCACACACGGGATGTGGCTCCAGGGACAAGCAGAAGTATGGGCTGGAAATCAGGGTGATGGGTCTGGGGTCTCACTCCAGGCCCAGGGAGAAGCAGCACCCCCAGGAATTTAGGAACTGTGAGGATTCACTGCTCTCCTTGTTCTCAAAAACCAAACCTCAAAGCCCCCATCCTCTGCCTTCCCCCATGCCTGTCCCTCCAAAAATCTGCAGCTCTGGGGCTGGGGAGAAAGATGTTGCTGTGAAACACAGAAGGAAGCAGTGATGGATTTGCTGAGGTGGCAACGCTGCAACGGAAGGACCCCGGGTGACAGGAAGACCTTCAGGGAGTCCCCAAACCACCGCAGCCCCCACCTGCTCCCCGCAGGTACCCAGGGGAGCACCTGGAACGCCCCCAGCAGCTGCTCTTACTGACAGCATTTACCTGTATCGGAACCGGCTTCCCTTGAAGAACAAGTTGCTGCTGGAGACCGTCCGGACCTGGCTGGACTTCTCCAACCTGCAAAGCACCAGAGCTGTGAGAGCATCCCGGGCTGCCGGGCACGGCCCCGCACCGCTCCGGGCGGAGCCTCTGCCCGGGGCTGCTCCCGCGGCCGGTGAGCGGGGCTGCCAGCTCTGGGGACAGCGCTGCTGTCCCCACCGGACCGACCCCGCTGGGGGCTGCAGCACACGGCAGGGCCAGACTGCAAGAGCAAAGCCCTGGAGATGTGAAATGCCACCAGAAACGAAGCAAGCCACCAGCAGCAGTGGCACCAACTGGGGGGGCACGAATGCCTGGACCATCACGGCATCACCCCCCATAGCACATCCCAACCCTGCTGGCAGTGAGAGCAGCACCCAGCCCCTGCCCAGGCTCCTGGATGGATCTGTTGCCAATGGCTGCAGGGGGCTCAGGCTGCAGCTCACACTGGGTCCCCTGGGACCACCAGGAGGTGGTCCAACCAGCCCAGCCAGTGGTGGGTAAAACCACTGGTAGGGACAGTCCTCTCTCCTCCTCACCCTTGGCACCTCAGCTGAGCCCACAGCCCACCCCACAGGGCACATAATCCAGTGGTAATTCACTGACATGATTAATCATAAAGATTTGTAAAGCAATATTGCAATTTCATTTCATGTTAATATAATGAGAAACGAAACCTGCTGATTGCAGGGGCTGATTGCGGCATTCCCAGAGAGAATACATCACACACTTTCTCTCCCATCTTGCTGATTAAAAGAAAACTCATTACAAAGCACAGAGCAGGCTGGTTTGAAGCACAACAGGAGCAGGATGGTAAAACCAAACCATTCCAACAGGCAACTCCCTGGTTTTTTGGCACAGTCCAGTCCCCAGCCTCTCCCTTGCTGGTTGAAGACCCTTTCAGGCAGCCCAATCAGCCAGAACAAGGGCAGAAACCTGCCTTGGTGGCCACAAACTGGGAGCTCAGAGCTGCTGGGTAAGGGGAAAACCTTCCCTGTCCTCCCTGGGTAGGAGCTGCCCACGCTCAGGTGAGACCCCAGCCTGGGCGTCCCCAAAGCTGCTGCAGAGGGGTCCCCCAGCAGTCCCTGACTGCCCAGGCTGGCAGCTGGAGCCCAGAATGTGTATCATCTCCACAGTCCCTTGAATTTTTCCCATGGATAATTAACTTGTTCCCAAGGAGGCTGGAAGTAAATTGTTGTTGAAAGTTTCTGAGCTTTCCCCATGGAAAGGCAGACTCTGCTATAGCACCCTGGGACAGCCTCCACTTCAGGGGGGTGATGGCACCAGATCCAGCACAAACAGACCCTGAGGAGCCATTCTGAAAAACCCACCTGAGAATATTGGGTCAGAAAAATATTCCCTGAGGTTTGCTGGTGTCTGTCCCTGCTGCTGAGGGACCCCATGAGTCCCCAGGGTGGAGGCACTGGTGCTCATGGTGGCTGGTGACTCTGCCAGGGCCACCAGGACAAGGTAACAGCCCATACCTGAGCCCCAGGACCTGGACAGAGCCCCCGGGCAGCTGTGGGGGCACAGACCCCCGGGGTGGTGCCACCCACCCCACACTTACTTGTAGAAGGCCTGGTTCTCTATGCCACACTTCCAGAGGTGCTTGCAGGCTTCGGGTGTCGGGGCGAAGTAGGTGAGAATGATTTTCTTCTCCTAAGGGAGATGAGTGAGGAGTGGGCAGGGGGCGAGGGGAGCGGTGCCCGGCCCTTCTGAATGCCCAGAAAAACCTTTTTTAAGTCTGCTGGTGGCTCACATGGGAGCCCAGTTCAGCCATTTCAGGCTGATTTGGTGAAGCTGGACTGAGCCCATGAGATGCTGGTACCACAGAACCGGGACCATCCCATGGGAAGCCATGGCCAGGAGCTGTGGGAGGTCTGAGGGCAACCTGGCATCTGCCAGCTCCAGCACCCAGGGCAAGGAGCAGGGAGGTGACCGTGGCACTGCCACCGAGCTGCAGCCCCTGCCACTGTGTCCCTGTCACTGTGCCCGTGTCCCTGTCACTGTGTCCGTGTCCCTGCACCACAGGCAGAGGAGAAATCTGCTGAAGGCAGGACCACAGCTGCACTTGGGAAGTGCCACAAGACAGGAAAGCACTCACCTCTTTCTGACTTACGTACAAATAGAAAGTCTTCCCTTCAAACTTCATTTTGGTCACCTCATTCCTGAAAGGACAAGGAGAGTCAGGTGAGGGGCTGTGTGGAGGCCACCCCAGCCTGGCCAGGAGCTGCAGGTGATGAGCTGGCACTTTGGGTGGCGGGGCAGCCTCCAGACCCTGTCCTCAGTCCCTGGGAGATGCCATGGAGTGGCCAGAGGGGCCTGGAAAGGAGGGTGGCCTGAGATGAAGCTGATGGTGAGCCAGGGCGTCCCCAAGTCTCTGGGTCCTGGCCAGGTGGCAATGCCAGTAAAAGGGACACACCAGCCAAAAGCTGAGACACAGCAAAGACTGAGGAACAACAGAAGTGGGTCCAGGGGGGTCTGGGAGGGCTCAGGGGCTTGGCCAACACACGGGCAATGCAGGTTAATGACAACACACATAGAAAATCAGGAGTTTGGGGCAATAAAACAAATAAGGAGAGCACAGCTCACACGGAGCCCTTAGGTGTCCTGAGCAGTGTGGGCTGAGGGGCCTTGGAGGAGCAGTGCCCAGTGGCAGCAATGGGGACAGCCAGGCTCCTGGCTCCTCGGGGGTGAGACAGGGCAAGAAGGGACACCCTGAGTGCACCCAGGAGGGCACCCGGGGCAGGCATCACCCACCCTCCCTGCCCACGGGAGCTCACCCAGCCCCTCGAGCACCCTGGGGTGACATGGGGACCAGTGGCCCAGCCCTGCAGCACCCATGGGCCTGGGGGAGCAGCCGGGAGGGAACTCACCACTTGATGAAGTGAACTCTCTTGTTTCCCTGCAGAACAACAAAACCGAAGGGAGTGAAGGCCAAAAACGCTGCGTTCCCCGACACATCCTGGAAGACAACGGCAACTTCTCAGGAGAATATTCCAAAGCCAGCACAGCTTCCCAGACCCTCAGCAGCCCGCAGCCCTAACGGTGGCAGCAGAGGCTCCTGACAGCCCCTCCTGGACTGCAGCATTCTGCACACACAGCCAAACCTGCAGCTGAATCCCAGGGCAGCTCCCTCGCAAGGAACCAGCAGGGCAGGCAGTGCCCCACCAGCCCTTTCACTACTAATTAAACCAGAAAATGGTAAAAACCCGTTACTTGACTCCCTCCAAGCCCTGCTCAGCCAGCGCAGTTGGGCGGCATCGAGACAGTTTAAAACCAGTAATTAGTGTAACGTAGGGAGCAAGGCAGCAGTTTCACTTAATCATAAGGTCTGGGCTCCAGGCAGTGATCATTAACAAGGGATGCCTGGTTGGTGCCCGCTGTGGTTTCTCGCCAGGCGTGGCATGAAGTGTCCCAGCACCAAGCAGAGCTGGGATGTCCCGTGCCCCAGATCTCCCCAGCTTGGGGTTACAACTCTGCCCTCTTCTCCCAGCCCCTACCTGGCTCAACCCAGAGGTGAGATATCTCTGTGGTTCACTTTGCATTTGACTGCCTGCATGAGGAAACCTCTCTCACAGCTCCCTAACCAGGGCTGGGGGGTCCTCGCCCCCCTCTCCCCTCCTGGCTTGGCTGCCTCTGGCACAGCCCACAGCTCTGCCCACTGGAGGGGGCAGATGGGACTTGGGACCAGCCACTGGCACCTCTGCAGCTCAGTGCGGGTCAGAGCCAGGAATCCACTGCAAGGAATAGTGTTTAGAAAACTGATGTACCTTGCAAGGGTGTGGGTCAACCCCATAGGTCTCGAGAGTCTGGGCTTTCCTGAGAAAATTCAGCTCTGAAGTAGCTGGTGTCTGCCCACTGCGGGAGGGAGGAAAGGGGAAAAAAAAGAGTATTCCATGGGAGACATGAACATAAAAGTCAGCGTCCAGCTACAGGGTTTCTGTTAAGGATGAGAAGCACCAGCCACGGCACATTCCCTGCACATCAGCACCTCATTCCCTGCACATCAGCACCACATTCCCCGCACATCAGCACCACTCGTGCAGCAGGAGCCCAGCCCCGACCCAGCCGCCCGGAGCCGGGAGACGCCGGCTCGGCAGCACCAGGAGGGACCAAATCCCGGGAGCATCTGCAGAATCTGGGGCTGAACTTCCTATGGCAAGCACGGGCATTTCTTGCCAGGCAGAGGGAAGCAGCAGCCCACAGCAGGTAGGGGCACTGGGAGGTGAAACCCCCGGGGCCGGAGCAGCGTCCAGTCAGGATGTGGTTCCGGAGGCGCGGCCAGTGCCACGAGAGGACAGGGCTGTGCTGACAGCCCTTCATGCCTCGTGTCCATAGAGTGGGGGTGGCAGGAGGGGAGCTACAGGGGTTTTGGTCACTGTCCCCATTCGACCAGGGGAAACCAGGGGTCCCACAGGTTGTGCCGGCAGACCCAACAGCCCCAGGAGTGGGAGAAACCCCTCAGCCCTGCCCGGAGCAGGGGGAGGAATCTTGAGCTGGTTTTTCCACATTGCTGCTGCATGTATTTGTCTGCACTTCCTGCAGCTCCTCCTCGGCTGCTTGATCGCCTTTCCCTCTCGGTGAGGGAAGCACCAGCTCTCTCAAAGCGGCTCTGCTCGGCGGTTTTGCTTTTCCCAAGAGCACTGCAAGCTCTCAGCTGGGGCTGACAGGCTGGAGCAGGGAGTGCTCACCCCACGGCACGACTGAAAATCCCACCCAGGGATAAAGATCAGCCAAGCATCAGTGATCCCTGCAGCAGCCGACGCTCCCACTCAGCAAAGCCCCCCCGGTACCTCAGCTCTGACTTGTGGATCTCTGCAATTTTCCTCTCCAGCTTCTCCGAGTGCTTGGGGAAGAACTGGAACTTGGAGCTGTAGCCTTCTGGGTGCTTCCCTGGATCGTAGTCCCCGATCTCAGCTGGTAGGAGACAGAACCAGTGAGGAACAGCAGAGTCCATCCCTGCACCCCCAATCCCGGCAGCGTCGTCAGCGCCAGCGCCGGGTCAGGGCTGGAAGCATCCCAGGAATGCTGTTCTGCCCTGGTCATGCTTCCCATCAGGAGGAATCGTTCGTCAGACATCAACTGCATCCAGTGACAGGATGAAGGGACCTTGTTCTCATTTCATTCCCTCCAGCCTCAGGTCCTCAGCAAAATGCAGACATTACATTAATTTTTATGATTTCTGCTGAAAACACTAATAGAGGGAACATACCAGCACTGTAAAATAACTCAGAAATGCTCCAGAGCTGAAACTTGCCTTTTTTGATTGCTGGGTGCATCCTCCCAGCTCATCCAGGGGGCACCAAGGGACTGCAAGGTGCTGAGCTGAGCACTCTTGGGTGGGGAAGCCCACCTACACCCAGCACCTGGGTGCTAAGGGCATGTCAAGGTGCTCTTCCACCACTCCAGTGTCACCACCACACCAGTGCCACCCAGCCCTCCCAACAGTCTGCTGGTCCTCACTGGGTGCCCAGGTGTTGCACCACGCTGAGTGGACACCAGCCACCTTGGTGTGGAGGCCAGAGCAGGCAGAGCTGTGCCAGCAGAACAGGCAGGAGGGCAGGGCAGGCAGAAGGTTTCCTGAGGTTTTCCTGCTCCAAACTCCAACAGCACCTCTGCCACTTGCTGACACAGGCAATTCTTTGCCAAGGCATTTGGCAGCAAGCAAGGAGGTTCCCAAGGCCACTCGCACCAATCCTACCCTCAGCAGAGCTGCAGCTCCAAGCCCCTGCACAGCCTCCTGGGGTAGCACGGTGCCATGGGGTGCAGCTGTGCTGGGACAAGCACAGGACATGGCTGGGGTCACCCCAGGGTTGCTCATGGGGATACCACAGCCCCAGATGCCAAAGGGACAGTGTAGGGAGCAAATGGCAGTGTGGGGCACCAAGACCCCAATATCAGACCCAGGGCAATTGTGGAGTCCCCATCCCTGGAGGTATCTAAAAGCCATGTAGACGTGGTGCTGAGGGACAGGGATCAGTGGTGACCTTGGCAGGGCTGGGGTAACGGCTGGACTGGATGGTCTTAAAGGTCTTTTCCAACCAGAACAATTCAATGAGTTTATCAATCTCACCCTCCTGCCCAGCACAGCACAGGGACAGCCCTGAAGCACGAGCCCCGCACTGGTGGGATGACATTTGTATTCTAGGAGCAGTGATCTGTTGTAAGTGAAGTAATGTAATCAGTCCTTAGCATGAAAAGCAAATTTATCTTGTCAGAAGGCATTACCCTGAAGGATATAGGCGGCCAGCAAAGCAGCATCCGACGTCTTGCAGAGGAGACGTCCGTGGTAGAGATCCCTTTTGATCTGCAGGAAGACTAAATACCTGAGGATGGAGGAGACAGTCCATTCATTAAGCAAAGTTTAAATTACCTAAACAGGCAATTTAGATGTGGAATATCTGCCGCGAGACACTTGCACTAACATCTCTCTCCCAGTAGCTCATGTCCCAGACACCAGGCCGGCTGGGACAGCGAGTGCGAATCACCCGGCAGTTCCCCAGGGCTGCACCGGGGCTCGGAGCTCCACAGCCCTGTCCGGCTCCAGCCTGCAGGGACGGGGCGCCCGCACCCGGGGCGATGGAGGTCCCGGTGTAGGAAAAGAGCTCCCTCACACGGGGATACTTGGGTGTGTATTCCCACCAAGGAAAACACGGGGAGGAGGAGGTGCTTTCACAAGGGCATGGAGCAACAGGACAAGGTAGTGGCTTTAAGCTGGAAGACGGGAGATTTAGGTTGGACGTTAGGAAGGAATTCCTCACTGTGAGGGCGATGAGACCCTGGCCGAGGCTGCCCAGAGAAGCTGTGGCTGCCCCATCCCTGGCAGTGTTGAAGGGCAGGTTGGATGGGGCTTGGAGCAGCCTGGGCTGGTGGGAGGTGTCCCTGCCCATGCAGGGAGGTTGGGACTGGGTGGACTTTAAGATCCTTTCCTAGCCAAGCCATTCCATGGTCCTATAGCCCCCCCAGCCCATCACAAGGTCACCGTGGGTGCCCAGGATGATGCTCTGAAGGGTGTCTGGTGGTCCTGAGCCCACCAGCAACTGCTGCACTTCCCACTCCTGCATCCTTGCCTGGCTGCTCATCCTTCCCACCACCCAACCTCCTCCTCCCCCAACGTGCTGTGTCCTTCCAGGTCTCTCCATATGCACCCACTTCCCTGCTCACCAGTGACCAACCCTACATTACCCACACTGAGCTGCCCCTTGCACTCATCCATCTCTGTCTTCATGCACCAAAGTCCAGTGAAAAGATAAACTATGTCAGAAAAACCATGTATTTGAATAAATTTAAACCTAAGTAACAGTTTGGGCTGAGTCATGTGGCAATGCATGAGGGAAAAAGCTTTTGATGGTAAAATGTAAGTCACAGAGTGAAGGAGCAAAGTGGAAATGGGAGTGCTTGGAAATGTGTTTCAATAGCCAGACCTGCACTCTGCAGTAGCTCAGTCATGCTTCATTTCTCAAATCCGTATTTATGATGAGATAAACCACTAATTTTCACAGATAAAATGTATTAAAGAGAAACCCAGATATTAAAGTGTCCTCAGCCCAGGGGAAAGTGAATTTTAAGGCCAGGTTTGAGCTGCAGTTGCAGACACAACTTGAATGGCAGTGAACAGGGGCTCACCCTGGTGTCATGGGGGACAAACGGGGACAAGGACCTCTGGCACCTCACCCAGCACCAGCCTGTCCCCAGCACTCACCTCACCAAAACTGCAGAATTAAATGGGTTTAATCCTGCCAACCCTCCCAGCCCTGCTCATGTGCCCCACAGGGAAACCCTCTGCTCCCTTCAGGCTGTAGGTCTGAACTGGTTTGACATACAGAAACATCCAGGTTTTCCAAAGCTTTGCCTATGCCTTGGAAATATTCCCAGGAAAGGGGAGGTTCCTGGGGCAGCATGGGGCTGTGGGATGAGGCTGCCTCGGAAAAGGGCAGCAAAGGTGGTAAACATTTCTGAGCCCAAACTGACGGTCTCCTTGGGCTGGATCTCTCCCCGATGCTCCTTGTGTCCAGCTCCCACGTCCAAATCCCTGACCCGAATCCCAATTCTCCCTGCTGTGCCCGCCAGCTGCAGCTGTTGGCTGAGTTCTGATGAAAGGGCAGGAGCACAAAGCACATCCTGTCTGAGCAGCTCAGTGCCCGCGCGGGCTGCGCACCCAGACCTGCCTTTGGCCCTTTCACATTTAAATCAAGGCCCCGACGCTGCCCCGGGCTGGGGCTGCTGGGGGAAACGAAAGAAATGCCTCTCGAGCCAACCAAGGCGATATCCCCGTGTGAAACTATCCGTGGGCACTTTTGGGGGTCCCCGAAAATGCGTCCGTCTGTAAACAAAGATCAATCATGCGCAGGAAGGCTGATGGCAGCACAGGTCCTGGCAGCAGCAGAGACCGGCATTCCGGACATGAAGATGCTTTTAAACAGGACCAGCAAACGCACACAGGGCTCTTGACGAATCCCCTCCTCCTAATCTGCATCTCCTCTCTACCATGAGAACCGTCGGACTCTTTCTCAGGCTTCCAAACACCTCGTGGTGTTTTTTTAGTTCTGGTTTTTGGGTCCCATGAAACACGAGCAGAGCTTTCCTTAGCTTTGTACCACCCTCATGGGGAAAACAAACTCTGGAAGAGTTTTTGATACACATCACCAGCCTCTACTGCTTCTAACTGATCTGCCCAAAAAACCCACAGTTTATTAATACAGAACTGAAGGAAAAAGCTGAGCCCAGGTATGTCCCAAACACGCTGCACAACAGGCTGCAACGGCCCTGACATCCCCACTCATCTGCTGCCTGCAGAAATAGGCTGAAAATCCCAAGAATTAAATCCTGGAATATATTTAGCTCTATCAGTAAGCCTACTTAATTCTCCACACACTTGGCATGGACCCCGGCTGTTCCTGGGAATGTGTGAGGGCAGCAGAGCATCCACCCCCAGGGAGAGGGGGAGCCCCGCGTGGGCCGGGATGCACCGAGTGATTCGGGGAGCCCAGCGTGGGGCTGCAGAGCTGGAGCTGCCCCAGGAGTGATGAGGCCTTCTTGGTACCACACGGGGGGCTTGGGCCCAGACGTTGGGGGTCCCACAAGGTGCAGCACCCGGCTGTCAGCACTGCATGGGTTTCCAGCTGGGGAGAGGTCACAAGGAGTTTGTGCTACTTTTGTCTGTTTTTCAGAGGTCAGGGGGGGCTTTCTTCTTTAGGACCAACAAGCCTTGGACTGAGGTCCCTCACAGGGACAGGATGGGGGCACTGCAGCTGCAGACATAAATAATCATGGTTTTTCCCCCAGAGAAGACCCTGGCACGCTGCAGGGAAGGGCAGGCTCTGGTGCAGCCCGGGAGCTGCATTTGGCTTGGGCAGGATGGTGCTGGGGCCACAAGGGATGTTCCTGGAGCGGTGCTGCCCTGAGCACTTCCTCCTGGGAATGTAGTTTTGTAAGCAGGGGCAGCCGAGGACCAAGGCAGGGGGTGACACCCACAGGCAGTGCTCCCTGCCTGGCACAACCGCTCCAGGTGGGGATTTCCACACTTCTCCCTCTCAGCTGAGACAATCCACGGTTTGTTTGGAAATCTAACTGGCTGCTGCTTCCCCTTGACCATAAAATGGAGCAGGGCAGAGTGTGTCCCTGCCCTGGCCAAGCCTTTGGTGCCCAGTGCCCCTGTGCCAGGTCCTACCTACCTGGTGATCTCCTCCTTCAGAGCCGCCGGGTCCGTGGGGTAAAACTTGACGCGGAAGCACATGGTGAAGGGAGGTTGGGCTGCAGGAGAACAGCGACGCTGCGGTCACCGAGCGCCAGGGCTGGTCCCCTTCATCCTCCCAAATAACCCCCCTCGAGGAGACCGTCAGATATTGCTGGGGGTCTCATCTGCTCCCCCAGGGCCCCCAAAGACACCAGGAAAGCACCCATGGCAGATCCCATTTGCTCATCCCAGCATTTCTGTCTTGGCAAGTGCCCTGTGCCTGGGGGATGCATGACCAGCTGCAACTGCCCTGGGACTGGTGGAGGATGATCCCACTTCCCACCCAGCAGAACAGCCCTGTGGACAACCAAAAAGACCCTTTTTGGGAGACGTGCTGGGAACTGACCACCAAAAAAAAATTTTAAAAATAGAGAAAATGAAGAAAACAAAAATAAATCTAAAAGGACGGGAGCGAGCACTGCCTGCCCAGGATGTCTGCTCCCAGGAATACTCACCCCTCATTTGCTTGACAACTGACTTGGTAAATTCCAGCCAATGCTGAAAGGAAAAAGAAGGTAATAAAGCCAACTCTGTAGCAAAACCTTTCAATTAATAACTTTGAATCTCCAGGGGAAAATTAAATAAACAAAAAAACCTCTGCTTGACATAAAAGCCTGTGCTGTGGCAGATCCACAGGCTGCACAGCAGAGGGGGGGTGGGCTGCAGCCCCTGCCCAGGAAATCACCAGCTGAAACCAACTGAGTGAAGAGGATCCAGGGTCTGTAATTATGGCACTACACTGGGAAGGTGAAGTTCAGTCCCAGATTCTGAAATTCCACCTGTGTCCCATCAAAAACAAACCACATGCTCCACCTGCACCAGGTCTCTGCCAGAGCTGCTGCTTGGATCTGACACCAATTGAGCATGTTTAGAAAACAAAGAGCTGTCAGTCACGCAGTGGCCTCAGATGCCTGAGTATTGGGAACCCCAGAACACCAAAGCAAAGCGACTACAACCAAGGCAAATGCCAATTAGCACAGAGGAGGACAGACCTGCAGAGATACGGCAGTGACGTCTGGGACTGCCATAGAAAACACGAAGAATTCATGTCTTCCATGAAGACAAAACCAGTGAGCTGAGGGAAGATTTTACTGTATTTTTCTTCACTTTTCAGCATCTCTGCTGCTCATGGTCCTGTGTTCTCAATACATACATCTCACTTGTCACAGCCCCGGGGCAGCACCAGGCTGCTCAAGGCCACAATTCAAAATGAAAAAGTTTTTGATGAGTGCCATGAGCACTCCCAGCAGGAGCCAGAGCTGTGCCTGGAGCTGTGCCTGGAGCAGGCTGCTGCAGCCCCCTCTCCCCCATCATTCCAGTCCCACAGCCCCCAGGCACTCCCATGTCTTGTTTCACCACCAAAGGCCACACACAAGTGGCTGGACTCTTGGCACAGAGCTGTGGTGTGGCCTCATCTCGTATTAAAATACATCTGTGCCAGCAGCAGTCCTGGAAACCCAGTGCCAGGAGATCTCCCTCCTTGCCTTTGCTGTACCAGCAGCTCCTCCCACTCTGCAGACAGGAGATGCTCTCATTGCTCATGGGGCCCTGGGAGCCCTGGGAGTTCCTCCAGCTCGTGCATCCCAACCCATGCCAGGACATGGAGGTGCTGCTGCTGGAGCCCTGGTGCACCCCAGCCTCCTCCCTGGGTCTGCAGAATGGGACACAGCCCTGGCACTGGCAGAAGAGCTGGGAAGGGGTGGGGGGTCTTCCCGGTGTGCTCAGGGGGGCCCTGCGTAGATGCTCTTCCCACAGGCAACACAACCACCCCCTCAGGGCACCATGACGACCCATCCCAGCAGCAGGGCAAGGAGAACTGGTGGGGAAGAGCCCCTCAGCACTGCTGGGGCTGAATTCCATCCCAGCCGTTTGCCTCACACCCCGGGTCACAGCACAAGTCTGCCAGCACCAGGATGCAAAGCCCCCCCACCCCCAGGATGGGCTCTCACCCTTTGCTTGTCGGGGTCCACAAAGCGAATGCCAAAGTAGTCCTTCTCCAGCAGGTTCAGGTGGTGGCAGAGAAGGTCGAAGAGGTACTGGCCCTTGGCATCTCTCTGCAAGACAAAGAAACTTGTTTACAAAGGGCAGGAGGAGGGTGGTGGGGTCCAGAACCTGTAAGGTGACACCAAGGATGGCCAGCAACGTGCCAGCTCTGCTGCTGCTGGGGTCCCTGGCTGGTGGCACGGCACAGCTCCTGGGCAGCTCACTGCACCCTGCTCTGACAGCCTCTCCCTGCTCTGGCACCATGGCGGGAGCCCAGTCCTGACCTGCCATTTTCAGCACATTTCTTCTGTGCCCTTTTCTGCTCTTGAGCTTTTAGGACAAACCTTCCCCTTGCCCTGGGCTCTGCTCACACGTTTATAGCTCCTCCTGGACCAGACCCCAACTCCAGAGGGAGCGGGAGCAGCTGGGCAAGGAGAACGACAGCACTGCGAGGTCCTGCGTGCCAGTGCAACTCGCTGACAGTGCCAGGCTGAACATTAATGGAATTTTAAAGTATTATAGATATAAAATCTGATACATCTCAAAATTGTTAAAAATTTAATTTCCAGCACTGCGAAGACTGAAGCACAGGCTGAATTTGAGCACTGGGAGCTACTCCATAGCTCTGCTGGGCCCAAGACACCCTGGTCCTTCCTGTGTTTGGTGTGGAAAAGCAGCACCCAGAGAGCAGAGGCCACCAGGACCCCAGTGACACCCACTCACAGCCCCCCAAAACCTCAGTCACAGCTCATCCAGCCATGGGGGTCACTGCTGGGGCTGTGCAGCCTCTTATCAAAGAGATGATCACCACTTTATCCAGAAATGGCTTTCCCACCCGCTAAAGGTTTGGCATCAATAAATCGAGAGTTAGAATGAGGCTCTTCTGGTTCTGGCTCTTCAGAATCACACCCCCAAGGGCCATAGAACCCCCCTCCCTGAGAACTGATCTATCAGCAATGGGACTCACCCAGACCAAGGGTACAGCTGGGCAATGCCACGTATCCAGCCCCTTAAAGTTCTCCAACGTTTTCCATCCAATTTGTAATTGACAACTGCAACATTTTGCTTCTGGACAAGAACCCAGAGTCACCCCAATAACTCATCAACCTCTGCTCAGTGGAGCTGCCTGCAGCATCTACCACAGGGGACCTGCTCTACCCCACAGTCCATAGAGAAGCTGCTGCACTCGCGGTCCATAGGGGACCTGCTTTCCCTTGCAGCCACTGGGGAGCCCGCATCCAGAGCAGCGTCTCGGCAGATCAAAGGCTGCTCCTGGCAGCTGCCTCCTTCAGAGAACACGGGTTTCTGTTTCCCGACAAATACATTTAAAACTCGTGTTATCTGATCACAGGATCGCTCGGCAGAGACAGCCCGGGCCATCAGGGAACCCCGCGGCTCTGGCACTAGCACGTTCCTGGGGCTGGGTACGGTGGGATAAATGTCCCTGAAGCTTAAATAAATAGTGCTTTGTCAGGGAGCCTTGGGGGCACACAACCCCCGGGGAAACCGGCTGCAGAAGGGCTTTGTTTGAGCAGACGAGATGACGCTGAGATGCAGTTTCAGTCTCTGCCCTGTGCTTTGTAAACCCCTGCGGGCCAATAAACAGGGCTGGGGGTTGCTCTCACCGTGCCGGGGGCGGCAGGGAGGTTTTGCTCTCCCGCAAGCGAATCCCCCGGGAGGGATGGCGGAGGATCCCAGGAGGATCCCAGGAGGATCCCGGGAGAAGCCGCTGCGCGTGACACCGCCTCCCACGGCCGCCGGTGCCACGGAAAGCCAGAGCCTGAGGGCAGCCCCGGCCGCGGGCCGGTCTGTGTCCTGGGGCAACTGCGGTGCCTCGGGGCTGCAGTCCAGGACCAGCCCCGGACCCAGCCTCAGCCCCAAAACCAGCCCAGAAACAGCCCCAGCCCTGCTGCTCACGCTGCCCATGCAGCAACCACGGCTCAGCATCCTGCTCCAGGATTGCAGCTCCTTGGAAGGATGCTGGACACCACCGACCCACCCAAGGGAACACAACCGAGGACTCCAGACGCTGTGCACAGGGGCCAGGAGGCTGTTTGGCACCTGAGAGGACAAGTGTCCCCGTGCCGGGCTGGCTGCTGGCACAGCACGGCCCGGCCCGGAGAGCTGCCCCGCCGGGGTCAGGCAGAGCCGGGCTGGGCTGTCGGGCGCTGCTGTGAACACCCAGCAGGCAGGAGGGGCTGCGGGGCACCCAGCCTGGCCCCGCTGATTCACGCTCTCCCCCAGCTTATTACCGAGTTTTTAAGCAACTCTCCTGTTGTCAGAGGTGTGAGACAGCTGCTCTGGGCAGGAGGAAGGGGAATGAGCTGGGAAGGGTTTGCACGGAGGCTGCTGAAGCGTCTGGCAGCCGCAGCTGGGCCGGGAGACGGGCTGGAGCTGAGCGGGCTGTGCCAGCCCAGCCCGGCCCCCGGGAGATGCTGCTGAGCCCACAGACAAACACACGTACCCGCGGGCAGCAGGTCCTGCCGGCCCGCATCAGCTGCCTCTGCCTGCTCTGCTGCAGCCCCCACCTCCCAAACAGCAGAGCTCCCTGCTCACCCCTGCCGTGATGCCCAAATGCATTGGGAAAAAAAGAGGAGATTCCTATTTCCATACCTGGCTATCCAGACTGGTACATCAGCTGCCACCGGTGTCACCAGCCCCAGGTGCTGGCCCCTTGCTGGGCTGATGGTGCTGGTGCTCCCAGCCGTGTTTGTGGCAGCCCTGCAGCCACAGTCACTGGCCAGGGATCCACGGCCTGGGCACCAATGCCACAAGGATTCCCGTGCTTGGGAATCATCCCCAGACACTACCCAGCAGGGACCACCCCACAGAGGAACAAGACACCAGTCCCCAGCAGGGAGCAGGGGGACCTCAGGGTCACCCACACCAGCCTTGTCCCCTTTTAGGCAGCTCAAGGACCAGAAGCCTGGAGTTTGAGCCCAGCTGCTCAGCCCAAGCACCACTGGCCATGGCTCAGGAAAGGAGGCTGCCCATTTATGGGCCTGAACGTGGATTTTGGTGCCGAACTTGAAAAAGCGTGGCCTAGATTGTGCTTTATTAATAGGCTAATTGCGTCTCCGTGTGCTCATCCATCACTGTCAGCCCCAGCACAGGCTGTGCACCCGGCAAGGGTACAAGGACACTGAATGGGAAGGAACAGTGAAACCTGCCAGAATCCAAACCCCTTTTCCTGAGCTAGAGCAAGATAACATTCCTTCACTACAGAATATTAATATTTTTTTTCAATGAGGACTAAAGCTTGAGAAGAGAGAAACTGCAGCAGCAGAACAAACCCCTCAGCCCTGCTCGCCTATTAGGCAGGAAACACCCTGCCCAGATCAGGCCTTAGGAAGACAAAACCTCCTCATTATACAGAAAACACTGACAAAATCTGTTCCCCCAGCATCACACTGCTCAGCACCTCCCAGAGCCAGCTTTGCAGGGGTTTGCTCTGTGCTCTTCTCTCCTTCACTGCCCATGCCCCAAATCAGCACCAATATCTGTATGATGTTTTCCTCTGCAAGGTTAACCCAGAGAAATCCCAAGGAAGGACCCACCACATTTGCCCCCCCAGTCCACTGGAATATGGAGAAAATGTAGAAAAGCAAACGGCCTTACAGGAGGAAACACTTTCCCTTTGATCTCTCTAACTTGAATTAAACATATTCTAAATTAATCATTATGAGTATGTCTTTTAGGAAATTATCAGAACTGTCTTTACAAACCATGACTTAAAAGAGCTGCCTATTGCATAAAACCAGCTTAAATATTCTATGTTTTTATCTTTATATGTTCTTATAAAGCAAGACTTCTATCTGTCCTAAGGTTTGCAGAGTTTTGAGGTCAGGGTCCACCAGTCTGGCAGAGGGACCATGGCCAGCTGCCCTGTCACCAGTCCTGCTCACCACACAGGGAATGCCACATGCCGAGGCAACCCACACCACGACTCTGACACCTCTAATGGCCTTTTTCTGTCTTAAACTTCCACCTGGAGGTAAGCACTGCATGGTGTCCAGACACACCTGGACGCTGCCTGTGGGGTATTACCATTGTTAATTTGTGCCACGGAGCAGGACAATGAGAAGCATTCCCAGTGGTTTGCAGCAGTGGTGCCTGCAGCCAGCAGCAGTGCCTGTGCTGCTGCTGCCAGCGTGGAGCTGTGGAGGATCACAGGGATCACCAGCCACCCTGACATACTGCACTGAACCGTTCTGCTTCATAATGGTCCCTCATTTTGCCCAGTCTTGTGTTAACAGGGACAAGGATGTGCCACTGCTCACAGAGGGCTGCACCACAGCATGGGCAGCTAGAAAATCTGCAGACCTGAACTTTCCTGTGATGGCCCCTTTCACAGTTCCTGCAGCCCCCCAAATGGTTTCAGGGCTGCAGGGCAGTGTGGGGTGACAGTGCTGGGGGGCCTGACCTTCCTCAGCTCAGTCCCTTATCCTCCTTTGCACCTAAACTGATCCAGGGGTGCTGGGATGTCACTGGGACCCAGCGGTGGGGGCTCTTCCCTGCAGAGGAGAGGAGCTGAGCTGGGGACTCCATCCCTCCTCACCGAGCCCTCCAGAGCCATTCAGCCCCACAGCATCTTGACAAGGTCCCTGAGAAGCATCAACACATCACCAACACACTCACACCGAGATTTACTGCTCCCTGCTCAGAGAGGACAGCTCTTCCAGGGAGTTTTATGATCCTTTTTTATGACAGGACAGAAAGACAGCGCTGTGCTGACAGCTGGGAGATCCTGCTGGGATTTTCCAGTGACAAATGCACTCGTCCATGGCTCAGTGATGGGAACCTCCCTGCACTGAGGACAGCAGGGTCTGCTTCCCAACAGAGCCCACCGACCTTCAGCTGGGACCCGTCTGGCCCTAGACCCCCAGCACAGAGGCTGAAGAGCCCCCAGCCCCACTGCAGCATTTGCTCTTCCTGAGCTGAAACCAGGAATTACCCCAACCCGCTCTGGGGATTAAGCACAGGATTTACAGAAGAAATGGCAGCAGTTGGAAGTGGC
Source organism: Apus apus (assembly GCF_020740795.1). Taxonomy (NCBI): domain Eukaryota; kingdom Metazoa; phylum Chordata; class Aves; order Apodiformes; family Apodidae; genus Apus; species Apus apus. The sequence continues at coordinate 21,252,856 of NC_067291.1, read as the reverse complement.
TCCTTTCTGCACTATTTGGTTTGGAAATCTCATTGTGGAGCCAGCCATTCCTCTCCTCAGCTTAGGAGAAGATTATTTTTTAAAGGAAACTGTCAAAAAAAGTGTATTTTTTAAAGTGAAGTTTAAGCTTAAGTCTCTTTGGCAGCAACATCTGAGCTGGGAGAGATCAAAGACACAACAGCTCCGTTGCCAACATGAAGAGATTTTCACTAGCAATTTGATGCAATATTGTGCTTTAAATGCCTCATTTTCAAAATTCAGGTTTTATTATCCCTTGGACAAAGTTAATGTTCACTTTGCAGGCAGGGAAAGTCCTCCTAACTGACAGCTCTTGTAGCCCTCAAAGTGAGCTGGAGCCTCATCTGAGCTGCGGGGCTAGAAGAAAATGGGCAAAATGATTCCTGAGAAGATTCATTCCCAGACCAGGAACAAGCTCCAGATCTGAGCATGCCTGGAGCAGAGCAGCCTGTGAGCCCCTAACCAGGAACGTTACTTGCAATGTTCCTTCTCACCCTACGGCCCCCGAGGAGGGGCTGCAGTGGGTCCCCCACCACCAGCCTGGTGTCTCCGAGGGGGATGGCTCTGTCCCCAAGGGGCAGGAGGGCCGGGCACGGTGCAGCTCTGGCACCATCTGCTGCTCCTGTGCAGGTGCTGAAACCTCCCTCCTGCAACCCCGGCTGTCCTGCCCTGCCACAGGATCACACAAATATTTAGGTTGGAAAATCACAGAATCACAGCCTGGTTTGGGTTGGGAGGGTAAAGCCCATCCAGTCTCACCCCCTGCATGGGCAGGGACACCTCCCACCAGCCCAGGCTGCTCCAAGCCCCATCCAACCTGCCCTTCAACACTGCCAGGGATGGGGCAGCCACAGCTTCTCTGGGCAACCTGGGCCAGGGTCTCACCGCCCTCACAGCAAAGAATTTCTTCCTCAGATCCTGCCTCAATCTCCCATCTTGAAGCTTGAAACCATACTCCCTTGTCCCATCCCTCCCTGTCCTTGTCCCAAGTCCCTCCCCAGCTTTCCTGGAGCCCCTTCAGGCACTGGAAGGTGCTCTAAGGCCTCCCTGGAGCCTTCTCTTCTCCAGGCTGAACACCCCAACTCCCTCAGCCTGTCTCCACAGCAGAGCTGCTCCAGCCCCTGTGGCCTCCTCTGGACTTGCTGGAGGCTTAAGCCAATATCCAGAAATGACTGAGCAACACAAAGGGGCTGCAGTGCCACAAAAAGGCCCTAGTAAGATGCCCTCAGAGCTACTGGTGAAGTGAGGACTTCAAGGGAGTGCCAAGGGATGGTTCCCAGGAACAGTGCCATGGTTTCTGTGAAGACCCAGTGAGGATCAGCATCAAGGACAAGCAGCCAGGAGAAGCCAGAAGGAGCAGGGCCAGTTCAGGCACATTTCCAGCCCAACCTCTGAGCCCTGTGCCCAGTCCAGCTGCCACAGTGATGCTGGCCCTACCACAGCAACCCAGGAGGGATGGAGGGCCCAGGGGGGACATGACAATATTTCTTGGGACAATGCCATGGATGACTTCAAAGGCAACATGTAACAGGGACACAGGGACTCAAGGAGCACTGGTCCCCAGCAGTGAGGTGCTGGGGATGTGCTGCTGCCCAGACTTGGGCAAGCCCACCCTGCCCTGGGCCACTGTGTGCCAAACAAGCAGGTCTTGATGATCAACGCAGGTCTTCAGGACCCACACAGACCTGCTCAGCAAGGGCTGTGACTGCAGCTGAGTCACCAGACCAGCAAGCTGTGGCTGTGAGCAATCAGTGAGGTGGGAAATGCAGAACTGTGCCCTGAGACCCCCAACTCCCACGGGCTCCACCGTGGCCCCCAGACCTGCTGCTGGAGCCTGCTGTTCCCCTGCCCACCCAAGGAGACCTGAGACGGGGAAAAATGGTTTTACATAACACTGGAATGTAATCCTGTTATATTTATAGCATGTGCATTTCAGTATTAATTCTCTGTTATCTGTAATCCTTCTTCCAAGCTGACACAGTAATTTTTGTCTTCAAGACTTATCAGGGCAGTTTCCTCCAGAAGTTTATAAAGCTTTTGAGAAGGAAAGTTACTAATGAAGTGACTCTCAGAGCCTTAAACGCCAGCTTATCGATTCCTCGTTTTAATCCACAAGCAGGTTTTGAAAACCTTTGACATGCTGGTGTGTGTGGAAGGTCCATGACAGGGGAGGAGTTCAGACCATGGCAGAAAATGCTCAGCCTGTGAGATGTTCTCACAAAGCTGTTTTGGCTTCTGCTGGTCCATGGGCTCACCGGAGATTTAGCCCAGGGACCTGGAGCCTGTTCTCATGCAAAGCCACCACCAAAACCAGGTGGAGTTTGGGCTCTCCCCTTCCACAGACACAGCAGCTGTGGTCATCTATGAGTGCTGCACAGCATCACAGTGACAATCTGGCAATGGAAAACCTGAACCCGGGTGTCTGGGGATAAGAAAAACAGATTCTGCTCTGCCAAGCCTGAGGTACCAACATCTTATTTTGTGGGGAATCCACTACCCTGACTCATTCAAGACACAAAACAGTTTTTTCCTAGTGCTTCATGTGAACACCCATGGGGTTACCCAGAGCCCCAGCATCACTTGGAGTTAATGATTTCTGTCACCACCAGAAATAGAATTTCCTCCCTCATCCTGACTCCAGCCAGCACAAGGCAGGGTGTCCCCATCTGCTGATCACTGCCTGGGGTGACGAGATCCCCGCTGGCACCAGCACAGGTCTTGCTGCAGGACCTTCCATGCTCAGGTGCCCAGAACATCCCCCAGCCCTGGATGCAGCTCTCCAGCAATCCACGCAGTAAGTCCTAGAGATGGATGACATGTCACCTTACATTTTGCTGCTTATTGCTACTGTATCACTTTTATGAATTAAATTTAGAATTTATAAGTCTACAATTTAGAGGCACTGATCACCTCTCTCCGTAAAACCAAATTGTTTTTTCCAATTACTCAAAGGAATTTTTTCCATTCATGCAAGCTTGGAGTGGTTCCACGTGTTTCAGTTGGCACTCTTCTCCCATTTACACACAAAAGCCTTGGGGCAACCAGCGCTGGTATCTGTTACTTAGATGCTGATAAACATGCTCACAGTCATCACCTGGTGAAGGAGTCTTGCCTGGTCAGAAGGTGAGTCTCCTGCGTGCTGCACACGAGGAGACCCGGTCATCCTGTTTGTAGCACACAGGGGCTAAAAACGCTTCAGCAGCTTCCCTTGGGACGGCTGCCTGGCCCAGGGGAGGGCAGAGCTGCCCGGCTCGGCTTCTGCAGACGGGATCGCTGCGCTGCGCACCTCACGGGAGGAGCAGCTCCAGGTGCCACACACTTGGTGCCAGGTGATGCTGCACCTCGGAGCCACGCTGCTCCAGCGCCCGTGCAAAAGGTCACGGCTCCTGGGAGCCGAGCCCCGCTTTCCCCACCGGGTGCCAGAGCTGCCAGCTCGGGCTCAGCACCCTCCTACTTCAGCAAAGCGGGGTCGGACCTTGTGAACCCCAGAAGGCTCCTCCAGAGCGAAGGCGGCGGTGCCAGCGGCTGCGCCCGGCAGGGCTCTTCCCTTCGCAGCCCGGAGCGGGGCGGAGGGGCTGGGAAAAGCCCCCGGGACAAGCGGGGCAGCCCCGAGCCCAGGGCAGAGCCCGGCGGAGCGACGGGGATTTGCAAGGTCCTGCGGGGAATCTCCCTTTGGAAGCGATGTCCTTTTCTAGCCTCTGCAGGAATGAGCTCTGCATTCTGAGCCAACGCTACCGCACACACAGATGATGGAAAATAAAATAAAACAAAACCCAGCGTGTGCTGCTCCCCCCCCGAAAGCCAGGCCCCTCGGTTTTCTTGGCAAGGCTCCTGCTTAGAAGCTCGCTCTCCTCCAGCAGCTGAAAGCACCGGAAAGCTCACGGGAGGAAAGAAAGAAAAGTATAAATGGCTCATAAAAAATTAACTTTTCATGAAAGCGGAGTGAGGCGCTGGAAGGACCAGCGCGGGGAGGCTCCCCGGGGCTCCCACCGACCAGCCCAGCCCCGGCCCCGCAAGTGTCGCGTCCCCAGAGCCCGGCTGCCGCCTGGGACGAGCCGCTGGAGTAACCTGAGGGAGCAGTTTGACAAACACCCTGGGCCAGTAGCGTCTGGAAGATCTCTGAGCAAGCAGAGAACCCCCCCGAGCCCCAGTTTACAGCCCCTCCTCCCCCAGGAGCCCCCGGAAAAGACGCTCCCAAGAGCAGCCCCCCAAGATGGAGGGAGGGGACACGGCTCCTGGGCACTTAAGCAGCAGAACCAAAGCAAACCACCAAAAATAAGGGTTCCAGGCACAAGGTAGACGTTCAAAACCCCGATTCGGAATAAAAACTAAGGGCAGGTTCAAAAGCAATTAATATTTAAATCGCCTGGAATTGCAGCTCATGAATAAAGATCATCAGGCAAGGAAGGGACCAGCACGAGCCTCGTGATCAAGGCAAAACGGATCTTATTTGTGCTACAGAAGTGACCATATGTGGAATCCTTTTGGGAGGCTGTAATCAGTCAGATTAACATGATAATGAACTCTGATGTACCCAGGATGGGGAGATCTTTGTCCTCGGAGACATCACATTGCTCCCTGCATATCACCAAAGACTTTTTTTTTTTTAATAACCATAAATCTTGTTTGACTGCAAGATTGTTAATCCTCCCAAAAGGTGATTCCTGGGGAGAGGGAGAAGAGCATTTTAAGATGTAAACACAACTAGAGTGACAGTAGAAACTTCCCAATAAATCTGATGGTGCCTTCAGCAGAGAACGAGACGCAGCCCCGAGTGCCATGTGATGTAAATCTTACAATAACAACCTTATTTTACCAACATGACCGTGGGACAAACCTTGAGTAATGTGCTGGGTGCTGTGCTGAGTGCCTGCCATCTCTTTTGGACAGCCTGCCCTTGTCATGGGCAGCCTCTCATGGGCATGGAAAAGCATAAGTTGGGGAGAAAGGCTGCTGGGAGCCCCCTTCCCAAAAAGGGGGTCCAGGGATTGTGGAGCCAGCATGGGGCTGCTTGGGGACAGTCCCTTGGGATGCTGCAGGCACTGGGGATGTGGCACCAGGAGCAGCAGCCTTCTCCTCTCTCCCTTTCCCTGAGCTCTGCTCAGGGGATTTGGATGGGAAGAAGCAAAAACGCTCTGCCCTGCAGGCAACCCACTGCCAGTGTCCTCAGTGCCACCAATGAGGATGGCTTGGTCACTCATTGCCACCAACATGGATGGTTTGCCCAAGGGGAAAGCAAATGCTGCCAGACAGTACTGGGATTTAAAAAAGACAAAGCAGAGAGACCTCAGGAAGAGGAATCCAACCCCAGCACCTCCCACAAGGGAACAAGGACCATATCCCTACAGGGATGCAGCAACAGAGCTGGCCCCACACTGGCAACTGGTAGGGGTGGGCAGCACCACCCATGACCTCTCCAAAGCAAGAGGTAACCAGCCCCAGCCCATTTTCCCCTGAAGCTGTGGCTGAGAGGAGCAGGCAGGAGCTCTGGCACAGGCAGGGGTGCAGGCAGCACCCTCCTCTGCCAGGCAGGAGCCAAGTCCTGCCAGCAACGGGGCGTGTGCGAGCAGCGCGTGGCAGGACGTTTGATCACAGCTCTGCTCCTCAGCTAAACGCTTTACAAGCTGTTGAGCAGCTGGATGTCAACTCCAGCATGTAGCAAAGAACCTTGTTTTATTCATCAGAAGTCTGAGATAAAAACCTGTTTGGATGAGAACCCGTCTCAGCAGCAGAGCCCTGTCCTGGTTCCCTTGGCAGCACCCATCCCTCCCGAGAGCCACTCTGCCTTGCACAGGACCATCCCTGCTGCCACCTCCTGCAAAGCCCGGGGGGTGAGTGGCCCTAGCAGCCCTTGGCCATGCTGTGCCACCTTGGGAACACTGCAGCTCCTGCAGGGAGTGACACAGTGGTGGTGGCAGGTGACAGGTCAGATCTCATCTCCCCAGGGCCTCAAAACACCACCTGACACCAGCCCAGTGCCAATGGGAGCAGAAGATGCTGGCCAGGACTCCTCACCCCCCTGACTCAGCACCCAGTCTGCCCATGGATGGGGCTTTGACTGCACCAGGGACTTAAAAAAAAAAAAATCAAACCAAAAAAGGCCTCATTTTGCTTCCCAGGTCACCCAGAGCCAACTTGTTTCCCCCCCAAGACCATTTTTTTTTTCTCTGTTTATTAGGACTTTAGGACAAAAGAGCTGACCTGGAACTGCAGAATGGCTCTAAGATCATTCTCCTGCACATCACACACAGATCCTGCAAATCCACCAATTCTTTTATCACTTAAAGTGTAGGCAGCTCAGGTCCACATCACATATTTACAGCAGGCTGTGGCTTTCAGAAAAGGAAGAAAAACTGCTTCAGCTGATGTGGTTTAATTTCCAAAGGCTGGCCTGGCATGAGGAACAAGCAGGAGAACGATGTATGTGTCATCTCAGCAAGGCCTTTATTTTGCCAGTGGGTTTAATGTCTCAAAATACATATTCATTTAAATGCAAATTTCTGGCTTCACCTGGGACTCAACAAAAGCTTTTGCTGAAATGAATGTTGACCTTTCGCACTGACTCTCCATCTCTACCTGCTTTCTTCTGTAAATCAAAGCCTTTGAGGATGACCTGGACTTGCTGACCTTCCCAGAAGGAAAGCAGCACTTCTCTGCAGTGAACCATGGCTATTAATTGCCAGCTCCTCTCCCCAGCCCCAAGCAAGGCAGCACCCAGCAACAGGCACCAGGTTCTCCCAGAACAGAGAATCATGGAATGGTTTGGAGAGATCCTAAAGACCATCTAGTCTCAACCCCCTGCCATGGGCAGGGACACCTCCCACTAGACCATGTTGCTCCAAGCCCCATCCAGCCTGGGGATGCCTAGTCAGCCCCGCTGAATCATTTGGACTCCCCAGCTCTGGGGCAGCCTCTGGGGTCTGCAGAGCCCTGTCACCCTCCATGTCCCCAGGTGCCAGGGGGGCTGGTGGCTCAACACTAGTGACAAGCTGCAGGCAGGGGCTCTAATGGAGGTGCTGGTTCCCCACAGACCCTGCCTGAGCCACAGCACCCTGCTGCCGAGGGACAAGCCCAGAGGAGGGATCAAGGTGCCAGTGGGACAATTCCAGCTGCAGGGGACCAAGGCTTTGTTCAGCTGCTGCTACTTTTAAAGAAAAGCCGCCCCCCAAGTCCTCCATCCTTCCAGCCACACGGCAGTGTCAGACACGACCTTTTCAGATTAACCCAAGAGGGCAGAACAGATTCTCTCGGTGCCATGATCTGGGGGATGGTGATGTGGGCTGACATCCTCCTCCAGGAACACCCCCAGGACACCACGCCTCGGTACTTGACTGAAAACATGCCAGGGCACTTCGGGTCCTTCTGAGCCGAGAGCAGGCAATGCTGGACCCCATTCCAGCCCACCCCAACTGCCCCCCACCCTCCTCCAGGGTGCGCCCCACCTCCCCTCTGCAGCCAGGCTATCTGTGGGGCTGGAGAGCACCCAGGCATCCCCAGCCTGTGGCTGCAGAGAGCAAATCACAGCCCAGCTTAAACCCAGCTGGGACAAAAAATAACTAGCTCCTTCACAGAGAAGGACTTTGTTTGATATTTAAAGCTGTGGGACCAGTATCTTGCAGCTAACATCTGCAGGAAGGATGTGCCATCCTTCACGGGAAGCTCTTGGGGAAGTGGAAAGAAAAAAAACTGTCCTTCCGTGCGTCCCCCAAGTTCTCCGGCAGGATCCAATCACCCACAGCAAGCTGGAAACAGAGTGGCTTTTTAAAATTATTTTTTAATCAAGTGACCTTATTTCTCTGTTCTGTGCTCCGTGTTGGGATATTTCCCCCCTCAGGCAGGGGACAGCTGGGAGAGCCGGGGGGCTGTTCCTCTGCTGCCGGGCACTCGCTCCTGCTCCTGTGAGGAGAACCTGGTTTGCAGCCCCTGGGCTGTGCAAGTTCCACCGCAGCCGAGAGCAGGGGATGAGAACAGGACCCCACAGCTTGTCCTCCAGCCCAGCACGCGGGTCTGCACCCACCTGCGGCAGCCCCGGGGGGGCAGGCTCATCCCACCCACCCCAGGCTTCTCAACGCCCATCCCGAGTCCTTCCACCCACAGACTGAAACACCCCCGGGACTGCGCGGGGAGAGGCTCGGGAAGCCCTGCCAGGACCCAGGAGCCTCTGCCCGCCCCCCGCCCACGGCCGGCAGGCGAGCGGGGGGAGCAGGGACCTGGGGTCGTGCACGAGGAGAGCACAGAAGCCCAGCCTGGATTTCTGAAAGCAAAAGCACTTCCCACGTTATATTCTGTGGGATGAGGGATGGAATCCGTGCTCAGCACCGCAGCGGGGCGTTGCTTCCCTCCCGGCTCCCCGGGGCCTGCAGCATCCCCAGCAGCCGCGGCTTCCCGGGATGCAGGGATGGAGCTGGGACCCAGCCCTGCTGCACACTGAGCCCCAAGCGCCGCTAGACAGATGCCTTCTCCTTAACTTGTTTACTTTCCATATCAAAGGAAGGCAGAATAAAGGATCCTTAGCTCCACTCAACTAAAAAATGTTTGACAAAGCCTCGTGTCTAGAGATGAGAAGCAGCAAGACGAGCGCTGGGGCTTTACAGCAACGGTTTTGCTGCATTTGCACAACAGAGAAGGAACAGGAGCATTCCCGAGGGAAGGGGGAACCCACCAGGCTCCCCGGAACCGTGTCCCAAACCCACCCATCACTGCAGCCACTGCCTCCATCTGCACAGCCAAGGAGGAACCAGGGGGAGGAACCAGGGGCACGGCCACGACTCATGGATAAATGGCCAGCAGGAAAACAAGCCTAGGAACTGAAACGGGAGAAGGCAGAAGCTGCAGGTGCTCTGGAGCCCTGCGAAGGCCTTTTCAGACCCTCCTTGCTGAGCCCCTCCATGTGCAGGGCAGCTGGTGGGTGAACACCTGGGCACCAACAGCCCCCCAGGCTCTCACCCCACAGAACAGTCACCTCCAGCCTCTCCCATCCCACTCCACAGCCCCAGCACCCAAAGCCCAGCTGGAGAACTGCAGCAGGAACTGGCTCTGCCGAGGTAACAAACAGGCACAGCCTCAGAAATGCCAGGTCCTGGGCTGGTGCTGCAGGCAGGGCAGGGACACAGGGACCTGGGACCTGCAGCTCTTGCTCTGCCATTCCTGCACCACATTCTGTTACCAAAATTGCAAGAGTTCTTATGAGTTGATGCCTTCATTTATCTATAAGCAATAGGCAAAGGCCTGTCCCAGAGGCCATGCAGGAGCCACCAGGCTGCCTCCCCACAGGCACCACCATCTCAGGGGCAATGCTCCTGCCACAGAGCTCAGAGAGCATGTCCTGCCTGGCAGGGTCCATCGAAGCTTGTTTGGGGGAAAGGCAGTGGGAAATAAAGCAGTGGCATGAGGAGGGGCAGCATGAACCTGGCAGAGCATCAGCTCTGCCTGCACCCAGGGCTGCCACCACTCCCATAACCCCCACAGATACTGCAGTGGTTAGGGCTGGGAGCAGGACATGCTGCAGAGCCACTCCAGAGCAGCTGCCCCCTGAAGTGTGGGAACTGCAGATGGGCAGAGAGTAACCATCCCCTTCGAGCTTGGCCGTTCATTAAACAGACTCTAACAAGTTCCAACGAATTATGGCTTTAAAAAAAAAAACAACAAACCAACAACAAAAAAAACCCAAACAAACAAAAAACTCCTGGCAACACTAAGAACCACAGACATGAAAAGAAAGTCTGAGCTCTCCTGCCCAAAGCCAGGCTTTCCACATTCACATGGGTATCTGGAACAGCCACCACCACCAGGACAGTGACATGAGCTTTAAACGCTGCTCAGAGACAGTTTCACATTTATAAATAAAAATAATGCACAGAAACATGGCCCAGGGCTCTCCCAGGGGCTCAGAAGCAGCAGAGTTTGTACAGCTGGAATCTGAGGGCAGGCCTCCACTGCCAGCAGTTCACAGGAGGGGCTGGCACAGCTGCACCCCCTCAGGAACCGGGGGTCCTGAAGACTTACATTTCACAGGGACCCCAGCATCCCCCTGGACATGTGGCCCTAGCTGCCCAGGTGCAGGACCCAGACTCTGGCCATAGGTCTTCTACACCACAGAGCCCACATCGGGGCACGGAGCATTTGCCCCTGGCAGCAGCAGCAGCTTTGGGAACCCACCCGCCCCAACACCCAGTGCATTTACAATGTATTCAGAGAAAATACTGATTAAATGATGTCAAGCAGGAGGATTACTCATGTTGATGTAGAAAGTCATTGTTTGAAGCCCAGATGGCTGTGTAAGCTCTGCCACAGCCCTGATCAGCAGATGGGAACTGCAGGACTGGGTAGGAGACTTCTGATCGAGTGCTCGAGGGCAGCCGAGACCACACCCCACCTCACTCAGCCAGACATGGCTCCAGAGTAAACACAGATTATATTTATGTCCCTTTTCCTACAGAGCCACTTTCCCCTCTGTGTCCCACAGGACACACGTTTCACGTGTGCTTGTTCAGACACCATGAGATGTTTCCTTCAGGAGCCTTTGAAGCAAGGAGGGGAGCCCAGCAAGCCCCAATAGCAGGGGAGCACATGGAGACCCAGAATGGGCACGGGAGGGGGAGCAGCTGGAGAAGGCTCTGGGGTGATGGGGCAGAAGCAGGCACCAGCCTGCCAGTGGGTTTTATCTTGTTGGTGAAACCAGAAGTCAGAAGCCTAAGAAGTCCTACCTCTGGGTACTGTCCATCCTCCCACCATCACAACGGTGTCCCAGACTCTGCAGGAACATTTCCCATCCCTCAGACCAAAGCATGGTTTAAGTTCCTTGGTATAGCCTTGTGTGGCAGATACCTGAGCCAATCCCAACCACCTGGAGAGGGGGGAAGAGCAAGCAAAGCTGGGTGAGCCTAGCACTGAGGAAAAGCTGAGCCTTCAAGTCCCTTTAGTAAAATCAAATAAAGGAGATGAAGATGGAACTCAGTGCTTTGGCTCCCCAGTTTATTTTAAAACACCGGCCTGCAGAAGAAACAAAAATAATTACAGAAGTGAAGTCATTGTGCCTGCACTATCACATCCAATTATCACAAGGCTGACAAAGATTAGGCCCTGGGGAAGAGTGTCCCTTTGTGCAGCCCAGCCAGGAGAGCTGCCAGGACAGCCCAGCACGGCACCTGCAGCCAGAGCTCAGGCTGGGAACACGGGGAACAGAAACTCCCCTTCCTCTGGGGTGAGCTGGCACAGCCCTGCCCACGGCTGCAGCCAGAGGCTCTGCTGGCCCCGTGCTGCACCAAAGGGCACCAACCTGCTCCCCGTGCTGCAGAAATGGGCTTTTTCCAGGCTCCCTGCCACTGCTGCTGGCTGCTTCTTCTCCTCAGCCGGCCCCAGGTTACAAGAGCCTCTGGCATCATCTCCAAAAGGCAGTTTTGCAGCTGCACCAGGACTTGTTTAGCCCCAGCCCCTCTGCCCTGGCAGCCCCCCCAGCCCAGCACATCCCCCTTCCCCTCAGCAAGGCTCTGCCTGGGCACTGGGGAGGAAAAACCCCCCAGCACAGGCTTCACCACCCCAAACACCTTCCCCAAGACAGAATTACTTGTGGGGAAGATCAGAGTTGCCTCCGACCCTCTCCAGATCGAGAGGAGATGTGAAGGAGAGGAACCAGTAACTGGTGACTCAGCGCTGACCAAGCAGCTCCACTGGCTGCTGAGGAGATGCAGGAAGGGAGAAATCGGGAGAGCTCACAAAGAGACAAAAGGAAAACCTCTCCTTCAGGCACAGCCAGCGCTGCTGCACAGAGCTCCCCTCCCCCTCTATTACCCACAGCATTTCCAGTGGTTCACATTAAAGAGGCCCCTCAGCCCACACCAGTGATATTTACCTCCCTTAATTAAAGATGGCAGCAATAAACATGAAATATGGACACACAAACCCCGTGTTAATAAACAGCACCTCGGGCAGCTTGGAGCTGAGCCGGAAACACTCGAGATCAGATCTTGCATTGTTATGAAATTAAAACGCTGTTGCCACATAAAAGTGATATTAAAAATAATTATCCTAAATTAGGCTTGCGTAGGCTGGGTCCCCCAGGCAGGAAGAAAGGCACATCCCCATGGTTTTCCCAGGAAAATCCATGTGCCAGCTTCCAGTCCCGGATCTGCTCCCACAGCGGGACCATCCAATGGGAGAACTAAAGGCCTGTGTCTCCATCCAGGAGCTGTGGCCATAAATCCCTTTTCTCCCCCCACGTTCGCACTCTCAGTCATGGATTTCCAGGTGACCCAACCAGAGATAATTAGTCAGTGCCCAATTAAGCTTCCCCTGCTCCGTGGGGGCAGGACCCAGCTCACAGCTTGAAAGAGAAAACTCTTGGCAGACTCTGGGCTTAAGCATTTAAATGGCAGCTCCTCTGGGGCAGGACTGAGTCAGCACAGGGTTATGGAGTTCCCCTTCCAGTCAGGAATTCACCTCATTTTGTACAAGAAAGTATCAAAGTCTGAAGGAGAAGAGGATCTTGCCAGTACAGAGATGGGATGGAGTGGGAAGGGAGCAAACAAGTCCCTCCAGCCTGGCCCTGATCACAGGAAAAAGAAAGGTCCTGCTGAAACCAGGGAGGCACCAAGCACAGCTGGGGGAAAACAGACCCTGTCACATCCATCTGATTTTTTGATGAGTTTAAAAATTGGTTAATAAAGGCAACTGTGCTGATTTAGTAACATTAGACTTCTGTGAGACATTTAACCTGGCATTGCACGACATTTTGATTAAGAATTAGAGAGACACGACATCAGCACGACACGCACTACACGGACCCAGAGCTGCTTGTGATGCAGAAAGCGCCGGGTGCCGGTTTGACTGGGAGCACCCAGAAGATGGGCCCCATTCCCAAGATTTTAACCAACAATCTAGAAGAAAACATAGCATTGCTGGGAGGCTGGCAGACAAAATGGAGCAGCAAGCAAGACACCAGGCTGCTGGTAAGGAGCAATTAGAATTGCTTGGTAAAATACATGCAAATTAAAAATCAATGTTTTCTCTTTGCCAGGTGAAGCACATGCAGCTGGGAACAGGAAGCACATACAACCCTCTCCTTCACTAAGGTAATTAAGTGTCCCCATCTCACAGCAGAGGGACAAGGGGAGCCATGGGATCTAAATTACAAACTACAACAGGATTCAGGAGAGGGAACAGGAATTGCAGCCAAGGTGGCCCTACAGCCCCTCAGCAGGAGGGGACACCCCACCTCCTTATCTCTGGAAACAGTGACTGAACTAAGACAAGGTGGCTGGTGACAGTGAGGGTGGTGGCACAGGTGGCATGTGACAGAGCAGAGGCTGTGGGGACCCACAGGGTGGCAGGGACAAGGGACACATCCCTGCTCCTGCTGCAGGAGCCTCTCACCACAGCCGAGCCCAACACACCGAGGGGAGGAAAAGCATCAAGAGTCTGAACTTCTCAAGTCTGTCCCTATCAACAGCAGGATTCAGATAGGTTTGAATCCATATCTGAGTTCCTGAGAAACTGCCAACAGCTCTGGACTTCCAGGATGTTGACATCCAAGATAAAATTCAACAGCAAAACAGAACCATATCACAGTTTATTTCAACTAAATGAAATTTACTACAGCATCTGGACTGTACACTGGGGAGATTATTACAAATTTTTCCTCTGCTCAGGGTCAGAGCAAAGATTTCTGGCTTTGTGTCATTTTCCCTATAAGGTCCAGTGAACATCCCAGACGAGGGTGGGGGTTTGGGGCCCCTTCCCCAGTCTGTGGGTCACAGCTGGCACCCACGGCTGCCCCAGGTTCCTCAGGACCAAGCCTTGATTTTGAGCCATCTTTCAGAAACACACAGCCTGGCACCTGCACCCCCTGGGCCTTCCCTGTGAGGCTGAGGCAAAGTGCTTGCACTCCCAGGTCAGAGAGACAAGGCTCTGAGCCTCCGCAGTCCCCAGCACTGTCCCTTTTTCCTGCCACTGCAGCCTCTGCAAGCTCAGCTCCTTCATGAGCTCTCTGAGTCAGCCCCAGAGCACCTCACAGCAGGTCCCACATGAAACCTCCACCTCTCCCCAGAGGTAAGTGCCATAGAAATTAAAAAGAACCCCTCAGTCTCCTAGAGAGCCAAAGAACCTTCCACCCAGCACCACCAGAGCACTTTGTACTCACCACACCAGTATCCTGGAAGAGCTCACAGCCACCGGCATCCACAGCCCCAAAGGAACCCTGGCCTACAGCTGCTGCCCATAAATACAGGTGGGTCCCAGCTCATGGGGTGGAGCAAGTGCTGCCCAGCTGGGAGCTGTTAGCACTGATGAGCACCTGAGATCTGCCCCCACCCAGCTGCTGCGGGGTGGGGAGGCACCTCCCATGGGCCAGGATGCTGGGACAGAATTACGGAACCCCAGACTGGTTTGGGTGGGAAGGGACCTTAAAGACCACCCTGTCCCACCCCCTGCATGGGCAGGGACACCTCCCAGCAGCCCAGGTTGCTCCAAGCCCCATCCAACCTGCCCTTCAACACTGCCAGGGATGGGGCAGCCACAGCTTCCCTGGGCAGCCTGGGCCAGGGTCTCACCACCCTCACACTGAAGAATTTATTTTTCAGATCTCATCTCAGTCTTCCCTCTTCTAGTTTTCATCCACTCCCCCTCATCCCATCCCTCCCTGCCCTTGTCCCAAGTCCCTCCCCAGCTTTCCTGGAGCCCCTTCAGGCATTGGAAGGTGCTTTAAGGTCTCCCTGGAGCCTGCTCTTCTCCAGAATGAACGCCCCAGCTCTTCCAGCCTGTAACCACCTCATCCTGGTCATGGATGTCACCTTCTTTTTGTTTTGCGTAGCTTTTGGGGAGGCACAGCATAGAAGTTGAATCAGATGAGAGCAGGGAGAAATTAAGGCATTTGGGAACGGGCCTGGATCACCAGGATCCCCTCAGGGCCTGGGAGAGGCAGGGAGGGGAGGGCAGAGCTATGTGTCTGAGCCCTGCCCCCAGGTATTGCCCTAAAACTTCATTTATTACCAGTCCAGTCATCTGGAAACAGCAGCAGCAACAACTTCATTCCCCACAGATTGCCCCTGTCAGTCAGAAAAGCCCACCCTGCAGCACCAAACCCACTGAACTATCTCCATAACTCTCAGTGCTGCCCCCTGCTCCTCCTGCCAGTCCCGCTCTCCTTGCACCATTCATCCCTGTCTCTCCATCCTTTCTGCCAAGCTTTTCTCAGACCAGCCTGGAGTCTGGAGGAGCCTTCAGGACCATCTCAGTGCCTTATGCTGAGGCACTGATGTCCTTTGTCACATAAGGTGACCTTGCAAAGGATTAGCAGATTGTATATATAGACTTTTAAAAATACACATAGCGAGATGGATGCAGCTGTGTAACCGTATCAGACAACCCCCTGGCCAGGCAGGGGCAGCACAGTCCCACCCAGGGAGGCCTGGGGGGCCACGGGGGAGCTCTTGGCCAAGTTTTCAGAAGAAAACCAGGATTTGGAAAGGGCATCTCTGCTGAGGGAGCCCGTAGCCATCACAGCAGACGTGGCCACTGCGCCGCTCTGTGTCCTCTGGCTGGAGGATGCTGCAGAGTGTCCCCAAACCCTGAGCCTCACACAGCTCTGGGCCAGCCTGAGGGGCTTCTCTGCCAATGAATGAGAGGGAGAGAAGAAAAAGGACAAAAAGGGCGTTTGCAGCTCACCCACCCTGACAGTCTCCTCCTAGTGCATAACCACTGGTACTGTCACCCAGGACACAAACAAGCAAGTGACAACCACCTCCTCCCCCAGACCTGCCCAGGCCACTCCTGCCACCTCCCTGCCAAGGACTGGCAAGGATCAGACCTTGTGGTGTTGGAACCTCGTGTGTCTCCCTCGTGCTCCTGGCGGAGACGGGCTGGGAATGGGGGAGATGATTAACTGCACAGGGCAATATGGGAATTCAGTGCCCTGGACACCGTGGCTGCCCCAGATGCAGCTGCTGCTGTGCACAGACCTCAGGGGACAGCAGAGAGTGTTCCTGTAAGAGAGTGACATCATGTGCAAACGTGTCACACTGTTTTATGTCACACAGGGGCCTGGGAACGAGCCCACACGCTGGCCAAGGGGAAGCAGCAATCTGCTTCTGCAGCCAACCTGAAGGCAAAACTATCAAGCCCACAGAGCTGCAACGCCCTGGGGCCATGGCTGAAGGAACTCAGTGGGCAGCTGTTTTCCCAAAAATCTCCACAGTCCTCCCTCTTCCAGCAGATACCCAGGGTCTGGGTCTGCAAAACCCTCCAGTGCTGAGCCATGAGAGATTTGCACCAGGTCTGCACCCACTCTGCTGTCTCCATCCTCCTCCTTGCCAGGTGTGGGACCAGCCCAGAGCTGCCAAGACAGCCCCTCAATAAAAACAAAACCTCAAAACCAGAATCAGAGGGAGCAACATGGGCTGAGTAACCCGGAAAGCCCCTCAAGAACACAGGAACTCACCATCCGTTAATAGTCCTGGGGGAAAAAAAAATGCAACCAGCTCATTTTTGGCTGAGCTCTATTTCTAACCACACAATTTCTTGCATGTCACAGGCCTTTTCTCCTTTCTCCACTGTTTGTTTTCCAATTTGCCTGCTCTAAAGCCTCTGTGATTTCATTTAAATTTTCACCTTCTGTGCTTTCCCGAGCAAAAAAGCGTCTGATGAGGAGGGAGCCAAGAAGACCCAGGCAGGGAGGGCACCACAGTGCCCAGGGCTGGACGAAGCAGCTACAGCCAAAGTGCAGCTCTCAGCTGGGAAATCAGATTCCCAGTGGAGAAGTATCCCTGAGTCCATCTCATTCCCTGCAGCCAGGGCTGCAGAGTGAGGAAACACCCGCAGCAGTAGCAGTGCTCCCAACCTCTGCTGCTTGCACTTCCCAGCTATTCCATTCAGCCCATCTGTATTTTTCTCTTCACAGTTTGACAGTAAATTACAGGTGTGCTTGGCTGAAGGAACCAGTTCCAGGAGCTTCTGTTCTCCAGTACAGCAGAAATATTGCCACAGGATTTTGGTTGACCCTGAGCTCTCCCATTCGAGTTGTGTTCAGGGACAGGCTTTGCCCCCACGGCGTTGCTGGGCCTCGGTCCCTGTGTCACAGAGAGGGAGGTGAAACCCCTGGGAAGGCTGCAAAAAGAGGCAGGAATTGTGCAGAAGCTGGAGATGCTGCCTGGGAGGGAGGGGGGCTGAAGAGCTGAGCATCTCCGATCTATTGAAAGGAAGAGTGAGAGGTGACATGATTATCATGGGTAAGTGCCTTCACAGAGAGAAAATATCTGCTACTAAAGGGCTCTTCAGTCAAGTGAGCAAAAGCAGCCCAAGGACCAGCCTCTGGGAGCCGGGAGCAGCTGAATGTGAATGTGAAACACGACGCAGCTTTTAAAAATACAGAGGATTAAGTAGAGGAGCAAACTGCCCCAGGAGGTGGTGGATGAGCAGCTCCCAGTGTCCCCAGGTAACCTGGTTTGCATCGTGCCTCTAACAAACACGTGGCCTCTGTGGAAATACCAAGAGTGGAGAGATGGGCGCTGAGGAACGGACACCCGGGGGGCACCTGCCCAGCCCCCTGCCCGCCAGCCGAGCCACCTGTGCCAGGGCTGGGTGAGCAGGGTCCCTTCTGGTACCCAGCCCCACTGCCACGTACACAGATCTTGAAGCCAAGCAAGGCTCCCTCTGAGCTCTCCTCCCCGAGGGGGCAGCAGCCCCAGCGCCCGCCCAGCCCTGCCCGCAGGCGGGACACGCTGCCCGCAGCAGCCGCGGGGCCGGGGAAGGGGCTGGAACTGACCGCAACGCTTTGTGAAACGGATGCAGCGGCTGGTGCGAAGGCAGTCCCGGTGGTTTAAAATGCAAATACCCCGGCTGAGAAGATACGGATCTGAGGAAGGCTGATGTGAGCAGGCTGGCAGCAGCAGCTGGGAGCAGGGCTGGAGGATGCTGCAGCCATGGCAACGGGAGGGAACGCGCTGCCACACAAATCAAGGGCACAATTTTATTGTCCAAGCGCCGAGTTTTTCAAACCAGTTTCTAGGGACTGCGTGTTAATAACAGCAGCATCCTATTTATCACGGGCCTTTATTGTCTCTGTAATGAGCTCTCCAGGAAAACCTGGAGAGCATTTCCTCAGAGGCTGAACGCCAGAAATGCAACTCCAAGTTCAGTGGTTTGCTTGGCTGGCAATTCCCTCCCATGGCCACACACTCTGAAACACAGAGCAGACTGATTAACTATTAATAACAGGACAGTTACAAGGAACACATCATGCCCCGTGTTGTGCCACTCTGTTCCAAGCACACACTCAGCTTTCCCCTTCACTCCTTGCCCCACAGCAGGGCAGAAACAGGGGGTTTGCCCTGTGTTCACGTGCCCCACTGTGCCCTCCTGCTTGGCTGTGGCACATAAAGGGGTTTGCAACCTTCACAGCAGCCACAGACCTCCAGCTGGTTCCCAGAGCATCTCCCTACCTTTGCTGATGGAACCACACTGGAGCAGCCCGAGGTGGCACAGCTGGACCAGGGACCTGCACACACCAGCAAGGATCAGCTTGGTGGGACAACAATGACCTAGGGGGACAAGGGGGAAGGGTTTCAAGCTGCAGGAGGGGAGACTGAGATGAGATCTGAGGGAGAAACTCTGGGCTGCGAGGGTGGGGAGACCCTGGCCCAGGTTGCCCAGGGAAGCTGTGGCTGCCCCATCCCTGGCAGTGTTGAAGGGCAGGTTGGATGGGGCTTGGAGCAGCCTGGAATTGTGAGGTGTCCCTGCCCATGCAGGGGTGGGACTGGATGGGCTTTAAGGTCCCTTCCCACCCAAACCAGTCCATGGTTCTGTGATTCTGGGATGGTGAATACAGGCATGGCTGTGCACACCTCGTGCCAAACAGCTCTGCTGCTCCAACCTACGGGAAAGTTTTATTTTCTCTTTTAACCACAGACACAGTCACTAAACCCCTTTTTCTGCTTAATGCAGTTTTGCATCAAAACACCTCCAAGGCAATTCATTTATGCCAGGCAAACTTCTAAGGCTTGAATTTTCCCTGATGGCACTGCTGGAAGGCTACAATACCCCAGCAGGTCAGTGAGTTGAAAGGAGTGTTTCATCTGGCAATTTATTCAAATAAATCTTTCAAAACCATGAAATAAACTCTGAGGATAGAGGCTGCCAAATCAGTAGCTGAGCCCCTGGGCAGAATGACCAGGCATGAGAAGCAGCAGCACCAGCCTGGCAGGGCCCAGCGAGCCAGCCCCGTGCCCAGCCCTGTGAGAGGGGGGCAAGATGAAAACCTGTTGCCATTAATTACTGTTATTACTGCCATCCCAGCACTGATGGGTCCTGCTATTTCCATCCAAAGCCATGGTCAGAAAAATGGGAAGCTGAGTCCTTTGCCACATTAGGAAGATTTTCTATCCAAAGAAATGGAAACTGATGCTGTGCCTCTGCCTCCTGCCTGGTTCCCACCTTCCAGCCACTGTCCTGCAGCACCTTATCCCTGTGCCCCAAATACTGCACCGTGTGTGCAGCCAGGGCCCCCTTCCTCTGGTGTTTATTGGGTGAGATGGGACAGAGCTGTGGGGTCTGGAGTAGGGTGGGTCCAGAACCCACCCAAAACCCACGTGGGGTTTCTGGGGAGAGGACAGAGCCCTGCTCCCAGCTCCAGGCACGGGGCAAACCCATGGGGTTTCATCCTGTGATGGCACAGGACAGAGAGGGGCAGAAGGGGATGGTGCCCCCACCTGTGGTGCCTGTTTGGGGGCTGAGCCCCTGGGTCTCTGGCAGCAGCGCTGGGGGCTGCAAGGTGAGGCGTGGGGCAAGGACCAGCTCTGTCCCAGCTTGTGCCCTGGGGATGGCCACCACCTGGATGTCCAAAAGACAAACTGTCCAGCTCTGTGGAAAGCCACCAGCTGCCACCAGCTGCCACCATGGCACAGTGGGCCAGGGGGGTTAAAGAAGGCCACAAAGCCCCCTGGTCTGAGTTCAGCCGAGACCACACAGCCCCTGCCTGGGAGCTGACGGGAGCATCTGAGAACTCCAGGGCAAAGGAAGGTTTTCCTGCTGTTTCCTGGGGAGGAAGAGGAGCTGGAGCAAACAGCCACATGTGCTTTGGGTGGAGAAAAGCTCCTTTGTGCCCTGCACACCCTGGGCATTGTTGACTGGGGACTGCTCTTGCCCCAGGGCTGCCCTGCTCGGCTGCCAGGGCCAGCACAGCCAGAGGCATCAGTCACCCCCCTGTGCCCTTCCCTTCTCTTGGCAAACATGTCACATCTGGGCTCGCCTCCCTTGCTGATTTCTCTTTGCTCTGCTACTCCGAGGAAGAGAAGAAATGATGGAGCCTTACTAATGACACCCATCAAATCATCAGCACTTTTGTTGGATCCATTGTGTGCTCCAAAAGGCTCAGCCTCTCCCAAACCTGGCAGAGGGAAATGGTTGTGCTAAAGCCAGCAAAGGCCAACCCAGAGTGGGCTCCTGCTCAGGCAGAAATCCTGAAACTGGGAGGAAAAAGGAGCAGGTAGTTGTATGCTCCTGCTTCTGATGCACCTCCTGAGCACAAGGAGCTCTGCGGAACAGCAAAAGTGTGGGACCCTCCCTGGTCACCCCTGTGGGAATACTTGGACCAGGAGCTCCATGGCCCACAGTACTGGGAAGTGCTGGGCTGCTCAGGGAAAACCAGGGAACAAGGGTTACTCCAGCAGCTGGTGGCTGCTGTGATGATTAAAGACCCAGCAGGATCTGTCACCTTTGCTTTTCTTTCACGGATCCCACAAAATTAAAAGGCATTTAGAAAAATCCTAGAACAGTTGTGCCTTAACCTTGGATCTCACTGTGTGCATTTGATGGCCCTGACATATTTTGCAGCATCAGGCTCATCTGAAAAGGAGCTTTAGGACCTTCACCCAAGTTCTCACTCAGCAGGGAGACAGTGTCTGTCCTCCATCCCCCCTCACAGGGGGGGATCAGCACCCACCTCTCCATGGTGGGTCCCTCAGCACCCTCCCTGCTGTGCCAGCCCTGCTCCCATGGCACAGCACAGCTCCCTGGTGCTGGCAGTGGCTCTGGTGACACCTGTTAGCTCTAATGAGAACCTACACGGCCATGACTTCCCACCAGGGCTAATGGAGCTCTGTGCAGATAATGTGGTTACTTCTGCAGAGCCACAGCTGAATTCTCTCTGATACAGGCACCAATTTAGCCCATGCTGCAGGCTGGCAAAGAAGTTCATTAGAGCAGGATGATGCAAGACAAGCACTGGGTATTGTCCTTCATCCTGCAGCCCCGAAGCACCACCAGATATCCAGAGCCACAGCAGGATGGTGGCCCCACAACATCCTCATCCCTGTCACTCCAGCATGATTCAACACCTCAAAACTAAAAATGTCTGGGCTTGGAAGAATGCTCTGGTCAGGCAGAGGGAGGGATGCAGGGGAGGGCATATAAGGAATGCTCTTCCCAATCCAGTACCCCACTCCAGCATTCCTCTCTGCTGGACCAGTTACTTCCTGCTCTCCGGGCAGCAGATACAGGGACTCCTTATTCATTTATTTCACACATTATTCACATTCACTTCAGGTCAATCCAGTGTGCCTGCTGGGTCATGAAAGGGTTCCCACATTGATCTCCCCTTACAAATTCAGCATAAATGACACTGTTCTGTCAGGATGCAGAGGAGGGAGCCACCTTGGCCCCCCTGGAACCAGCCCAACCTGCTCTCAGAGCAGTTAGCAAGGCTGATCTCCTGGTTCTCCCCAAACACCCTGGATTCTGAACAGAAGCCCAGATTGTTGCTGGGTCTACATCAGTGCTTTGTTTTTATAACGGAGCCATTTGCAGCGTGAGAATTAGGATTGTGTAATGATTCATACTGGAGATACTGGCCTTGCAGGAGCTGCTTGCTGAGAGCATGGGCACCCAGTGGAGCTTCCAATGGAACATCCCAGTCCTGGGAATCTTATTTTAATTTTTTTAAGTGCTGGTATTTACTAAAAATGGTTTTGATTTCTACTTCCAGAAAAATAAAGTAGCTGAAGAGATCTGCCAGTCTGACTTGGGCTTGAGACAGCAGGCATGGCCTGGAGGTTGGCACTGCTGCTTGGCAGGCTGGTCCCCAGTCTGCCCACACCCAGCATCCCGTGGGCAATGGGAGAAGAGCCAGGATGCAAAGCCAGGGAATGTTTCCTTTCTTCCCTCCACGAACTTACAACCTTCAGCCCCTGGAACGGGACACACCAGGACAGCCTCATGGAGCAGATGAGGCTCCTGGCTGTCAGAGACATTTGTGTCAGGACATGGCTGGGGACCCCCGGCCCAGCACTGCTGAAGGGAAGGGCAGGAGAGGCAGAGAGGTGAGGTGAGACTGGTCTGGGCACTGCACAGTCCTGCTCCAGCTCCCCTGCAGTGCATCAGACAGTGCATCACAACAACTGGTGGTGAAAACGCTGCATCTGCCTGTCCTGGCCACCCCGTGGGCGTCCCCGTGTGCGTGCTCAGCTGCTCAGTGTGGCGATGGCAGCAGGTGATGGGAATGGAAAACAGGAAAGATGCAGCTGTGCCAGAGCAGCTCCTCAAACTCCTCACGCTGGTGGCAGATGCAGGAACGTGCTGCTGGTCTGCAATGGCTCATTAGCCTCAGAGCAGCTCCAGAGGCAGCTCGAGCCCAGGGGGCTGCCATGGGCTGCCCCCAGAGCACTGAACAGCCACCAGCATGGAGCTAAACCCCTGTGGAACAGACCAGAGGGAGCTCAGGGGAAACTTCTGCCTGACCCCTGCAAAGGTGGCAGCCCCCACAGCCCTGGCACATGAGATGGGGCAGAGCTGCCAGTGCATGAGGACATGGGCAGGCAGCAGCACTTCTGTGGTGCTGCCAGGGCATGGGAGAGCCACCCAAACCCACCTCAGCAGCCCACACTGAGACTCTCACCCGATCAAAGTAATAATTATGCATAAAAATAGGACTGGAGTTTCTGGGTTGCATAACGAGGAACCATGAGAGGACAAGCCTGGGGGACCAAGCCAGAGGATGCTCAGGCTGCTCTTACAGCCCCAGCATGGTTAGTGCTTTGTTTTGCTGCAGGAGCTGTGACCGCAGCTGGGCTGGCAGTTCAACCCAAAAAAAAAAAAAAAGAGGACAAAAAAAGCTACTGCAGTCCAGAAAGTTGCAGCTGGCCTGGAGCAAGGAGATGCTGGAGTGATGAGCTTATCCCTGCTGGAGCTCAGCTGCAGAGTGCAGAGCTGGTGAGCCCTGTGCCAAGCCCAGGGCTTATCCTGAGCCAGAGACTCACCCTGCACTGAGCCAGGGGCTCATCCCATCCTGGAGGCTCGTCCTGCCCCAGGGGCTGGGGCAAGGGCAGGAGACCCCTGGAAGGGCAATATGAACATTCAAGGTGCAGCACGTTTCAGGTGCAGCAAAGAAGGGTTGTTTAGGAAGAAGGCAGGAAAGAGAGTCAAAAGGAGCTTTGCAAGCAGGGCCAGCACAGTGGGGAAGGGAAACTGGGGGTCCTAGTTTCCTTCCAAAATGGGAGAAGTGGATGAAAGGGGGGGGGGGGGGGAGGCGTGGTGTGGTGTGCAGGGAGTGGAGCCGGCTCTGCCTGGGCTGGATAGGAGAGGGGTCCATTGCAGCTTTTATCTGGGAAGGAGTTGGCCTGAATTGTGGCTGCCAGTCAGAACCATCAGGAATCCTCATCCCGCAGCAGGAAGGATGATCCCAACACCACCACCCCCGGGGGCTCCAAGGCAGAGGGGGCTCGGCACAGGATTGGGACTTGATCCCGGGACAACCGTGCTCCTGCGGAGGAGCCGCGCGGGCCCGCGGGCTGGGAGAGCAGCAGGATCCCAGCGGGACACGCTTCCCCCCGCAGACACCCGGGGCGGGATCAGCTCCGCATCCGTGTAACGCGGCAGCAGCGGCTCCGCGGCGCGCGGCACGCGATGTGCAATTAAACATTCGAGTATCTCATTAAACATTCAAATTGAGGCGACCCAACGGCATCGCCGGCTCCTGTCAGGGCAAGGAAATAAACGGTGTCAGCAACAAAACTCCAGCTGTAAAGCCTGCCTGCAGAATTCTCCTCGGTTGCCGTGCCAGGCGCAGGGAGGTTTCCCAAGGCAGCCGGAGCTGCCGACCCCTGTCCGGGGCCCCGCGCCCCTCCCTGGGACCCCCGCGCCGTGTCCCGCTGCCCAGCTCCCCGCACGGGGATGCGCTGCGGTGGGCGCCGGGATTCCTGGGGACAAACAGACCCCCACATCCCTTCATCCCCCCACGATCGGCAGCCCCTGCTCGCGGTCCAGGACCCGGCAGCAGGTCGGGCAGGTGCCAGAGCTTTCCTCGCCAGACGCTCCCGAGAGGGACGGAGGCCAAGGGCAGGGCTGGCTCCCCGCGCAGCCCGGGACCGTGTCCCTTGTCCCCGGGCCCTCCCGGAGCGCTCGCCCTGCCCGCGATCCCCTTCAGCATCCCCGCTTCATCCCACTCCCACGCGGCACCACATCCTGAGCACCCGGGGTTTAACCTCCCTGGGGCTCCGGCCACACCTTCCCGTGTCCGTATCCCATCGCTACCCGAACATCCTCTCACAGCAACGGGACCGCTGTGCAAACCCCAGGGGCTGTTTGTACACCAGAGTCCTCCTCAAACACACCTCAAATCTCTGGTGCTCTCTGGGAGCTCTCCAGGTAAAGGAACCAAAACCAGCTGCTATACAAACATCATTCCGAAAATACACCAGAATTCTGTGGAAGTAGGAATTAATTTTAACCCTCGTGGCACTTCTGCATTTTCCCCATTCATGCCTTGCTGTCTCCAAGGTGTGCAGATGAAGATTTTCATCACTGATACATAGAGACAAAACACATTAGAGGCTTCAAATGTTCTTAGGCCAGTCTATTTAAAAGAAATGTGTAACGTTTACTTTTTACACACACACACACACACACACACACTCCCCTTTCCATGCAGTCAGGGCACTGAATCATCTGTTTGATTAATGCCTCATTCATTTGACGAAGTCCACACACTCTCAAGACCCATGAACTGAAAGAGCCTGTCTGTGTGGGCGAGGGTTGCTGCTCTGCCACTCATCTGCAAAGACAAACACCTAACTCTTAATTGGAACATGCAAAATAGTTTCATTGAAATTCTATCTTTTCTGCACACACCTAAACCAGCCCAGCAGAGCCACTGGTACGTTCCTCCCCCACAGATCCACCCCTTTGTCCCGTGGGAATTGGGTCCAGAGGCAGTAAACTAGAGAATTTGTTTCAAGAACTTAAATCAACAACTTAGAGCTTTTCAAGTGGTTTTATCCACTCCAAAGGAAATAAAATATTTATCTCTCCATCCTTAAACTCTGCCCCTTACTGGAAGCAGACCCAGTAACTTCTGACCTGGAGGACTCGGAATCCAAGCAGGAATTGTCTCCTCTCTGTGCCAGGATGGTTGGTGAGATACAGGAGAAACTAACCCAGCTCCACCATGGCAGCAGAAGCAGAGAGAGACAGAAAAATAAATCTCTTGTGAATTCTGGATCCAATTAAAATTATTTCAGGCTTAATGATTTGAGGTGCTGCTGGTGATGGAGAGCTCCACACCTTATTGCAGGGGGTAACTCCTATTTTTGTCTTCCCTCAGAAGCAAACCACAGAGCTTCCTGCAGCAACGGGTCTTCTGGACCTCAGCTGGAAGCTTCAAAGGTCCCTGTGGCAGTGAGAGCCCCCACACCTGGGACCCAGGGGTCCAGCACAGGGGCAGGGGAAGACCCCCCCTCTTTCAGCAGATTGCAGGTTACTGGCTCCCCACCTACAGCACGGATGACTAAAATGGGGAAAAGTGGATGTTTTCTGCCTGTCCAAGAGGAGTTTGTTAAATAAACACCCTACCCAGATGCATCGCACTTAGAGCAGGGAGTGCTCAGATGGGAAGAGAAGCCCAAACTGGACAAAGGGATGCATTTTTTTAATGGCCATGGCAAAGCAGATGGAGGAAAGCTCTGGGAGCAGCTCAGAAAGCAGAGCTGGCTGCTGCAGGAGCCCCAGGATGGTGTCTGGAGACAACCCTGAGCCAGCACAGGCTGCGGCTCCAGTGTCATGTCACAAGGCTCTGCCTGTCTGTTCCTCTCACGTATGATCAGAGCATCTCGGCTAAAGGGAAGTGATGTTTTGTGAAACCCACGGGAAGAAAAATGGAAACACCCCAGGAACACTTGCACGGGTTAGAGAAATCCATGCCTGTTGCACTGATTCCATCAATAAGCATTATGATGACATTTCCAGTCTCTGATGCATCATTTGCACCACAAGGACCAGGGAAGGGGCTCAGCCCAGAATGCACTCATGTGCACACACATATGGGACAGAGAAATTAAGGTAAGAAGCTTCCTCATCTCTATCTTCAGTGGGGGACTGGCAGATGCTCAGAAAATCAGCCTTTGGTCCCACCAGCTCCCAGCTCCTCCTTGGTGTCTATCCCTTGATAAGTCCCCTGCTGTCAGGGAGGGGCTCACCCTGCACATACTGCCCACTCCACCCAGAGATGCTGCTGGAGATGGCACCTGAGCCCAAGCTTCAAGGCAAGGGGTAGAAACATAAAGGCATGGTATAATTTTAGTTGGAAAAGATCTTGGAGATCATCAGGTCCCACCATCAACCCAGCCCTGCCAAGGCCACTGCTAACCCATGTCCCTCAGCACCTCATTTACAGGGCTTGGAAATCCCTCCAGGGATGGGGACTCCACCCCTGCCCTGGGCAGCCTGGGCCAGGGCCTGACAACCCTTTGGAGAAGAAATCATTCCTAATATTCAATCTAAACCTCCCAAAGGGATCAGGGATATTTAACCCATGGAAGTTTCCTGAGCTTGGTCTGAACATGCCAGGGATTGATCCTGCAATCCCTGGGGCCAAAGCAACCTTCCTCCAGGACCCCATCGCCAGGCAGGACCCCTGAGAGCCCCAGGGAGCCCCACACTGGCCTCAAGCAGGGACCATTCCTGTCCATCCATGCCTGAGCACCCAGCCTGGGTGCATGGCAAACGGCTCTGAAGGAAAAGCTTTCCCCAAAACACAAAGTGCTGCCTGGTGGCTTCCCAGAGCGGTCAGCTCCTGCATTATCCACTCAATTAGGTCCTTACTCTGCAGAAATAGATGGGTAAATAGAGAGAGGAGCACAATCCTGTCACTCTGACTGCTAAAAAATTAAGGTGGCTGCACAGTCAGTGCTGATGGCGTGTCAGAAACAGGCAGGGAGGGGGGGAAGGCACACTGTGCCTGGCACTGATAAGAGCTGTGATCTCCAGAGCAATCAAGGCAGCACCTTTTGCTGCAGGCACCTCCTCGTGCCAGGCCTGAGGCAGAATCACATTTCCAAACTGCTAGGTATCTGCATGACCCGCTGCTTCCCATCTACTGCTCAAAGCTCCTGGAGTTTAGCAAAGGAAATAAAGGCTCTAGACTGTCAGAGATTTAAATCAAAGCCTCTGTGAAGATGTACACATCCAAATCACCTTCAGAAAGAGCCCCAGGGCTCAGCAGGGTGCCCAGGCAGACCTTCTTGCTCTCCACAACTGCCTGAAAGGGGGCTAGAGCGAGGGGGGGTGGGTCTCTTCTCCCAAGGAACAAGACAAAATGGCCTCAAGTTGTACTGGGGGAGGTTTAGATTGGATATTAGAAACACCCACTGCCTCCTCCACCAGTCGTTCTCATTAGTATTAATTACAACCAAAGTCCTGCGCCAGCCCAGGCGGTGACACCCGGCGTGAACCAATCCAAGGATGAAGAGTCAGGCCGTGGCCTGTGACCCCACACTCTGAAGACACCTCGGCCACTGCCACATCCCCCAGCAGCCAGGGCAGCGATGACTGCAACACAGAGCTCTGCTTCTGTCACCTCCACACTGCAGCTGCTGTCTGCAAGCAACAGATCACGCTGGTTTTATTAAAGTGACACTATTTCTGTCACCAAGGAGTTGCTCTGATGGCACAAAGGCAGTGCAGCCTCTTCTCTCCCAACCCCAGCCACCCCTGGCCCGTGTGGAGCTGCAGCAGCCCCAGGACAGCCCCTTGTCTTCCCGCCCCTGGCAGATCCAGCCGGGATGAGGCATCCAGCCACGGCCCAGGGGATCACCGCTGCTCCGTGGGTCCCTGCCAGCTGTCAGTCTGTCCTGCCGCAGCTGTCAGTCTGTCCTGCCGCAGCGGCAGCGGGAGGGCGGCGGGGGCCGGGCTGGGATCCTTCCCTCTCCGCGGGGACGGCACCAGCAGCGGCTGCAGCCCCGGACCGCGGGGCAGGTCAAGCGACCCGCGCCCGATCCGCTCCGACAGCTCCTGCCCGAGGAGCCGGGCGGGCAGCGGGGCTGGTGGGGCTGATTTCTGACACAGGCCTTCAGGGGAGGGAAGGGTTGTGCAAAGGGTTGGCGGTGCAGGGGTGGCAGGCCCACGGCTGGACACAGGAGGGGCCCGAGGAGACATCACCCTCCTGCCCTGCTCCTCCGGGGGCCCACAGAAGCCTCGCCCCGCAGCCCCGAGCCCGGCAGGAGCAGGGTGGCTTCGGGTGGGCACTTCACCGGCCACAGCCACGCTGGGAAATCCAGACACGCGAGGAACCTCCATAAAACAGGAATTACGGCAGTACGGGCTCTTCCCCTCCGGTGGGTGCCTGGGGCGGGTGCAGACCCGCGACCCGAGGGTCCTACCCAGCCCCGCCGGGCGGGCAGGGCAGATGGATCCGCCGGGCTGGGAACAGCGGAGCCTGCGGGGAGGAAAAGCCACAGGATTGCCCGGGGCTGGGAACCGCCGCGCGCCGCGGGACCAGCACCTCCGCCTTGCAAGGGGAACATTGATTCAGACAAAAACGTTCTAAATGGTTTGTATTCTTAATCTGATATCGAATTAGTTACAAAGCTGCGACAGCAGGAGATGTAATTCACCTGCTTCATGCAAGCACCAGACACTCTCCAACACTGTACATCGACTTACAACGCTGGGAGGCAAAGCAGAGCTACAGGAGATTATTTATTGACCCAGGGACAGAGAAGTGTGCACACAGGGAAGGTGGGTCCATCCCCTCCTGCCTGCTCCAGCAGCCCCCCGGGCACGGACAGAGGCTTTGGGAATGCACAAGGGGAGCTTTTAGGGTAACCCCTTGTAGGGCAAAGCTTGATAGAGGGGGTGGCACGATGTGCTTCCTCAATCTACATCATGATCCCTGTTAAGGTAACCCCTAGCTATTGCAAGGCACTTTTAAACACTGGTTTGAAGAAATTAAACACATTAAACATACTTTTATAGATATGATTCCTTTTATATATGATTCCTGCCACCTCCCTAGATAACATTCACCTCTGGTGCACCCTCAAAAACAAACACAGCAATGATACTACTGCTTATGCCAGAATGTCCCTTAAAAGCAGGGCAGACCAGGGGGATGTGTGATGGAGGCCATTGTTC
Organism: Apus apus; assembly: GCF_020740795.1. Classification (NCBI taxonomy): domain Eukaryota; kingdom Metazoa; phylum Chordata; class Aves; order Apodiformes; family Apodidae; genus Apus; species Apus apus. The sequence continues at coordinate 21,223,450 of NC_067291.1, read as the reverse complement.
CTTCACCCATGGAGAGCTCAGGGAAGGCCCGAGGTGCCACCACCTTCCTGCCTCCCTGCAGATGCTTCACCCCTGTTGTGAGATGCCTGCCCTTCCACGTGAGCACAGAACCAATCAGGCTTTATCCAAACCCTCCTTTGGCAGCCAAACACACCCTATCCAAAGCTCCTTCCCACCAAAAGGTAATTACCTTAAGAGCTCATTACGGCTGCAGGATGTGCAATTACTGCCTGGAAATAATGTGCTATTTTTAGCGCATCAGAGTAAAAAGTAGCAGATTGACAAGAATTATCCCTTGAGCAGCAAGGCAACTGGCTTGTTAAAACTGACTCATTTTTTGGCAAACAAGTTCATGTCCCTTGAGAGCAGGTGGGGACCAGGAGCAGCCCTGGGGCAGGGTCCATTGCTGCTGACCCTCCCCTCCTGCATCCTGCCCTGGGTGGTCAATGTGTCTGGGCTGGGATCTCCAGCTCTGCCTCTGGCTCCTCAACCACATCTTCAAGTGTGGATTGGTCAGAACAAACCCTTCATGGGCCCAGGGCCACCTGGCCAGGTGTCACATCTCCCATCCAGGGTGGGCATGGAGCCACATGTCCCCTCTCTGAAGTGACAGCACCCTGGAGTCACATATCCTGTCGGAGCAATCCTGTCTCCTGCAGGGATCCATGCAGAGATGGTGGGTGTCCTCAGGACCTGGGGAGGGGAATGGTTCAGCCCTGCCTTCTTGACAGCCACCAAAAGGCAAACACAACCACATGTCTTAGGAAGTGAGGATGGAGGATGACCCCAGGAACACAGTCTGGTGCCCAAGAAAATGAAGACACTCAACCGGACACTCAACATGACAAATATCCTGAAGATGCTGCCCAGGACTCTGGAATTTCTCCCTGTGTCTGAAGAAAACCTTCTGAATATCCTGCTGTTCCTGTTGTTCTGGATAGTGTCCTGATGACAAAGGCCAGGGTGTCATCCCATCCCAGCCTGGGGCACAAACATGCTGGCAGCTGTGGTGGCTGCCCATCACAGACCCCAAAGGGGCAGATGAGGCTGCCCAGGAAGGGTCCCTGGGAATGGTTTTCCAAAAAAACAGACAGCTGCCAGCAGGCAGGAACAATTCTAGGTCAAAGGAAAGCCCAGGAGGTGAAAAGGTGGGAGATTCCAGCCTCCAAAGGAGAAAAAGGTAAAGGCCAACATACCAAAAGGCAAATCACAGTGTCCCTGGCTGGAAGCAGCCAACCTTCCTGACCCCTGAGAAGAATTCCCCATTCTCCCCAGGGAATGGGCACAGGTAATGGCCTCACACCACTCTCCCTCCTGCAGAGGTTTATTCATTCATGCACCCACATGTCCCTGCAGAGCAGCAAGGCTTTCACCGCACTGCAGCTCAGGACAGCACCACTCCTGCTCCTCAGCAGCCTCGTCTAGTGGGAGGTGTCCCTGCCCATGGCTGGGAGTTGGGCCCAGATGATCAGTAAGGTCCCTTCCAACCCAAACCAGACTGGGACTCTGATTCTAAGAAACATGAGGCAGCTTCATCTCCCCAGTCTGCTCCACATCCCCACAGGTGCGGGAGGGGGCTGGACAGCAGGGCATGTGTGGAGGGATGAGCCCCCAGCCCAAACCCTCCTTGTCCAACCAGTGCCAGCAGGCATCCCACATCCCACACCCTGCATCCCAACCCCACACCCTGCATCCCAATCCCACACCCTGCATCCCACACCCTGCATCCCAATCCCACACCCTGCATCCTACATCCCACACCCCGCAGCCACCGGCAGCAGGAGCAGCTCCCTGCTGCCTCCGTGCTGCTCCGCTCCCCGAGCGCCTCCGTGAGCAACGACAGCTACAAGAGCAGGGTAGGATGACGGCAAATATGCTTAAAAAGTCGACGGATTACAACGCCATCAATATTTTAAGGGCTGGAGGGAATCTGTTGCTAACCCAGCCCCGAGCTGCACTGGCCCTCCCAGCCCTTCCCTCAGCCGTGGACACCATCCAGGGAAAAGCATCACATTTCTGCCCTGGTGCTCTCCCTGTGTCTGACTGACAGGCTGAGTAAAGGCCAGAATAACTGTAGCACTTAAAGAGGAATCGAGCGCATTCAAAAGAGCATCTTTTGGCTTCTGTAGTTTATCAGATGATTTGATTTTCCCAAGCACACCTACAAGGCAGCGTGCCACAGGCACTCACCCTCCTCCTGCTGCCACTATGGAAGCATCATTTCATGCCAGCTTGCTCACTTGGAAGAACACAACAGCAAAATGGCACCTGATTTCCTTTGCCTGGCCATGGGGAAAACACAGGGAAAGGGAAGGGGGACAAGTCCTTCAGCTACACGCACGAGTGTGCCCAGGAACCCACCTCAAATCTGGAAGACTCCTGTAATTTTCAGCCAAACTGTTATGGTCACCAGGAACCATTTGGGTCAGTTCTGACCAACACCAAAGAGAAAGTCATCCCTCTGGAATGGGCACACTGGAGCATCCAGCAGACACAGGAATAGCAAATCCTAAACTCCAACAAGTGCAGAGCATTGGTCCCTCTGCCCCTCCTTGCTTGGGTCCCACAGAGGTGGGGAGTTGGGTCCCAGCCTGCTGCCGGGTGAAGAAATACACAACCCCCACCCCTGGCCTGCAGCTGTTGCCCAGGTACCATCAGAGGGACACCTGCTTTTGCCAAAACAACCCTTGCCCTGCGGCCCATCATGTCACAGCCCCTCCTGCCATGGCCTGTGCTTCTGAGAGATTGGCCAAAGGGGGCCAGACCCTCCACAGCCATCACAGGATGCTAAAAAAAGCAAGACTGTACCCACAGGCATGAAAACCAGCAAACCACAGTGGCTCCAAGGGTGCCACCAGCCAGCATTTTGTCATGACTGTAGCACCCACAACCCCCACGTGTGGACACTGTCTTAAAAGCTGCAGACAAGGAAGGAGCAGCCCTGGCAGCTGCTGGCAGGACCCACCAGGCGGCAGGAGCCTGTTTCAGTAGGGCAGGCAGGACAGAACCCCAGGGCAGCAGAGCCAGGACCTGACGTGCTTCCCTGCCAACACCTCCAGCCCTCCTGCCCTGGGGTTCTGCCAGCACCAGGGACTTCCCAGCTCAAGGTTCATCGGAGTCTGTCTCTTCCTTCAGTGCTTCCCCACATCGGCCAGCACCACAACTCTCAGTCTGAGGGAGCAGAGCTCTTAACACCTCCAGGGCCTCTCTGCCACAGGCAGGGACATGTCCCCTGCACAGGCAGCAACTCCACACTTTTTCCACTCAGATGAAACTGCAGGTTTTACAGATGAAATAAAAGAACTAAGAGACGAGATCCCATCCCTCAGTGGTCCCAATTCCCTGTGCTAGATGTGGCATCCACAGACACCCATCCAGGGTGAGGTCCATGGAGGAGATCAGCCCCCTCCTTCCTCCATCACTGGTGCTGAGGAACTGACCAGTGCCAAGGGCACTGACCTGGGGAACCCCCCGGGGGTTCCTCACAGCTCCAGAGGTTGGGACAAGGCTGGATCTGCACTAGCACAGGTGGGTCATGGCTCCCACTGTCACTGCCAGAGACTGGACATGAAGCACTTGCACCATGTCACCAAGGTGCCAGTGGGGACGAGGGCATCTCCCAGGTGATGGCATTGTCCCCCATCCTCTGATCCCACAGCAATCCCCGGCCCATCCAGCTGCACCTTCACGTTGACTTTTCCTCTCTCTCCACCCGTGGAACAAAGCAAAATCAAACAACCAGGCAGTGTCAGGGGGGTCAGTGGGCAGGCACTCCTGTCAGGCTGATTGACGGTTTCCCAGGTCCCACGCAGAAGCCACCCTGGGCTGCTCCTGACTGCCCATCACCAGCTCCCAGCACCGGTTCTCCCAGCCTGGGAGAATCACAGTCTGGTTTGGGTTGGAAGGAACCTTAAAGACCATCTAGTTCCAAGCAGTAGTAACATAGACCTGGACCAGATGACAGAAGAGCCCATTCTGGATCAGGGAAAGAACCCAAATACTGAGGAACAGCCCAGGAACATGGAGATGGTGGCGGGATGTGGTCCAAGGGAGGTACCCTCAGCAGGAGGTCCAACAGCATCACTGCAGGGCAGCAGCTGGGGCCTGGCTCTGCCCCCCTGATGGCACAGAGGGGCTTGGGGGTCTAGTGTGGAGGGAGAAGGACAGCCTGGCATGGAGAACACTCCCCAACATCCACCCCAGCCCTACTGCCCTGATCCTGGCTCACCAGCATCTCCAGTCCCAACCTTCTCCTGTGCTGCTGCCTTTGCCAGTGCCCTCACATTTCCTCTGCTCCACTTCCAATAGCCCTGGGAGCTCCAGGTCTTCAGATCCCAAAGACTTTCTGTTCTCATTACACGTTTCCTTTGGAAAGCTGGTGCTGTTTCAGGCCAGAAATATTAGTCAGCATGCTGGATAGTGCAGTACTAATGAGAATTAAATTGATTCATGGAAAGTACCTGCTCAGCATGTTTCTTATCTGTTTTTCAAACATATCTGACTTTGGCTTCTTTTTTTCAGTTCTAAGATCCTGTCCATTCTATCTGTTCAGTACATAGATAACGTATATTTACAATAGCTTTTAATGACCTAATCCACATAGTCCTAAAGTCTCTCTCTGGCTCCAGAATAGCTTAATCAATTTCTGGAATTTTTTTATTAAAGAAAAATCTCCTATTGGCAGCTAGATGGATACTTCCTTGGGGACCCCAGCTTATGTGCCAAGCTAAAAGCCAATATGATCTGAAACAGCCCTGCCATAAACCCCTGAAAACTAGAAAAACCCCATTGAAATGACACGCCACAAGAACGAACATCTTTGGTAACAGACATGATGCAGCCAAAATGCTCTATTTCCAGCTGCAGCATTGATCACATTTTGACACCCAGCATTAACCAGCTGAGATCCCTCCAGCCTCACCAAGCACACAACCACAAAGCTTTTGTTAATTATCACTTATAAAAATGCCTCGTCTGTCTGGTGGTGAGACTCGGGTACCTGGTGAGCACTGGCTCACCCTACTTCACTCGCAAACAAGCCCAGGATTCCTCTCCATCCTCAGGAGCCCAGTGCTCATGTTATCTACTGCCAGATAGGAGAGACTGGAATGGCACCAACCCCAATTCTCCCAGGAGCTGCCCCACCAGCACAGGAACTGGCTCTGCCAGGAGATGGAAACTGGTCTCAGCACCATGTCCTGCTCTGGTGAGACCACAACCCAGCCAGGAGCAGGGGGAGGCTCCCAGCTCAGAATCCTAAAGAAAATATGATACAATTATGATTGTAAAATCATTAGGGCCCAACTGGTTCCTGGCTCCAAGCCTCTCCAGGAGGGATTCCCTAATCTTTGCCTTCTCACAGTACAAAGCATATCCTACAAACCCAGCCAGCTTTTCCAGCCTGTTCCCGTCCCTCCTGAAGAGCTGTTGCCATTCCCACCACCATCACAACAGCTTTCCTGGCCAGGACCAAAGGCTGAGCACTCTGGGAGAGTTGAGCCCCGGATTCCGTAAGGAGAACTGGGGACACACACTAGTAGAAGCACAAAGTTCATCCTTGGAGCAGCTAAAAGATCCTGTGGCTTAAAGCACAGCTCTGCTCTCCACATGGATTCTGCAACACCAGCTCCATCCTGCCCTGCAGCTCCTGCTGAGGATCTGCAGGGACAGCTGCTGACCTCACTGAGTGCAATAAGATTTTACTGTGTTTCACCCCTACAGATAACGAGGCAGAAGCACCATGGCATCTTGTGTTTTGTGTGTGCACAGAATAAACTCCATTCCTCATGAAATTCCAGCTGCCAAGTTACTTCTGCAAATGAAGACAAGGTTAGCAGTGGAGGTAATCTCCACAGATGGTGATGATGACCCAAGTGTAACTAGGGCCAAAGAACACTTTGCATCTTTAAAACAACAATGCAGGAGGAACAAAGCGCCCAGCTGCTCCCCAGGCCCATGCCAGTACAGTCCACTGGCAGCTCCAAAAATCCTCTTTTTGCTTAGAAAACAGACCTGTTCTCCACCACAGCCTGAGGCTCCCACGACTTCCCTCTGCACGGGCCCTTGGCAGGAAGAAATCAGCCTCCAAGGACCAGGTATATTTTGCAAATATTCAGTCCTGTCTTGGCCATAATTATGCAACTGACACGAGAACCTCTGTGCTGTACACAGAAAACTGCCTGGCCAGTCCCAAATCCCACAAGTCATCTTAGAAACAACCATATCCTGGCACATCTCACCCAGTAAATCCCTGGAAAATCAGATCATCACAAAATCTGTGCCACAGAGCAAGGGACAGCAAGACCAACGCGTCTTCCCACACTCACCGCCTGCCCAGGGGGTGAGGCTCAGGGACTTCAGCCCTCACTACACTTCTGCTGGTGCCCAAACACTGCTGGATACAGGAGGCAGTGGCTGCTCTTCTGTCTGGAAATGGAAACATGATAGATACTCAACAGCTGCCTTCAACTGCAAGAACTCCTTGTGTCAATGTCCCACAATGTCAATGTCTCCTTCACTGGAGACATTCAAAACCCACCTGGATGCGTTCCTATGTGATGTACTCTAGGTGACCCTGCTCTGGCAGGGGGGGTTGGACTAGATGATCTTTCGAGGTGCCTTCCAACCCCTAGGATTCTATGATTCTATGATTCTATGAATATACAAAACAAAAGAGAAGCCCACGTTATCTTCTCACTCCTTCAAACGTTTCTGAATAGTTGTCCCATTTCTTTCACATCATCTCCTTTGTCCTGGTGCCCAGAGCAGCAACCTTCACTCCAGCCTGGCCTCCACCAGCAGTTTGCCCTGTAGCCCTGGGTAGGTCTGTAGCTGGTTATCCAGTTACATAAGGGACAGAGTAAAACCAGAGTGCACCAGCTCACAGCACCTTGTGCACCACTGGGGTTGGCTAAGAGGGACAGAGCTCTGAGCAACCTGCTCCAGTTGAAGATGTCACTGTTCACTTTGGACTAGATGACCTTTAAACGTCCCTTCCAACCCAGACCATTCTGTGATTCTGAGATGTTGCTGCGCTTGGGTGAAAGCTCCAAGAAATGTTTGAAGTATTAATTCCTCTCTGAAGACAGAGGGTTTGCCTTTCTCCTGGGCTCTGGCAGCAGCTGGTGGAGCTCTGCTCACCTGAGGGAGCACAAGCCAAAACATCTGCTGGGATGATGAAAGAGACCCCAGAGATTTGAGCAGATTTTAGAAATCCACCGAGAGCCACCACAGCTGTACCTGAGTTGGGAATACCAGGAGGGAGCCCAAGGTGGCCAATGGAGAAACAAATTAGGATAAATTTCCCTGAGTTCTGAAGCTTCTAAGAGGCTGATAAGAACAACCAAGAATAAGTAGCTACAAATCCTGCCACAAGAGGGGATTTAGCCTCATCCTTTCAAATAACCCCCAGCCCTGGCAGGACAAACTCAGTCCCTGCAGCACGGCTGCACCCAGCAGCACCTGCTCCCTGTCCCTCCTTGCCCTGCCAGAGCCACCGTTCAAGGAGTCATCAGCCTCACAGGGAGCTCCAGATCATCAACGTGAAGCTGCTCTTTCACTGCTGTGATCATTTACTCTGGAAAATTTTCAAAGGAAATAATTTGACCTGAAACCACCTCATTTGCAGAAGCAACGCCAAAGCTTCCTGCAAGCAACCAGTGCCTGGGGCTTCTGCCCACGAACAAGGGGCTGACAGGGCAGCACCGCCCGCCCACGGCACTAACCAGGCGTGTCTGCTCTTGAAGAACTGACAGCAAATAAAGCCAAGCACCTCCTCTCCCGTGGCAAACCCCTGCTCGCTCTGGGGTCGGGGTTTCAGAGGGTTTGCTCTCCGGCGCCAGCCCCTAAGTGCAGGCACCCTGGCTGAGGCAGAGGGACTGGTCCTGTTCCCAAACTGTGCTCCCCACCGGATATGGGACATGCCTACAAGTTCCCCAGAAGGTTGAAGTGTTGAGGGCACCACAGGGTTTGGGTTTTCCCCTTGGCAAACTCCCACCTCACACAGCACAAGACAAAGCTAAGCACACACCAGCTTGGACCATGTCAGGCTGAGTGCCCAAGGGCTATGGAGTAGCTGTCCCATCCCCCCCCAACAAGGACCCCACCTTCCCTTAACACCCAAACCCACCCCGTGCTGTGCAGGCAGAAGCTGTTCCCAGCACCCCATGCTGAGGAACCTACCTTCACACATGATGCTGCACACCCAGAGAGGACACCCACCCTCCGCTACCTGTGCAGGAACTTCCACAAACCAATGGCATCTCCATCAAGACCTTCCCAAAACCACTGACAGCATCTCAGTGAGGGTCTTGCCTGCTACACAGTCTTTGCTCACCATCATACATGGCTTCCAGGAGAAGCCAACCTACAAGGCTTCAGCTAGAAAACAGATCTGTGTACCAACAGAGAGGGGTCATGGACATTTTTGGTTTCTCTAGTTTTGTACAGGGCAAAGCAAAACCTGGTGCAAAGCTCAGCTCTGCTGCAATGTGGCCACAGACGTCATTCCCATAGACACGATCCCTGTGAGCTCCTGAGGAGTGAGTCAAAAATTAAAAATAAGTGGGCTGCTCAAGTCACTTTCAGTATTCCCCAGACACCTTAAAAAAAGCCTCCTACTGTGAATTACCTAATTTTTACATGACAGAGGCAGAAAAATTATTCTTTCATGATGCTGTTGTACATCTGTTTCTACCATGGCACTGCTCTGTGTGTGTGTATATATATATTTATCTGTATCTATATTTGTCTTCAGCATCTTACATGGGAAAGGGGCAAGCAAAGTAGTTCTTTCAGGAAACTGTCTCCAAAGAGGAGGATAGCTGGCAGTTTCACAGCAGGCAACGTTGTAAAACAGGCATGAAAAGTTAACAGAAAACAGACATTTCAGCTGGTGGAGAAATAGCAGCACTAGGAATATTTTCACCGGGTCTCCATAACAACTCGTGTTTCTGCCTCCCATTAACATGCCAGTAAAGATGTCCCTAGTTTTTCAGTGGACTTCAGTGGATGTTTTTCTCAGCTGCTTTTGGTATCCTGTGTGTTTAAAATGATGTACTTGGAAACTAATTTGAAAGGAAAAGGAGATGAAACCCAAGAAAGCCTCAGCTATGACAGTCACTTTGTCTTCAAAATTCATTGTGCATTTCAGGCAGTTTTCTTCCGAGCCCACAAACCACGTGTATGTAAATGTTAGAGCAAGGAATGAGGGATGCTGCTCAGCACAGGGTGCAGCTGTGCCGAGGTACAGCAGGGCAGGAATGATGGGTTTCTGTTGCAAATACACTTCCAGTGCTATCAACAAAAAACATTCCTTGGAATGGAGCCAACAGTCACCCAGCCCCTGAAACCTGCAGCATTGCTTTTCCGTCCCTAGCACGGGGAGGGCTGTGATCCTGCATCCACTGCAGCCCAGAGACGACGTTGATGGACTTCTCCAGGGCCAGCACTTCTCCTCACTGCCACCAGGAGCCGGTGGTGGCTTTGATGGAGCCGGATGGCAAGGGCCGGGGACGTTCAGAGCCAGACCCGCCATCCAGAGCTGCAGCCTAGTACCCAAAGTCCATCTTACTCCATGTTTCTGGCAGCAGGTTTAGCATCAGCCCCTGTCCCTGCCCCTGGGTCAGGCTGTGGGAGAGCAGGGGAGGCTCCGGGAGCAGAAATAAACGGCTTTGCATGAAGCCTCGTGGTTCCTGGTGCTCCTGGGAGCAGGGAGCAGCCCCTGGTGCAGAACACATCACCTCTGCCCAGGCCTTTGGACAAGGGACCCCATGGAAGGAGCAGCCACCTGCTAACCTAATTCCCAGCAAAAGCAATTGGAAACTCTCAGAAGATAAATAGATAATGAACAAATAACCTTCACAGTAGCCAGGGCTGCAAAAACCCCAAGGCTCCCCTTTGTGTTGAGTGCCTGTTATTAATGATCCTGTCAGGCCTCCTAATGAACTTTGTGCTTCATGTGGAAAACATGGGGTTTGTCCAAGAGCACAAACAAGAGCTCATTTCCATTTATTCCCAGTCTTACGCAAGAAAGTTCTTACACTCTGAAACCAAGAAACCACATTTTTGTATTTATTTTCTCCCGTCTCCACATTCTTGTAGTACTACCAAGGTTTGAAACGAAATGCCACCATCTTCCCAGGAAAACACTTGACACATCGAGCAACAGCAAAGCATTAATTATTCCAAGCCTTTTATACCACCACTGACACCACAGAGAAGAATTTCAAACATTTCCTCAGACAAGCAGCTCAGTCACAGCCAAACCACAGGGCAAGAGCCTTGGGAAGGGCTGCCCCTCTCTGCCAGCCAAGCTGCTCCCTCGGGACGCATCTTGGGGCAGTGACAGCCCTGGAGGAGGGTCCCCAGCACATCCCAAGGGATGGAGCGTTACTGGGCATTGCTGCCTTCTCCTCTGGCAGTCCCTGGTTGCTTTAACAGGTGCCTCCATGACATAGAGTTTTATTTAAAAAGCAGCTTTTCTGAGTCCGGAGAGCCCAACATCAGCATGTTCAGGCAGCTGCTGGGAGCCCCTGACACCTGCAGCCCTGCTCGCCAGCAGACACAGGCTGTTCCCTGGAGCCCAGAGGATGTGGATGCTGAGGCAGAGTCCTCTCCAAACCAGCCAACTACTGGGACATGAAAAAAACCAACAAAACCAACAACAAAACCACTATGGGAGGTGCTGACCCCGCTGCCCCAACCCATTGCCCACCCGCAGCACCTCTGTCCCCCCAACACCATCCCTGAGCCCATCAGGACCAGGAGAACTAGGGATGAGCTCCCCAAGCTCCTCGACATGCTCAGGAATCAAAATTATGGCAAAAGAGATGAAGGATTCATCCAAACTCAGACAATTAACTGTTCATTCAACATGGGAATATTACCAAAGTAAACTCAGGATAATCAAATAAAAAAGGCTTTATCTGAAACAGAATATTCAGGTACTATCTAGCAGCACCAAACCCCTGCTCACACCTTTATCAAGCACAGCCAGAGGTTAATTTTGCTGAGAGGTTCAACCAGTGCCATTATCTGAAATGTAAATAAGACCTTTAAAATCAGCTCTGCCTCCCAGTGCTTCTTTCTCCCCACGCCGTGGAGAAGCCAGATGACATGCAAGAGGGGCCACAAGCCGGTGGGGGGGGTTAAAGCCCACCCACAGCCTCCCACGCCACCGGGGTGAGGGGCAGCAGCAGAACCAGCCGGGACAAAGCTCCTCGCAGCAGCCTGGCTCCCCGGCTGCGCGCCGGGACTCCAGCACCGCGCCCGGGAACCACCGCGCACGCTTTGGGCACTTTCTCCATATTTAAGTAAAAATAGAAATACATAAATTAGAAACAACAGGCGTAGAAACAGCCTGGGTGAGGAAACGCTACGGATCTTGGCAAGACGTGAAATATCTGCACTCGTGAGGGAATGACCTTCAAAACTCATTCAGCGCTCGCAGCCGCGCGGGCTCGCCGGGCGTTACACACCCCTACTATCAATGCCTCAGGTCTGCACGGGCTATAAACACTTGGCTCATAAGGTAGCAAGAAAGCAACAGAAAACAAAATATTTAAGCGGGGTAACCTTGACTGCGAAGGCAACACCAGCCAAGTCTTTGTACCTCCGGTCACGCATCCTGAACAGCAGATCCCTGCTTGCTATGCTGCACACAACGCGAGCCCCCGAAAGACGTGATCAATTAGCGTTTTCTCTTCAACAACAACAACAAAAAGACATGCAAAATGACAACACCTTGTTAACTTCAGGACAGAAAATCCAGATTTTTCCAAGCTGCATTGCCCACACTTTCTCTCTCAAACTACTGTTTTCCACCTAATTTGTATTTAAAACAACCTCTGAGAGACGAATTAGTTTTGCTTATGCAAAATAAACTGGGTTGCCGTTAGAGTTGTTTACTGGGTCAGACTTTACAACCCAGGTGGGGGAGGTGAGGGAGCAGCATTAGCATTCCTCAGCCGTTCCTTGCATGGAACGCCGTATTTATCTATTTTAGACAATTTAAGCGAACCCGACGGTGCCTCCCGTCGCCTGCAGCACGCCCCGGGACCCGTCCTTTAGCGTTTACAGCGTGTTCCGCCGGTGCATGAAGATACGCTCCGTCCTCCCGGGTGCTGCAGGACGGGGAGAAGTGGGGAGACCCAGCGGAGGCTGGAAGGAGGGACCTGGTGCTACTGACATGTTGAGTCACCTTTTTACTCAAAACTCTGCCCTGAATTTTCCATTGCCCAGGGACCGAGCGGCTGCCCGCAGGAAGAGTTGGGAGGGCTAGAGCGAGCAGGTTTGCAGCCAGCTGCCTGGCTGAGAGGGTGAGGATTGTAGGAATGAAGAGTACAAGCCGCGAGCCAGGGATGCTCCTCTCAGCCCTCCCGTCACCAGGTCCCGTTACCTTACTCGTGGCAGCGGAGCCAACGAGCGCGCTGGAGAGTTTTTAGAAATACGACATTCCCGGGGCTCGGGGCGCTGAGCGATGGCCCCGCGCAGCCCCGGGGGGGGGTCACGGCCCCGGGTCCTGCCCTCCCGGCACACGGGGCGCTAGATGCGCACCCCGTCCCCGCGCTCCGGACTATTACAAAACCCAACCGCTCATTAGAGCGGAGCCGGGCGCTAACGAGGGAGGCAGAGCGGGGCACCCCGGGATGCGGCGGAGGCCGGGGAGAGTCCGTCCCTGCCCGGCTGCAGCCCCCCCGCATCCCTGCCCGGCTGCAGCCCCGCTACTTTACTTCTCCCCGAAGTCCTTCCCGCGATGCGCGGAGCCTCCGCAGCCGGCAGCGGAGGGCGAGCACCGCCCGGCTCCGCGGGGCACGGCCGAGGCTCTCCCCAGCCCCGCTCCGGTTGCGCTCCGGGGGCTGCGGGCACCCCCGCACCGGGGGAGAGCGGGCGGCGGGGGGTGTCTGGCAGGCGGGGGGGCTGCTCTGCCCGGGGCTGGGCGCAGCCAGGGGCGGGGGGGGGATCTGCCTTTGTTCGCGGCCGCGGGGCAGGACCGGGCCGCCCCCGCCGCCCCGCTCCTTTTGTCTGCCGGTTGCGGGGACGCCGCGACCCCGTGGCGGGGCTGTCCCACCCCCGCCGCCCCCCGCGCCCCCCGGGACGCTGACCTGGATGGTGCAGGTGTACTCGCTGTCGTCCAGCAGCCGCACGGTGCAGTTGTACTCGCGGTCCAGGTTCCTGCTGCTGCCACTCATCCACCTGCTCAGCATCTTCCCGAGCCGGGCGGCGGAGCGGGGTGCGGAGCGGGGTGCGGAGCGGCGGGGGCTGCCGGCGGAACCTCCGCTCACATCCCCGCTGCCGGGCGGTGCGGAGCGGTGCGGCGGGCGCGCCCCCGGCCCGGCCCTGCCCTCCCCGCTGCGGGCCGAGCGGCGCGGAGCGGCGCGGAGCGGAGCGCAGTGCCCGTCCCCGGGCCGCGGCGCACGGCGGCAGGGGTGGAGGCAGGCCCGGGGGGGGCGACCGGCGCCGGCTGCGGGGGCCAATCTCGGCGCCGCGGCGGTGACGGGCTCCGCCGCAAACCAATGCGGCAGGAGATGCGCGGATCCACCGCCTCCGCGGGCAGCCCCCAGCGGGAGGGGGCTCCGCGGGCGCGGAGGGGCGAGGGGGCGGGCTGCATGCGAGGAGCTGCACCGGGCGGAGGGGTGTGGGGCTCCCCGGGGACACCTCGGCTGCGGGGGTCCTCACCTCCTGCCCTCTGTCCCCTCGCCTGGCAGCCCCCCCCAGCACCGGGGGAGCAGCGGGGCAGGGAGTGGGGGCAGCCCCCTGGTGCTGAGGGACAGGGTTTAGTGGTGGCCTTGGCAGTGCTCGGGTTAACGGTTGGACTTGATGATCTTAAAGATCTTTTCCAACCAAAACGATTCCATGACTCTAGGTTTGCATGTCACAAGTGATGCTGAGTGGGTGGGTGTGTGGGGCCAGGGGTACCCTCAACCCGGACCCCCCTGAGAGGAGGGTGGAAGAGAAAGCTGTGTCCCTGGATGGAGGTGGATAAACCCGACCCAGGAGGCCTGCAAGTCACTGCTGAAATACCCACTGGCACCCGGCTCTCAGGGTGAGGAGGTTGGTGTTCCCATGGAGGGCTCAGCTCTCCTGTCCCTCTGAGCAGAGTAGGACACCAGCCCAAATGCTGAGGTGGTCCCCAGGGCTTGATCTTTGCTCTTAGTGTTCATTTCCTATAGCAGGAAACTTTTGAATTGCAAGGTTATTAGACAAAATGGACTCTAAAAGGGATCAGTGTTTGCTCAGATGCAGCTGGTGCTTCTCTGGGGGAGGGAAATACCTGGTGGCAGTGTCAGCAGCAAGCAGGGATGGGAGCCTGGCCAGCAGCACTGCAGATCTCTGCCTCCAGCCCTGGCTGTTCCCCATCTGGGTGTCACACTCTGTCCATGGCCACCCCTGCACAGAGAAAGGCTGCCCCCAAGGAGTTCAGCGATGCTCCCACCACCCCCTGACAAATTCCTGAACCAAACAGGCCACAGTGAGGGTCTGTGTTGGGCTGCCCCTGGTCCATCCCGCTGCTCCTTCCTGACTCAGCTCACCTGTGCCTGCAGACAGCCCTTCATCCCCCGCAGCTGTGGTGAGCTCTGACCTCCCTTCACCAGCCCCAGCCTCCGACTCCGGCTGCCCAGCTGTCTCACTGGTCCCTGAATTATCTCTGCTCCAAATTTGCACATTCCCTGATTTCCCAGCTAGAAAGACAGTTTACAAACCCACATTCCTTGCATTTCCTCAGGCAGTTCAGGCTCCTTCCCACCATCCCTCTCCAGGCTTCCGGGCAGCAACCCTGCCCATACTGCGATGCTCAGCCCAGCTCTTCCCAGGTCCACTCCAAAGGAGAAATGCTCCAAGGTGCTGGTGGCTTTCCAGGCTCGTGTACCCCTGACACACCATCCTTGCTGCAGGGAGACCGTGCTCCAGTATGCAGGGCTGGGACCCTGGTGCTTTCCTTTGGAACCATACAGTTCAGGAGCTGTGCCCATGGTGAGTGACAAGAAATGGGTCTTTCCCAGCCCCTGCCTCCCCATTCCCAGCCCAGCTGGCCATACTGGATCTGTCCATCAGGCTGGATGCATCCCTGTAATGGTTTTGCTCTTGGAGGGACCACAGAGGAGAACCAGGCTCAGTTACCTTGGTATCCACAAGACAATTAATCCCAATATCCAATTAATATAAAAGACAGAGTGGGAATGGGAAGTTGCAGGCAGTGGTGCTGCAGCAGTGAGACACAGACAGTGGGCAACATCTTGGAGAGGACGTTGTTCTGCTGGAAAAAAATTATGGCAAACCCAGAGACTTGGCCCATGAGGGGTGTCTATTGTGGGACTGGATCCTGCAGCTCCACAGGAAGATGGGCTGTGCCCAGCACGTCGTCAGGAGGCGGGACACAGAGCCCCAACAACAACGGTGCTTTGCACAAAGAATGAGACTCATTCCTGAACCATCTGGGCACTTTTACAAAGATGCTTGTATTCACTAAAGTAGCTGCTACTTTGTCATGTATTCCACTCTGCATAAATTGTTCATCTGCCTCAGAGCTTCCCTTCCGAACCAGCTGAACTGTTAACGAAGAATGGGATCCTCAGCATTAGCAGGTGCTGCTTTCATCAAGAACAGAAGCTCTGAGCCAGCTGAGCAGCTTAATGAAGAGAGCATTCATGGCACAGCAGCCTGGCTGTGTCAGGGAGCCTCTCACCCATGCCACGGCTCAGCTATTAACTTTGTTCCTCGACCAAGAGAACAGTTTTGCTGAGGTTCCAGTTTTTGGCACAGAAAGTGTGGGGGTTTTTCTAAAGATGCTCTCTGAGGAGCTGCAGGAGCCCCTTGGCTGAGTTCATCTCCTCCTCAGAACAGGGAGGGTGGCTGGAGCTGGACATCTGAGGGCAGCTCCACACTTCTCTCTCAAACCACCTGGTTTGGTCTCAAGCACATCAAAGGCTGGGAGATGCCTTTGTAAAAGTGCTGTCTGTTCCCCAGCTTTGATCGACAAGAATGCAGTTTTGATGAGTAATATGTTGTGGTTTTTTTTCTTTTTAATAATTAACACGGTAAATTCTACAAATTCTCCATCTTTGGATTCACCATTACTTGTGGTTTTCAGCTCAAAAATCCCAAGTGCAGCTTTCTAAACATATATTTAAAGTGAATTCTGTGACATTTTTGCTTTCTGGTAGGTTATATTTCACTAAGAGATTGTGCCTTAAACCCTTGGGAGCACCAAGTGTGGGGGTCTCTGCTGCCAGCAGAGCAGAAAGTTCCCCAGGAGGGCAGCCTGAAGCCTCAACCTGAGGAGAGCACCTGCATGAAAAACATCTCCAAGCATCCAGCACAGAGCAGGAGAAGTGTCTGCAGAGCCGTGCTGGGGATCTGTGCCCAGGTGCAGTTGACAAAGAGCAATAACAGTTAAGGCCAATCCAGGCTGGTGAGTTCAGGTGATGTTTGGACAGTCCCCAGCTGTGTGAATACTTAACATGAACAGAAGCAAAGATGCAGTAACTGCCTTAAATTCAAAAGTAATGCATTGTTCTCTACCTGTCTCAGGGATTGCAGTATTTCTATTGCAATAGAATGTGTCATGCATTGTCTGTTTATCCTCCCTAATCTATATATTTATCAACCATTATAAGTCACCATGCCCAACCAGCTGTCATGGAAGCAGTTGTGGAGGAGGTGTGGACAACAAACCTGGCTGTGGATCTGAGTTCCTTTACCTTCTTTGGGTCTGAATCTGCAATAAATGCTCGTATATTCTTCAGACAGTATTTTCCTACGATAGGGAATATTAATAAACACTATGGTAACCAACAAGAGCCCCATCCCTGGCTTTAGGCCAGGATTTCAGAACAGCATCCTGGTTCCAGAGGGGAGATTTTCACAGGGGATGCAGACGATGGAGTGTTCCTCCATCAGCTGATCTTTATGGAAGCCCTTCAGCTGGTGTTTGTACATCTTTCATCCTCAGCTGAGCACCAATGGCCATAGGAAACATTTGGACCAACAAATGAGTTACCTCCTCCAGCAAAATTAGGTCATTTAGGCTTTGCTGATGTCCCTCAGACACATCTCATGCAGCAGTGGTGGTGGGACTGGCAAAATGAGAAAGTGAAGAAAAGGGGATGAGGTAGGAGAAAAGGGCAGTGAGGATAGAAGTCAGCTTAAGAAGGCCAGGAGTGAAAGAAGGGGCTGGAACCATCTCAGAACAGCCTCACATATACCCACAGGGGAACAGGCTGTAGCATCTAGCCTCACAACTCCCAGGCCTTTAAAATTTTAACCATAATTTGCAATTATAACCAGAGGATAATATTTCAGCCTGTTAGGAGGAGGGTGAAGCACATTAACTACTGCTGACATACAGGGATGGGCTCATTAGACACAGGTCTCCTTCAGTTCTAGCACACAATTTTTTGGCTCAAGGCAAGTGTTTCAGAGAGTAATTACAGAGCCTGTGCTGCTGGGCAGGTCACAGGAGTTGTCCACACAGACCTTTTTACTCCCCTGTGGGCTGCAGGATGCTGGGAAGAGCCTGGCAAGGGGCAGTGGTGAAGCTCAGAGCCCTCTGCAGCCCCACATATGGTGGGTTCAGTGCAGGTTGTCACTGCAGGTCACCTGTGGCAATGGTGGAGACAGAAGGAGAGGGGGGGCCCGTGCTCAGGGACCACTGTCCCAGGGAAGCTTTGCCCAGCCCCAGCTCAGAGCAGTGTGGTTTGTAACCCAAAAGGCTCTGCTGGGCAGGACGGGCTGTGAGCAGGACCCCCCCGCACTGCCGTGGTCCCCCTGGTGTCACACCCTGTGACACACAGCACAACGGGTGGCCTAGAGAAGCAGCACCTCTCCAGAGGGGTTTGCTGCTACACTCACCAGCAAAGGCAGAGATCCTTGCATGGAAGTTTCTCCTGCTGCCTGCCAGGGCTGCAGTCCTCCCGCAGCAGATGCTGTCAGTACTGCTGGGTCGCTCCAGAGCATTTTAGTTGTTCTCCTCCACATTGGTGCCGGCCATGACCTTGCCCCGGGACCCCCATGCTCTCCTGAAATGCCTCAGCCATGGGCAGTATCAGACCTGTCTCCTCACCATCCCTTCTGGTTGCATCCAACAGGGCTTGGGTGTTCTTAAGCACTGGAACAAGCTCCCCAGGGCAGTGGTCACAGCACCAAGCCTGCCTGAGCTCAAGAAGCATTTGGATGATGACCTCAGGCACATGGTGTGATTCTTGGGGTGCCCTACACAGGGACAGGAGTTGAACTGGATCCCTTCCAACTCACCATATTCTATGATTCTGTGATTCTATAATTCTATGATTCTGGGAAATGGTTTCCTCCACAAGGCAGAGCCTGTATCTTCTACCAAGTTCCCTGCTGGATCAAAATCACCAGCCCTTTTTTGGTCCTAAAGATCCATTTTGGACTCTTCTCCCTGTATTTCTTCATTTTCCTTGGGGAGCTCTTCATGGCTGAGCCCTTTGCTGTGGGGAGCTCAATCCCTGCTCTCCGCATGGTGCCCACAGCACCACCACATCTCCCTTGCTGGGGGAGGGCACTTGTGAGGGAGAGAGACAGCCCCAAATGTGAGAGCTCAGGGCAGCACCCGGCAGAAAGCAAGTGCTGACTCCTTCCCCTTCCCAGAGCTCATGGGAGAGCTGTCAGGAGCAGCTCTGCTCTGTGCACTCACAGCTGACTCCTGATCGGAGGCATCGTGCTTGTGAGATGAGACACGCAGGATTTCATCCTCTTTCTGAGTCACTGGTTTGGCAGACATTTACATCACCAGTCCTTGAAAGTGCAAATACAACTTCCAGTCTCCATGGGTACTCATGGAGGTAACACTGAAAAACGCTCTCGGCAGTTTCGTGCTAGCAAGATGCGCTCTGGTTTGTATTTAGGGAATACAAACAGGGAACAGTTCTGAATCCAGCCCAGAAATCCATTTAAAAGATTCCTATAAATCTATTTACAGACTGTTTCTGCAAATGTTGCAACAGGCAGCAAGGAGGGTGTTTCTGCCTCTGTCTGGAGACTTTGTGCTATGAACTGGGGGGTCCACATAAACTTGTACTGGGGTCTCGTGTCCCCACCAACACACCCAGGGAAATGATGCCATGACCCACCACTGTGCATCACAGCCAGTGCTTGGGATTTCTTTTATGATTCTCATGATATTTAGTGACATTTTTCCAAAAGTCTCACTTCTTGCTCTCCATGACTAAGAAGTAATCACAGTCTCTGTCACAAAAAAAGTAATCCATCCCTCCCGATTGCAAAAGAAGGCTTGGAAATGTGAGGCATATGGCCCAGAGTGTGCTCAGCAGGGGTCAGAAATGAGACAGCAGGCAAAGCAGCCCTGGGGTTTTTTGCTCTCCATCTCAGGCTTTGCACCCCTGGCTCCTGATTTTCAGACATGAGGCCTTAGATTTGCTAACGCGGCCCCTGCTGTGCATGGAAGAATTTAAGTGTAAGTAAATACTTTTCAAGGTCACTTGATGGACTTAGGCACACAATCCAACAAGATCTGGGCACCATAACTCTGTTCAGCTCCGCTGAAGGCCCATCCATTAAGTGTCCATGAGAACCCTGGCTTGTGTGGGGCTCCTGTCCTGCTGCCTTCTCGGGACTGGGCTCCCTGGGTGTTATCAGGCACTGAAAGGCAGAAAAAAAGCCCTCACAACGCTGGAGCCAGCGTTCAAACCAGCCAAGACGAGTGGGAAGGCACCAAGTGTGGGAGGGCTCCGGCACTGCAGGAATTTGGGTGGCATTTCCTTGCAGGGGAAGATGGTAATAACTCAGAGCAGCTGCCAAGGGTGGACGCATGGGGACCATCCAGCGCTGGTTTGGGGAGCTGCAGGTTCTGGGTCTGGAGCCAAGATGAGCAGGAGAAGCTGAGAGCAGGGTCCTGGGTCCTGCTGCACGTGGTGTGACAGCAGGAGGCTGCCACAGGGCAATGGATGGGAGGGGAAGGGGTGGAAAGGGATGGGATGGGATGAATGTCAGCAAGTAAGGATGGCACTGGGAGACGGTGTCACAGTTGGGGAGGGGCAGGTATCAGGTATGACTCTTCTCAGCATCACCAGCCAGGCCACCCCATAGCGAGACACTTGACAAGCCCTTGCTGAAATAAAAAAAAGTAACAAGTGCCCCAAGCTCCGTGTTTTCCCGGGCTGCCGAGGGGCGGGAGCAGCCGCCGCGGTCACCAGCCCCGGCGGGGCGGCGCTGCCCCGGGCCGTGCGCGGGGGCAGAGGAGCTGGCGGGCTTCCCGCAGCAGCGACAGCACGGCTCGTCCTCCGTCTTCATTGCAGCCTGGTCCCCAGGCTCTGCCAGCGGGCGGCAGGACCCTCCCGAAACGCCGCTTTCCTTGAGGAG
Source organism: Apus apus (assembly GCF_020740795.1). Classification (NCBI taxonomy): domain Eukaryota; kingdom Metazoa; phylum Chordata; class Aves; order Apodiformes; family Apodidae; genus Apus; species Apus apus. The sequence continues at coordinate 21,203,107 of NC_067291.1, read as the reverse complement.
GGCAGGGGGCTGGGCGGCCTGGGCTGAGCGAACAGCCCCGCAGCAGCACGGGCGTGACAAGCGCTGGATGTCACCGGGATCTCATCCAAACCACTCCTGGCGTTTCTGCTTTGAACTCTGCCTGATTCTTCCAGTGGCAGGCGGAGGGGCTGTCGCTTCGGCTTCTCGTCCAGCCGGGCGGGAGGAACAGCCCCCGGGTTCCTCAGCACCCGGAGCAGCCCCGGGCAGGGCAGGAGAGCCCCGAGGGCCAGCGGGAGGAGTGGGATGCCCACCCCCCACCCCGGGGCTGGGAGGATGGATGTGGCTCTTGCACGGAACAGGCTGGAGACGCCTTCTTTCCGTTTGCAAAACGTCTTCAGAGGCTCAGTGGGAAGAGGACGGCTGCTCCTGCAGCCCCTGCCACGGCTCTGCAGATAAATGTGGAATGACAACTGTCTGCCCGGCACATTCCCAGCCTGCGGGTCTCATCCTGTGCCCCAGCGTGCTCCCAGTGCTACCCCACCAACCAAATGTTCCATTAGCATTTTTCCAAACAAAGGAGGAACGGGTGATGCTCCAAAATTCACACGCACATTGTGCAGATCCGATAGATTCTAAACCAATGTTTGCCAGGGGAAGAGAGGGGAGGGAGCTGGTCAGCCTCACACATCTTGCTGAAACGACCAGTGCTTGGGCCCCGTGTAAAGAAAACACATTTGCATGATGAGTGTTTCAGGCAACGGGCACTGCTTTTCCCAATTTGCTTTTATTTTTCTCTTATATATGTTTAAAATTACTGCCTTCAAAATGTTTCTTCTAGAACCCTGTGTCTGAAGAAAATGGACTCCTGGGGTGATTCTACATGTAAAAATTCAACAGCCTGGGTTGGATACTCACTGCTTATTACCTTCATTTTATATACAGATTTTTGGGCAATTGTAGATGCAAGAGAACTGCAAAGATAATTTGCCCATTTTCAGCCACGTCATGAGGCTGTCAGCAGGGAGGGGATAATCCCTTGCATTTCTGAGCCTTGTGCATTTACTGCACATTTTGGATGGAAAGAGATAAAGAGATTTGTGGTAGCTGTGAATGTGCTGAGGTGCTGCTGGCCCTGCAGATGATCTTCAAAAATCGTGGCAGTTTGGTGACACGACCGTATGTGACCATGTCAGAGCACACAGTGAGCTGGGATAACGAAGCTCAAGCTGAAGGAGCAGGCTGAGGCTGGGGGGGAAGCAGCCAGCCATTCCCACTGCCTCCATCCTGCCCCTCAGGATGGTGCTGGCTGTGGAGCTGGGCTTCCCTGGAGCCTGAGGAGGCAAATCCAGTTTGCCACTCCACAGCTCCCAGCCTGCTGGAGTTCATGCTGTTTCTATTGATAAGAGCCTGGAAAATCAATGCGGAGATGATGTTGACTTGTTATTTCAGTACAAGGGCCTTTTCTCCACCAAACGGACCCTTTATACAGGTTAATGAATTTTAAGGACAAAGACGCATTTCAAAGGATTTTACTCACCGAGGGAGGATGAAAGCTCTGGCAGCCTCATGCTGCAGCAGGGCTGCTCTCTGGACACTACAGCAGCAGCCCTGGGTACCAAGTGAATCCTTCCTTTCCACTCCAGGAAACCCTGGGGTTTGTGCTTCTGCTTTGTTTGGGTTATTTTTTTCTTTGTGTAAAGTTACCCTTTTATTTAGAGTCAACATGAAGTTTCTTTGTCCCCGCAGATTTCTGAGTGCTGTCTGGGAGGCAGAGATTGTGCTGAGCTGCAGAAAAGAACTTAAAGAGTACGTATTGTGCATGGGAAACAGAAGGAGCTCCCACAAGGACAAAATACCCTGGTGGAAGCATATTTAGGAAAGCAACTGGCATCTATAGTACATGGTTTCCAAAATGCAAGAAGCCCATTTATCTGGGCTGTTATCTCACTGTCCTTTTGGGTAGCAACACAGAGAGCTTCCCTCTTCCTTTTGGTCTGCTTTGTCAGTGCCTCCTCCTACCCCAGCCAGGAGGGGCCATATCCTGGCTCCTGCCTTTCAGTGCTGAGGGAATGTGGGTTCCTTAGGCCTGAGACAGACCCCAAAGGTTGATTTTTTTTCTAGACTTTATCAGGAGGAATCAAGAGGAACTGAGCAGCACGTGGGCAGTGCCTGGCTGCCCAGGGAGCAGCAGTCACCACCCGTGGCATTTGGCAGAGGGATGGTCCAGCCCCCAGCGTGCACAGGAATGTACTGGCAGATCCACCTAATGCTCTGCAGAAGTTAGTTTGTGTACAAGTGCAATCAGGATATCACCTGTGCTAAGGCAAACCTTTTAAAAACAAAAGTGCATTACATTTGCACAGTTGTAGTTGATCTGGTATTAAATACACATTCTACTAAACACATTTAGTAAACGAGCACATTTATTAACTGTAGTAATATTTTAATATACTTGATCTTTCTAATTAATTTAATTAGGAACAAAGAAACTGAGAAGAAAACAGAGACAGAAAAACAACTGAAATGCAGCACTCTCCGAGAGCTGCTTGCTAGGCAGTCGATAAATGCCACTGCAATCAACAGCCAAGTATTTCTGAGCAAAATTGTACTCTTGTTCTGAGACTAAGCTTGGAAATGAAAACCTGATACCTGGGAAATGAGAAAAGGGGAACCAGAAGCCATAAAATACACAAAACTGATGAAGAGAAAAACCCTCATCAGATGGGAAGGATCAGAAACACCCATCAGACCTGTGTGTTTAGAGGGAGCAATGGGATAACCTCATGTTGGACCACAGCTCCTCCCAAATAGCAGGACAGGTGATTTTTAGGCACACAGGTGGCCAGGCAGGGAGCTCTGTCCTCTGGACCCAGCAAGGAGCAGAGGGCAAGGCCTGAACCCCAGGAGAATGACAAACACATTGCCAGTCGGTGGGCAACCAGGGGAGATGTGAAATAGCCACAGTTGGGAACATCTGGATCTGAACAGAGTTGGTTGACCCAATGCTGTTGAGTTTGAAAACGTTGCTGAATACTGGGAAAATCCAGACACAAGCAGAGTGCTGAGGCCGCACTGACAGCCAAGCAGACTGGCATGTTTCTAGGCAGGAAAGCCAACGGAAAAATTGAGACAGAATTAAGGGACTAAAACGTGATTATAGCGAATAGAGCTCCATAGACAGCAGGCTCTCACATACACCTGTCTTCATTCCTTGGTAAGAGAACAATCAAGTGCAGCTGTGCAGATGAGCTCTGACCTGGGGTGTGTGAAGAGGAGCCTCACCCAGAGGTGCAGGCTGAGGAGCTGCTGGCCAGCTGGCCATGCCCTGCCACGGCCCCGCACCGGCACCGCGCCCCAGCGCCTCCAGGCACTGGGACTCGTCCCTTTTAATCAGCAAATTGTTAGCAAATGCAAGATCACTGCTGACAAAACACAGGGATGATTAACAGCCTGGCAGGACAGGCACTAACAAGGAAGAGCAGCTGAGGCACACAAGCACTCTGAAACACTCTGCTCATCCAAATGGAGAGGGTTTAATATGGAGAGTGTTTTAATACGGCTGAGAATGAGTGAGTGCCAGCGCCAGGCAGCGGCGTGCGCTGAGGATGCTGGAGATGGCTCCTGGAAAGCCCTGGGAGAGCACGGAGGGCAAAGCAACACAGCAGGAATGGCCAGGGTGCTCCCTGGCAAGGAAAGCCAACAGTGAGAAGAGCAGGGCAGTGAATTTGCCCATGGAAAACGCAATTTCCCAGTGTTTACTGCATTCACATTTGGTGTTTGAGCTCGGAACAGAGATGTGCAGAGAGCGCAGGAGAGAACGGGTAAAAGCACTGAGGGGCTGGCAAAACTACCCTGTGAGCTCCATCTGTTTCACTTAGAACAAGGAGAGTTGACTTTATTAAGGCATATAAATAACTTTATGGTAAGGAAAACACCTGATGGTTAAAGGTTCTTATATTTAGCACTGAAAGGCAGAGATGGTGCCAATGGCTGGGAGACAAAGCAGAGAAGCTGAGATGAGAGATGAAGCACGTGGGGCTCACAGCCAGGCTGGGCCAGCCTGGGGAGCTGGGCTCCATGACTCTGCACATCTTTAAAACCCAATTCTACAAAATCTGTCTTACTGGAAGGCAGGTTCCTGCACGTGGGGCCACCACAGCCCTGAGATGAATCTGCTCCATTTATTCTCACCGGTCCCGAACCTCTGACTGGTTGGACCTTGCAAAACAGAGACTGGATGAACGCTGTTCTACAAAAAGCAGGTGGGGAAGATGGAAGAGAGAGGAGTTTAAAAATGAGATAAAGGCTTTGAAAGCAAATAGCAATTAACCTTCCTGTTCTGAAAACCCAGCTTCCATGAGCTCAGACACATGGCACCAGGGAGGGGGAGCACTGTGTGCCTCTGGCTGTGGATGTGGTGCCAGCACAGCTCAGCCTCACACAGGCTCCCCTGCCACCACGGGCACTGCAGCGTGGGCCCCAGGAGCAGGGAGGGGTGTCACCTCCATGCCCTAGGTGGCACTGGGGACAGGGCAATGTGGTCCATGTGTTGCTGCATGAAGCCAGGGCAATGGAGAGGGGAGGCTTTTTGCCATGGGCAGCCAGTGGGGATGGCAGCACAACCCAGTGTGGCCTGGATGGAGTAGCCACCACCTGAGCACCATGGAGCTGTGGAGAAGGAAGTACAGGCACAGAGCAAGAGGGCAGGACCCTGCTGCAGGCAGGGCTGGTTCTTCCTACCTGAAAGTGTGCCCCTCTGCACCCCTCTCTGCTGCAGCACCTCCTCAGGAGGGTGAGGCACCTTCCCAGGGGTGTAATGTCCACGCCCTCCTCCCAGCAGAACACGATTGCTTTAGGCAGAGCTGCATTCTGTTAGTCAGCTGAAACAAGTGCATTACACCCTTGCATAATAAATCCATTGCTGTGCCACTGAAGAAACCCTGTACAACATGGAGCATCTAATGTCCTTCGGCAGAGAAGAAACCACCAGTGGCTGCATCCAAGAGTACTGGCAGGATCTGAGAGCCAAGACCTGTGGCCACAAGGGCAGAAGGAGCTGGAGCACAGGATGGTGACAGCAGGGGCTCAGCACAGCCAGCCAGGCTCAGGGCAGGCATGGCCATGAGGACCTTGACCATGGCAGTCCCTTCTTCTCAGCTCTGACACGTGGGCAGCTCTGACAAGCTGCAATTGTATTTTTGTACCTTCCAAGCAGACAGCAAAAATACAACCTAGCAGAGAGCAGTGACACACCTTTCTGGTGCATAGCGTCTCTGAACCAGGGTGAGGTGGCTCAGCTTGACTGTTAGAAAAGTCTTGTGCAAAACACAGGGAGCTGAGACCAAGTGGGACAAACAGAGGCAGGCAGGGCTCTGGAGGCAGGCAGGGCTCTGGAGGCAGGCAGGGGCAGGGGCAAGACATTGTCTGGGAGCAGCGGGTGCCAGCGCAATCTCCGCACATGGGTGGTGGGACCCTGATCTCAGTGTCACTTCTCAGGCTGGCACCTCAGCCCAGTTCCTGTCCTCAGCACCCCCATCCATGACCCACATGCTGGGCACAGACAGACCTGCAGAGCCATTCCCCCGGCCCAAGACATTGGCACTATCTGGAGGAGCTGTCAGCTTCCCTCAGGAGTGGGAACACTCATAAATATGGAGTGGAAAATAGTTCAGTCCCTGGGAGCAGCAGCTCCTCGCACAGCCCATTGCCATGGTACCTGCCAGCAGCTCACAGCTTTGCTTCGCACGTCCTACTGCTCTGAAAGGATCTTTTTTAAGAAGCAGCATTTTAAAACTGAGCAATGACGAGAAGCATCTTGCCATCCCACCTTGGCACCCATAAACCCAGTGACCTCAGTGTGTGTTTGGTGAGTTATATTAACTCAACATATTCCAGAATATACACCCAAGAAGTCCTGACGAGCTGCACCCCACCAAGTCTGTTACTGATATTTTATCACATTACTGATGACTTCAGTAGTGAATGGATCTTCCTAACTTGGTTCCAGGCAAGCCGGGGAGATTTGTAACAACAGTAAAATCAGGTTTTTACTCTAGGAACATGAGTTTCATCACCAGAGCATTTCACTGCAGCACTTACAAATCCATCACATTTCCCCCCGTACTGGGAAAAGCCTTAACTGTCCCATGAGGTCTCCAGGAACTCTGCAGACAGCTTACAGTGATGCCCATAGTTGTCTTCAATCAGCTTCTGACCCCATCTCACTCTTACACCTTTTGTTGAGGCTGCCCCTGCAAGCCCAGAGCTGCTGGCTGGGCCCTGCTCAGGGCAGCTGGGGGAGCAGAACGGTGGGGCCAGGACCAGGGTGGCCACATCCATCCCTTCTGCAGAGCCAGGAGCCAAGAAGGGTCAGCACAGCCTTCCAGACCTCAGCCCCTCCTGTCCCAGCAGCTTTCAATGCAAGGGAGTGCCAATGGAAAAGGCAGGGTTCCCATGGGAACGGAAAGTGCTGACATTTCTAAACTAAAAAAGGAAAGAAGCAGCAAAGTCTGAGCTCAGCAGGACTCCGTGGACACGGAGGTGTGGGTATGTTGCCTTCTTCCCTCTCCTGTACTAGAAGGTAGGATACTTTTAAACTAATTCCTGTTAGGACTCTGGCATGGCCCACATGATGCAAGCCAGGTTTCTGTTTCATCGGTCTGGGTGCTTTAATTCAGGCCACTTGCCTGCAAGATTAATTTTTATGCAGGGACATATTCTGCAGCCTTTACCTGTAACCACATTAAGGGAGACGGAGCATCCACACGCAGCCACGCGGAGCCATTTATCTCTCTCATGCAAAATGATTGAGATAAATAAGGCAAATTAAACTGCCATATTGTTGTAGCTAAATTATTTGCAATGGCAACACAAAATGGACTTGCTGCACAGTAATTAAGTGTCCTAAGGGTAAGATGGGAAGATCTTTAGCTCAGAGAGATGTTTCTCTTCCTGTCAGATCCAAATGATGTTGGAAGTGGATGGTGATTCAGTGGAGATGCTGACACTGGACACCAGTTTCTCCAGCAAATGGGCACAAGGGCTGCCCCAGATGCTGCTGGGCTGGAAGAGGTGCTGTACAGCACAAACAGCTTTGCTGTTTCAACCAACCAACATTTTTTGCAAAGTGGAGAAGTCAATGAAGAAGTTAGCTGATTGTCAGCTTCTCCTCACTCTAATCCAAAACCATGGAAAGGAGTTAAGGGCAGAGAGGATGCATCTAGCCAAGGAGAAGAGGGGGTTGAGAGTGCCTGGAAAGCAGCCTGAAGAAGGACAGAGAAGCCAAAAAGGAATTACCAAATGTTTCTGACAGAGTGAATAAAAATAGCAAACGATTAATGTAATCATCTAGAAGCATCAAAAAGTGCTAGTTCTTGGGATGAGGGATGAGTTCTAGAGGGAAGGTTCTGCTGCTGCCAGCTGGAAGCATTACCTGCAGGACCCAAAGGCTCCCACAATGAACAGCCACCTTCCCCATCTGAAAACCTGACATTGAAAAAAGCAACATCCAATTCCCCAGGGCTGAGAGGGGGATCTTCCAGTAGAAGGCAAAGAAAAATTGACTAAACTAACTCATTTTTTTCTTTAGGACTCACAGCACAGTCAAAGCCTCCTCTCTGGAGACAGAAGCCAAGAGCATCCTCAAGCTCATACAGACAAAAGAATGGATAAAAATCACAGGTTTGCTGGAAAGCAACCCCCCAAACCCTACAAGCAACCTGTAGCTCCTGCCCTCAGAGCACAAGGGCTGCTGATGCACTTTGGAGCAGGTCCTCTGTGCACAGCCATCTCCTGCAGGGTGGTGCCCAAGCTAGATCCTGTGTGCACCCACCCCTCTGTCCCCACCCCTGCAGCCCCTCCAGGACAGGATCCAGCCACAGGGGAGTGAGGAGGAGCATGGCTGGAGCTCAGCAAAGCTTCACTGGTGCGTGCAGATGGGCAGACTCCCACCCACCATCCCAAATGCTAAACCTCTTTCTGACAAGCTCCTTTTAAATGTTTCTGTGTCTCACGTTGGCAGCAAGAAGAAACACATCACTCTGGGAGCAGCTCCTGAGGGAAGCCCAGATGAATCATTCAGACCATCTCACTGAGCCCATTGCAAGAGGCGTTTAAACTTTCTACATTTTTATTAACAGGAAATCATGAATTTTTTAAGGAAATGCTTGAATTTCTCTCCTGGTAGAGCAGGTTTCTCTAATGATGAGCCCAGTCTCAAGCTGCCCAGCTCTGCTACAGCAGGAGGGAGCCTCCTGGGCAGCCTGATGGAGCAGGGTAGGCCCCCCACCCTGCTGGTGCTGGGGGCTCCCCCGGGCTGCACCCCCACTCCCCTGGCTGGGAGCAGAGGGCAGCTCTCCTCACCCCCCTCTGCTACACACACAGAGGAGCCAGGGACCCCTCTGTGCCCCCAGGCACCTCACATTCCCCCAGCACATGGCACTGACTTCTCCTCACCTTAACCAGAGACCCTGGAGGCTTCTGTCCTTAGAAATGCATCCCTTAACATCTCTGTGCTATAAAGGTACCTATAGATCCCTATGGGAGCAGAGGGAAGGTGAGGGGCAGAGCCTGGTTGAACCCTCCCAGTGCTCCTCCTGGTCCCCAGGTGAAACCCTGGCCCTGGGAGGTCTTTGGAAGTTCATCACTTATGTCTGTGGGCCGTAAATTTCATCTCCAGAGCCCAGCAGGACACAGCCTGGAGCACACACCCACGCAATTACGAGTCTGTTTCTCTGATGCTGCACGCGGAAACACAAATATTTTAATGTACTTGTTCTCACAAAACATTCAGGGATATTTCCATCCCTCTCCTGTGCTTTTTCTTGCACCTGTGCTGCGTTTTAAGGTGCCCCATCACAACATTGCCTTTTTGGAAGGCAGAACCACTGTACTGAAGAGGCAGATGCAGAGGGAGTGGTTTCCCAAGCAACAGTAACCAGGTGAGAGCAGTGCCCTTCCTCCTCCTCCTCATCCTCCTCGTCCTCCTCGGGGGCTTCGGAGCAGCCGGTTCCCTCTCCAGGGACAGCGGCAGAGACACGTGGGGCTGCAAATTACTCATCCTGCTCACTGGCCGGTGGGTGGCATCTGACAACGTGCTGCTGCCAGGCAGGTCAGTACACCTCTAATTATAACAGGCCACTTCTGATAACGGCGCATTATTCAGCCCCAAGGAGCGGCAGGCAGGTCCTGCCGGCACGCTCCGGAGTGCTGCAGAGCCTCCTGCCTCCAGCAGCTCCTGCCCTGCTCCCAGCCTCCTCCCATCCCCGCTTTCCCCAGTCCCTCTCACTTCGTGACTGCCACACGACGGCAGCAGGTTTGCTGCTGCCCTGCAGAGCTGCTCCTAAAAGAAGCTGTAGGGATGGGGGTGGGCATCCCCTGCCTGCCGTGCCCACGCTCCCCGCGGGGCAGGAGGGTCCTCGGGTGGGGCAGAGGCACCATGGATGGCAGCGACGAACCCCGAGAGCGGCTCAGGGGCTCTGCAGACCCCGCAGACCAAGGTCCTTATGAGCACGGCCACCTCTTCCCCAGGAAGGTCCAAGCCGCAGCGGAGGGGCAGGCAGCCCGGCACGGCTCGCTCTGCAGCATTTGCAGGGTGCAGCTCCGAGCCGGGCGGGCTGAGGAGCAGGGACTGACCCACCCCGGGTCCCACGCACTCCTGCCCATCCACCGGAGAGCTGACCTCTCTCCCCCTAAGGAAGGGAGCAACCAGGACACTAAATGTTGCACTTCCAGTATTTCAAGGTTTCCGGCACAATGAAGAGGGGTGAGGGCAAAGCCCCTCCTCCAAGCCCCTTGCTGGCCACACCCTAATGCATCCCAGAGCCAGGAGCCACAGCACTGCCCGGTACATTTTGAGGCAACAGTCACTCAGCTGGCCATGGCTGAGAGGGTCCAGGCAGGCCCACCAGGCATTTGTACAGGCAGAATTCCTGAAGCAGCATCCCTGTCTCCATGCATCCTTACAGCCACCACTGACCAGCCCATCCACAGCACAGCACTTTGCTGCTGCCTTCAGGAAGAATTTGTGACAGTTCTGACATGGAGATACTATCAGGTGAGGTACTTTCCATCCCACTCCTACATGTCTCAGAGACAGGAGGACATGAGACATCCTGCAGTTCCTGCAGGGCCTCCCTAATTGGCCACAGTGCTGCTCAGGGCTTGCCTGGGGTGCAGGCAGGGTAGGCAGCTGCCTGCAGCTCCACATCTCCAAAGGAAATGATTGTCCTGGACTTGCTATTTTGCTTGTGCTGGAGGAGAGTGAACGAGTTCTTTTGTCTTCATCCTCTGGATGCCAACGTTGATCCTGTTCTGTGTTGCCAAGGAGCAGGGGCTCCTGCCTGTACCTGCAGATAATTCCAGGATGGAGAGTCCCTTGCCTGCTTCATTGGGCTCCCATTACACTATAAAGTGCTTGTATTTGCTTGGGCTACAATCCTCTGTTATTTCCACAAGAATACAGGGAGCTGTTTTCTGCTGTTGCTTTCATGGCTCAGGGGCAGAGTTTCCAATCTGGAATTAGAGAAGCAAATCCCCTCCTCCTTTGGGATGTGGATGTGTTGACGGAAGACAATCTGTTCCTACCAAGGATGGCTTTCCAAAGACAGGACTATGAGGACCTACTGACAGACTCTGCTTGTCACTGATGGATGTTTGCTCCACAATTGCTTCTTCAGGGACTGAAGATGCAGGAATCTGTCGCAGGGACAGCAGTGTTGTCACAGCTTTTTGTTTTGAGCCAAATTCTGATCTGGGCTGTCCTGGGACAACCCTGGTGGAGCCTGGCAGGAGCCTGTGGGATAGTTCAGGGTTACTCCATCCTAATGTGGGTGTGAACTCAGCTTCAAGTCTTGATTTATCCCATTTCAGATCACTTTTGTGGACAGCGAGAGAGCAGCCTTCAGTGTCACCTCCCTAGGTATCAGGGGAAGGAAGGAGGCAGCTCATCTGTATTCCTGAGGCTACATCAGTACCTGCATTAAGGCTCAAATGGCAGTGCCAGCCCTTGGAAAAACAACACGGTCTTAACTATGGTCTCACACCCATAATGTGCTGCTGCAATGACACCAACACAGTGAATACGAGGAGTCCTTTCAGCTGAGAGGTCATCTGCTGCAGCAGAGACAGCTAAATGGGACTGAGCAAATGAGGATCCAGGCTAAGGATCAGAGCAGTCTTCCTGCATGGGAATTAGCTGTGGGACAACACCAGGCAAACCAGCTCCGGAGCACACTGGTACCTGTTTCAGCCTCTCTGTTTCCACCTCAGTAGCTGCTCAAAAAGATTTAGACTTTGCGTTGTCTCTGCACAGGGCAGGAAGTGACAGGAACCTTGTCAGAAGGGAAGAAGCTAAAAAAAAAAAAAGAGTTACAAAAATCTCTGTACAACCTGTCCTTGAACTATCATGCCTGGCAAGACTCAGCTGAAGCTTCTGACTGCAAGGACAGGGCTACTGGGGCAGCCTCAGCCCTTATTTCTGCTCTTCATCTGAAAACAAAATGGAACTTCTAATGGCTCATCTGTAGCACAATTGATTTGCTCTTGGCCAGACTATTTTGGATGTAAAATGGAGCTGTTGAAGTAAGTTGTAAGTGTGACAGCTCATCTTCCCACTCATACCAAACAGCAGCAACAGGCACTGAAGTGACAAAGGGAGCCTGCCCATCACATGGCATCCTGCTGGGACCTACCCGTGCAAGGAACTGCTTCTGCCTCCTGGTCAGAGCCACATGTTTACAGGAAGGACACCAGACAGCCCTGGTTCTTTGCATATGCACCAGAAGCACCTTTTCTGTTGTCCAAAGGGTGGCTGGCCAGGGGCTGGGCTTGGCATGCCAGGCTTTTCACTGATGCACATCTCCTGCTGGGTCTCACCAGCAATCTGTGAAAACACGCAGGGGCCTTGAAAGAGCCCTGTTAAAATATTAATTAAAAACCCAAAGATCCCAAGAGAATGGATTTGTCATCTCAAGATGATTTTTTTTTAACTTGTAGAATTCAAAATGACTGAAAAACCAGTGCAGTCTAACTTTTTTTGGTAGCTTAAAAATTAAGCTTGTTAAGAAATGTTTTATGGTGAGTTCTATGAGGTACCCATTTGTCCATGTCTGTAACTCTGTGACAGACCAGATGAACATTTTCAGCATCACTGTGGTCTCCCAGGGAAGGAAGTGTTGTTATGTTGTAAATTGCACAATCCCAGGTGTGAGCTGGCTGCTGGAGAGCAGGGGGGCTGCACACACAGGTCAGGGCAGATGCTCAGGGACACAGCAGAGGTGCAGGGTTGTCCTGTTCACCCATGGAAGAACTTTAATGAGGTGGTCACCTAGGGACCACAGACAGGGCCTGGCCCTTAGCCTGGGTACTGGAAAAAAGAGGAACACAGACAGTGCATGGGCACACAGCATGGCAGTCACACAAGCAGACTCAGAAGTCTGACTTCAGTTCCCTTGAACTACAGAAAAAGGCCTCCTAAAGTCATGCAAAACTATGCCCATTTCAATTTCCTCCACCCAAAATGGGCCACGAAGCTCAAAAGGGGTTATAAAAGCAGTTCCACCCTTAACTCCAACCATTCCGCTCCTCATGGTTTATATCTAATGGTTTGCGCTATTTTAATGCACTTTTAAATATGTCATCTGTATTCTAACCACTGACCTTTTCCTGATGCCCTTCAGGCATCCCACAAATAGGTTACATCTGTCTCTTCAAAGGCAAGACAAGATGTGGGGGCCAACATCTCTTGGGGTTTAGAGCAAAGCAGCCTTATTTTTGCTCTGTAACATAACCTGCAAGGCAGGACTGTGAGCACCCAGACCCCAGAGTGAGCCAGGACTCACAAAGGGGTCTGTGCACAGAGCCAGGCTGGGCCACACACTGTGTATTTTCACCATCATCTTCCCCTGATCAACCCATCACAAGGCACAGAGTTAGATTTTTTTCCCTCCTTTTATTATTTTTAATCTCCAACCCTCTGTTGGCAGCAAAGCTCTAGAGGTGCTCATAATGTATTGTCACCACCAGCCTTGGTCTTTACCTCACACTGTGCCTGCTGGGGATGAGATCTGATGAGATGCAAACCCATGAGAAGGCTTCAGGGATCCCCACTGGAAACAGCCTCCCAAGACTGCAAGCTGGTTTATTGAACTTCCACAAGGAGAAAAACATTTCTTAATCCAGTTTTGTGACTAAAACCCCCTTCAAGGCAGCCTCCTATGGCATGAGATGTGACTAAACTCTGTGGGTCACTGTGATCACTCACCATATGCTTTGATGGCTGGATGGAGGGTGCACGACCAGGAAAAATGGAGATGTCCTCTTTCTCTTGAGTGGCTTTTTTTTTTTAATGGGAAAGCTCTTTGCAAAGGGTTATGATTGCTCTTCCCCACTTCTGAGAGGGTTAGCAGGTTAGACATGCAGCAGAGAAACAAAGCACTCCTGATGTCTTCTCGTGGACTAAGAGAAGAGAAAAATCTGTTCTCTTTGCACAAAGCAACAAATCCAGGAGTGAGCGGAGCACATCTGGCCCGGCCGCTGCGCTAACAGCGGCTCAGGAAGGCAGGAGGATCAGCATGTTCAACATCTCCACATCTGCTGTGGCTCTGCCAGCTGGACTCCTTCAACTGAAAACTATTTACCAAACATGTCTATGACCTTAGTTTGGCTTCAGTTTCATCCGTAACAAAGACACTTCCAGAAAAACACCAACAAAAAACCTGTCCTCTTAGGTGAGGAGCAACAGAGAGATAAGTCTGATTAGGAAAACAACTATTAATAGCGATTATTCTTTAATTACTGTGCCTAATCTTTTTGAACCAGCAGTTTCTAGCATGTACTCTATCGGACAAAGAATTTAACTCTCTGTGTTGAACAGGATGTAGAAGGAAAATGAGTGGATCTACTTCAGGAGACTCACTAGCAGCTAGATATAAAACTCTTTACATAAAGTACGTATGAGAAAGGCAGGAGCTGCTCTCTGTGGGTGTAACACTGTGTGCAGCGTAAACATCTTAACGCTTCTCTTTGTCTCCATGGCTGTTTCTCCAGGGCAAGGGTATTATGCTCCCAGGCTGCTGCCACAAAATTCTGGACACACAAAAGGCACTGAAAAGGACATGAAATAGTCTAGACAGAGAAAAGCATTTCCATACTGCTGGAAGGAAACACGGCCCATGGCTCACAGCCACGGACTAGAGAGCATTTGATGTTCTTGCTGCCCAGCAACCCAGGCTCACAGCAGGGTCCCGAGCCAAGGAACACATCCAATGTCTCTGCAGAGGGACCCTCTTTGGTGGCAACGTGGTGGAGGGACAGGGTCCTCTCCAAGTGCCTCCCTTGACCTGAGTCTGAACCAGGACAAAGTGGCCAAGGCAGCAAAAAGCCAGTTCCACCAAATCCTGCCATGCTCGGGTATCCTCACAAATGTTTGCAGCAGGTTATTACAGAGTCTTGGCTTCACTTCAGGTGGAAACTGGAGGTGACCATTAGCTTGTTAGCTGAATGCAGCTACATTGTGACTGTAACAAAATGTGACTATAACATCAAAGTCCCTGCTAAGAAACCATAACATTTTCCAGTATAATCTCATATGCTTGATACAACCTTGTGGCAACCTCCGGAGCCTATTCCTGTTCTGTCCTATTCCCCCACTGTCTTTGGGGTAAATATTTTTAAAAGGAAACCTCACTAGTGTTAATTTTGTAAAAACATTGAAGCATATCTAAAGCAAGTAGACTTGTAAAAAGACGATGCTACATTTCAAAGCATTTTCTAATCTTGCAGATGCTGGATCTTGGATTAATACAACAGGATAGGATGTAGGGGCATGGACGGGAGTGTCTTCTTTCTTCTCCATAGAAAACTGGTGAACAAGAAGTGGATTGTCTAATGCTAAAAATGAATCTTATTGTACATCTGAACAAAGAGTCCTACCAAGTACTGTGGAACAACTGACTTTTGCTTTGAAATCACACATACATCTAAAGTATACAGAAAGATTAGTCGGTGTGTCTCAGAACTTCTACCAATAATTTGAATGTCTGGCCCAAATTAAAGAGAGGCCCCAGGGTCAAACTTGGCACAAATACATTATTGGAACTTAACACAGTGGAAAGGCAGAATAAAAACCTTGCAGGGCTGAGGAAAGGGAAACTGTCAGCAGTGTTTCACCCAGCAGCTAAACAGGGTGCTCTGCAAGCACAGGGTGCTGTTACACCCCAGGAGCTCATTTTCAGCATACAGAGCAAGATGAGAGCCCCTGGGCATGTCCTCAAGGGCTCTCTGCAATTTAATCCAGCCCCAAAAAGAAATGAATTAAAGAACCTGCCTGTGAAGAGGAAGGGATCTGTACAGCAGAGGGGCAGGGGCAGAGCCCCCCATGGCACAGCCCCACTGCTGCAGGGCTGTGGGCACAGCAGGATCCGTGGCCTGATCCTGGCTCTGAGAACAGCAGGACAGGCTGGGGAGAAACTGAGAGGATGGATTCAGGCTCAGAAAGGACTGACTGAGAAGAACAGTACAGGTACAGTCCTCCTCACAAACAAAAACATCTCTAAGTAAGCAGCTGAGAGTGTCCAGACCTTGACCTGTTCCTTGGAGAGAAAGAACCAACTAAGACACCTGATTTCCAAAGCATCTGAGCTCTGCCCCCCCAACACCTCCTGGTGGGTCTCCAGTCCTTCCCTCACCCCTCAGCTCCAGAGGACAATGACTCGGTGCCTGTCTGACAGCAGTTCCCCATTTCCTGGGCAGGCTGAGGAGCACCAGGCTCTGCAGACCTGCACGCTTATGCCACAAGCGGACAAGAGGCACAGCAGCTCTCAGAGGGGGACTTGCAGACAGACAGATGGTGTGACTGCAAAGCTTCACTTCTTGGAAAAACTGGGCTAAAAATGTAGATCACTGTAACGGAAACAGTCTTGAGGAACAGGCTTAAGAAGCTGTACTAAAACCATTTGAGGATGACCTTTCTGGAAGAGGTTCTCAGGAATAATTACTCCTCTCTGGCCTCCTGCAGTTTGCTCCTCCCTTTATCCACAGCAGGATCAAGCTCTTGGTGTTTCTGCTCTTTGGTTGAAGACACCTTCAGGGCCGCCCAGGGCACGGCTGATCTTGCAGCCTGTGCTCAGCTCTGCCTGCTGCACATCTCCCTGCATCCTGAGCACGGGGACACTCTCAGACTGAAGGGGTTTATTATTAAATCCCAGCCACTGTGAAGCAACTGAATTATCCACATTTTAGTTGAACCAATTAACTGATATAATACATCACTCTTGCTTTCTTAAATGAAGTGAAGGATCTTGCTTTCTGCTCATGTCTCACTCTGAAAGCGATTCTTTAAACAATTTAATCTAATTAACTTTTTGAGACCAAGTGTCTGTTGAAGGAGCTCAGGTGCCGAGAACTGGATGTTGCTGTGTGAGGCGCTAACCAAGGAGAACAATCTCTAGGGCTCTGAGGATGAGGGGGCTTAGAAAAACAGTGTCCTTCTTAGGATGTACTAGTTTAACTCAGGGAGGTCTTGCTGGCTGACCTACTGTTCTCCTAAAATGGGGGTGGAAAGATAAAGCAATCAGGAAGAAACCTTTTCAGCACACACTGGCTGTGGTCCTCCTCCAGAGTGAAGCTAAATAAAAGGGTGCATGTGACTGAGACCACAGAGCCCAGCTCAACAGGGCAGTCAGGGATGCATGTCCACGTGTGCAGGCTGACCCCAGCACTCCCCATCCCAAACGCTTCGCTGAGGAAAGGCAGCATTGCCTCAATCTGCTGAAGGTCCCTTTGGAGGCTCCCCTGCCTGCTGGTGATGCAGCACAAAAGCCGTGTCCTGACCACCCACTGCTCTGCAGACAGTTATTTCAACCTGAAATTGGAACGTGCCCAACATGGAGGCTGCTGCTGCAGAGCTCTGCAAGAGCAGGTAGCAGAGTCCCTGGGAGTCTAACGTGAATCATCCCCAGAGCAATGACCTTGTAAGTGTTTGTCACAGGACATTACAGGAGCACAGACCCTGATGAGTTCACTGTCAATTAAACAGCCTTTGTGTCATCTCTAATGTGGACCTGAAGGAAGCACTAGACTACAAAGGGAAAGTCACTGTGCTGGCCCATCCAGGCAAGGTGGCAAGGAACACGGGTCAGAGCGTGGTGTGTGGCTAATAACAACTGTCATCAGTGTAAATTACCTCCCAGAGTTTCTACCTAGAAATCAACAGTGAATCAGAGGGAAGCATCAGGGATTCATTCTGATTGGCCCTAGCAACGTTATTATAAAATAATGGGTGAGATGTTCTAAATGATACTCTAAATGAAAGAAATAGAAAAAGGAAGCAGATTAAATTACACATTTGTTACCAGCATTTACAAACTTGATACTGAGGCTCACAACCTACACACTTCAGCTGATTTTCAATTAGGACAAAAATACAGATTATTTCCTTTTCCTTATGGTGGCATTTGAGCTCCTGTGGTTCCATCCTGGGTCACACCCTGATGCTGGTCAAATCAGAAGGCCCAGGATTTCCTCTGCTGGGCACCTCAGCCCACAGCGGGGGGTAACACCCATGTCAGGCTGGGATGAGGTCAGAGCAGTCCTGGTGGCACTGCTCCCAGCTGCCCCAGCCCGTCCAGTCAGCCCTCACACTGGCCATCCCTGCCCAGTCCATTGGTCCTCTCCACTGTCACTTTCAAAAGGAAATGGAAAAATGCAGCCTCCCCAAAGGGTGCTGCCTGGGGTGGTCTCTGTACCCCACATGGGCAACCCACAGAACAGCCCTTTCACTGGGTAGGAACACGGGCAATAAGGGGCCAGGGACACACTCCATGAGGAGCAGAAAGGAACCAGATC
The DNA here is from genome assembly GCF_020740795.1 of Apus apus. NCBI lineage: Eukaryota > Metazoa > Chordata > Aves > Apodiformes > Apodidae > Apus > Apus apus. The sequence continues at coordinate 21,185,302 of NC_067291.1, read as the reverse complement.
ATCTGGCAGGCTGCAAAAGGCAAGAGGAGCAGGAGGTTGGCAGCATCTTCTCTTCCACAGGACAGCCCTTCTGCCTAACCCACAGCCAAGCAGAAGCCAGGTTGACATGGCTCCTGCTAGTGAGGACAACCAACCATCAGTGGAGACCAGCCCAGGCTCAGGGCTTTGGAGGACATGATGTCCCTGTGATTCCCTTGGCCATTGAGGCAGTGCTCCTGACAATCCAAAGTGACACTGAGGCTGGGGACACTCTGCTCTCTAAGGCCACAAGATCCCACCCTCCAACAGGACTTCACCCCCCCCCCCCTCCAAGTCTGTCCCACCCGAAGACTTGCAGTAGAGAAGAGGAAATGGGAGAGGGATGAGGGGTGGTCACATCCCAAACACAGATGGGATTTGTGCTCCCCCTGTATTTTAAGACTCCAGCTAGACGTGGGATGAGATGAGGGCATTGAGGGCATCTTAGTTTCTCAGCTGCTGCATAAGCAGATTAACTTTACGTGCGGCTGATCCATGGAGAAATGGATCAGCAGGAGTCCCTGACAGAGACAGATTTCTCCCCGACTCACATTCTGCTTGCTCACAGTAAACACGCTGGATGATGTTATTTACATGACCTGTCTTCTCTGACTTACATCACTTCACTACTCAACCTCCAACCTGGGTCGCAGCCATCCCATTAAATTAGGCCCACTGCTGAAGCAGCCCTGACAGTCATTTTTCTTCCTGATCTCTCCGTTCCCTCCAGGAATGCTCTTGATGCCGACCACAGTCCACTCGAAAAAGGATTCAGAAGACAGAAAAGTAAGTCAATTTCTGTGAAAAGCTCCACTGCTTTTCCTCACCAGAGGAACAAGAACTGAACTTCTGACAAGGCTGCCAAGAAGGAGGGAGGGAGGTGAGAAGGCACCAGCCCCACTCTGCTCTCAGGAAGAGAGAAGCTGAGTCTCAAAGAGACCACTCCTGTGGTCCCAGCTGCTGCAATGGGCTGCTCTGCTCCTGGGGAGCCTCACATGTGTGAGGTGCTGGACAGGAAGGCAGGAGGACACGGGTGAAGGTGTCTACTGGAGAGAAAGCAGCTACGGCCATTCAAGATGTTTCTCTCATGCACCTGTCCCCCCTGCTCCTCTCCCAAGCAGAGCTGACACCACGTGCCTCCTTCACAGCAGCACTCACATGGCAGCCCTGGCAATGAGGCAGCCTGGCTGTCTCCCACAGCATTTTCCTGTTCTCCTTCCCTCAGCAGCTCACCGTGAGAAGCTCCCGGTGGTGATGGCTCGTCTTCAGTGCCCTTCTGCTGCTCAGAGCTGTTTGAGTCAGCTCACCCTGAGCTGCCAATCCAGAGCAACGCTGCTGGAGCTAGTGGAAATTTACTGCAGTGTGCTCTGTGGAGTTACTCCACGCTCACACCATGGAAGTGGGAGCACAATTGACCCTCTTGTTCTGCATCTCTTGGCTCAGAGGCCCTAATTAGACTGAACATTACAAAAAATAAAAATGAGTGACGAGAGGGGAGCTGTTTGGCACTTAGAGAGCAGGAAAAAATGTGAAGCATGTATGTAGCAAAGGACAAGGAACAAAGGCAAGAACAGGGAGAATCACATTCACAGTGGTAAGGAAATAAAAATTTTCTATGTAAGGATTATTTAAATAATTCGTAACCTAATTTAGCACATCAAAGACTGTTCACTTTTCAGTGCCCTGGATGGACATGGTACTTCAGGCCAGCTCTAACTCCCAAGGACACCAGCACTCCCCTGGACTTAATGGAGCCATTTGCTCTTGAAAGCAGATCACATTTCTGACCTATGTCAGCTTTTCCTTAACCTGGCTCGATACTCCTTTTGCCTCTCAGGGAACATCCACACAACGTCTGCTCCCATTTCCTTTAAGATTAGAGACCAGGATTTTACTACAGTGATCTCTGCTTAACAGACCTAGAAGAGACTTGGGAAGTCACCTAGTCCAGCTGAAAGTCTGTATCCTGTATCTGTCCCACTGAGGAAGGGCTCCAGCACCCCCAGTGCTGATGCTGCTGTGAAGTATCCTCATCTCTCCCTTCTTTCCTTTCCTCCCCTGCACAGGCTGTCTGGAAAGTTCCCACACCAGAGAGGTCCCAGAGAAGATGATGTGACAAGCAGAACAGGAGCAGGGCTGAGTGCATCTCTGTGCTGGAGAGGCAGTAAATATCAACTGATGCAACGGCTGCTATTTATTGACACCTAAATTAAATTAGAAATGCACACTTTTCATGTAATTGAAAATATGTTAATGCACAATGCACAGGGACAGCTCTTCTCAGCTCAATAAACTGTTGCTTTTCTGCCAGTTCCTTTTAGAGCAATAAAAAATATGCCCAAGTTCTCATCAGTAGTTTATCATTCAAATCCTGTTTTTTCTACTGTGAAGGATTAAATAAATACATGAGATTCTCAAACATGATAAAAAGTGCTTTCCAATCCATGTGCTGCAGTAGTAATTTGCATTCTTTTCTGTTTAGGACAAAAGGAAAGTGTTCTTAAAATATACTTGGGAATAGAAAACCATGTTTCAAGTTCAGGGCGTGGTTTGACGTGTTGCAATGATCTACGATGCTCAATTCGTGGCTTTCTTAGTCTACAAGAAAAACAACCAACCAACCAACCAAGAAACCAGCCTAAACTAGGACTCCTAACTAAACTAATGAGGTGCACAAAGAGCAGCAGGGGCTGGTGCAGCGAGGCAGTGCCACTCCTGCACCCGGCCACCCGAACCCTCACCAAATCACTCCGCTACAAATTACTCTGCGTTTTCGAGCCCCTCCCTTGGAATTGCCATTTCCCATTGTCTTCCGGAGCCCAGCGGTGAACAGGAGCAGGTTTGTGTGCCAGCTGCGAAACGCAAAAGAATTAGCCAGGCTCCAGCCCTGCCCCTGCGCCCTCGCCGAGTCTCTTAATCCTTAATGAGCACGTGGCCTTAATTGCTGCTGAGGTCACTGATGAGCGTTGTTTGCAGCGGAGCTCGGTGGCTCTTCCACAGCGCTGGAATGCCGTGCCCGGCTGCCGGGGCCGTGGGACTCCTGAGCTGCCCCCGAGCCCTGGGGTGTCCCCTCCTCGCTGCGAGCTGGAGCGGCTCTCACCGCTGGACGCAGCAAGGACTTCTCCCAACGTGCCCTCCAGGCGCGGTGGGCGCAGCACGGAGCCCCTGCCACCCGGCCCTGCTGGGCCATTTCCACTTCAACTCGCCAAGCCAGGGGTTTAGTCTGCAAAATGCAGAGCACGCTCAGCACCTAGAGGCTTCCCGGCGACTTAGCAGTGCTCCTTTCAGGACTGCTTCCAGAGACAATAAAGAGGATTTTTTTTTAATGTGAACCCTCGCATATTATGGCAAAACTGTTGTGGGTTTTGTGTTGCTGTATTGAGCAGAAGATTCCCTGAAGAAGCTGGGGATGCTTAAAAGGCTTTAAAATCTTGACCTCAAGCTATTATTAAATTTAGTACAGGCAACAACAAACATAAACCTGTCACCATCCCAGCCACTTCATCAATCAACTGTTTAGCAGGACTCATATTATCAAATTAATCTTTTTAAGAGTTGTTTCATGACAGTCTCTTTGGAACCAACACCCTTTTATCAGAAGGTACCTCAATATAACACAATCTACCAGACAGAAGGTGTTTCTTTTTTTTCATAAGACATGCTCTTGGAATGGAGAATCGTCTCCAACCCTTTTGAACCTTGTATGAAATAGAGTTACACTAAGTCTACTGTAACTAGCACAGTTTTGCAGATGGAGTCTACATTAGAATGCAACTCCAGCAACCATAGCTGAGAAAGGGCTTCCCTGTCCTGGAGGGTACAAACACGGAGTGCCTGCCCTTGGGATACACAGACATACATACTGTGACTACCACGGACTCCCTCTAATTCCCACAAATAAACACAACAACAAACAGCAACACACAGATACACCTGTGTGTGACTTCTGGAACAACCATATTCAGTCCTGGAGGCAATAGCTGCATTTGCCTAAAATTTGTTTTATAAAAATGCTTACAATATTTTTTAAGATCCTCCAAGAATTTGATTGGCTGTTCTTGGGCCTTTGAAACCTGGCACAGCAACACCCCCTCAAGCTAGAGAAGTCTTTTCTTTGTCCCATGAAATTTAGCAGAGTTAAATTTAAATTATTTTCCTTCCCTGCTTGTGTTCCTCAGCAACAAAACAAAATAGCAATTGAATATGAATGGTTTGTGAAACCACAACCCCGCTGTAAGACAAAGGAATCACACCACCACCACACCAAAATACTTGTCTTCACTCTTGCTGAGCCACAGCTGCTCCTCCCCAGCACAGGTCACCTCTTCCCTCCAGAGGCAGGGAATGCACAGGAGCTTCCTGCTCCTTCTCAGGGCCACAGCTACACCCCTTTTTTAACCCCCGTGCACTCTGCAGGATTTGCAGCCAGCCCTGCCCCTCCTGCCTGGGCACTGGATGCCATTGCCTCTGCCAGCTTCTCTTCCTCTGGGAGAAGCTGAGCAGAGCAGCCCCATCAGCTCCTGCAGGTCTGGGACAATTCCCAGTGCAGCATTCCCTCTTCCTTTCCCACACGGACAGGTCTTGGGGCTGATGTGCAAACAGCCTGAACCGATGCTCTTTGCCTTTTCAGTAATTATTCACTCCTCTAGGAGTCCTGCCAACATTTGTGGGTTTTAGCCTTGCTGCAGATGTCATTTGTTAATGAAGGAGTCCCACAGCCCCCCGAGCTGCACAGGGCTGGGACTGCTTCCCTTGGAAAGGAAAACAAACTGACTTATGTGGAAATGCTATTTAGAGAAAATGCCTTTTCCCAAATGCCAAACTCTGCACTGACCTCCCCAGGTGCTTCTCATGAACAGATGTGTTTCCTGCTCCCAACCTGGATATCAGCTTCAAGCCAAACACCATTCCCAGGACACAGGTGTACTCTTCAGACTAGTTTTTCTTCAGAAAGTGCTGCCATTTGATGAGTCAATCCCAGACCTTCCTTGCCTTGTTTTCATAATGCAACATGTTACAAGAGATTTATTCTGATACCACTCTCCAAATGACTTATTCTCAGAAAGATTTCCGAATCTCAGATGTCCATATATAAACTCAATACAATTTCAGCCATAAAAAAGGGACTGATTCTATTGCACCTTCCTTTCAAGCTGTTCTAAGTGTCATCCTTATCCTTGAGAGATAAAAGCACACGTTTTCCTTAGAAGTCAACATGCCTCAATTGTCTTCTGCAGCCAAAGTCACATTTTATTTCTAGATGGGAAAGATGCAGCTGAGATGCTTATGAATCAAAATCAGAACAAAGAAAGAGCTTCTGTGCCTCCTGGTCTCCCTCTGCCACTATTCCTCACCTTGTCCCAGGTATCACCATCCAATTAAGTCTTTCTTCCCTCACCCTTCTGTTTTCTTTCCCTCTCATTTTTCCCCCATAAGTATTTGTTTATATGTAGCCTTAATTCCTGCTGTATCCTGCCCTCCATCCCTGTAAAACAACACTTGCTGAGTAAACCTACCACGGATGTGCTAAAAAGAGAAGGCTGAGCTGATGGGCTGCCTGTCTGACCTCCCACTCCTTAGTTCCCCTTCTTGTTACTCCAAGGACAATGGGAGTGTCTGTACAACTGTTCAAACACAGCAAACTACCCAGCACAAGGCAGGAAAAGCAGCAGCGCAGTTTGCCCAGTTCATATGCACTGCTTTCTTCCAACATGCACTCGGACTGGTACACACCTGTGCAGGCATGTAAAGATCAGAGCTTCTGCAGCTTTTCTTTCCTCATTTCATGCCCCTCTAACAGCACCAGCCTGCTCCTCCGTGCTTGCTCTGGAACAACACGTGGGAAGTGGCACCCAAGCTCTCCAAAAGTGGTCAAAGAATGGAGCCACCTGGGTCTTGACAAGACAGATAATTTTACCTTTAAAAGACAAGAAGTCTCTTCCAAGACAGATGTCATTAAATAGCCTCAAAACATTGTTTAACCTGTCTTCTCCTCACAATGAGTTTTGATAAAATCCCAAAAGAAGGAAGAGTTGTCAGGGAAGCACCCAGTGACTGACACAGCACCAGAGGGTCAGGTGCACAAACAAACTGCTGTAAACAGAAACGTGCCCGTGACGTGTCCCTGGATGTCAGATTCCATCAACCTTATGCTTTGTTGTTTTGCTTTAAGTGGAGGAGAGGTCTTGTCTTTCTTTAGTGTGCAGGGCTGGGCACACTCCTCTGCACACATATTTACAGTGTTGATATTAAGATAGACCACTGCTGAGTGTAATTAGCACAGGAGGCTTACCTGTGCCCCAGCTTAACCAAGTTCTATGTGAACTAAGCATAAAAGTTGTTGCTTTCAAAACCTCAAGACAAACCAACCAGACAATGGGATTAATTAAATGGGGTCCTACTGGAAAAAAACCCCAACAACATAACAAAAAACCCCAAACAGAAGTAAAAAATCCACACCACTCCCCCGCTAGAGTGCTATTGTGGTATGAAGAGCCTGCCACTTCAGCTGTGGTCTCACAGATGTACATGGAAATGTCAGCAGGCTCTGCTGCTCAGTTGGACAGTTGCTCAGCTTACCAACAGATGGGGCATGTTAATCAGTTTTGAAAGTGTAAACTGGAAGTCTGGGATAATTGAAGTGAGGTATGCAGTGTTTGCAGGAAGCACAAATTCGTAATACATGAAAAAAAAAAAAAAGAAAGAAAAAAAAGCTTCATTCTGCTGCAGTTGGAAGGAAGCAGCATCTTAGAATATTTAACTATATACTTTTAAAATCACTAATTTCCTGTGCTGCTGAATAGATTCTTAAATCACCATGTTCTCTTGTGCAGTATTCATTATTCAGTACCTAATTAGAGATAAACCTTTTAACTTTACAGTTAGTATTTCCACTATTTAAAGAGGAAAAAAGTCTGGAGTAAGTCAGAGCAACCCCCCAGCCAAGAAACAAACCCAAAATGAAGCCCAGAAGGCAGTTCAGCCAGGAATCTTCTCTTAACAGAAGAACAATGGAAGCAGAGGAGGACAGCTCCAGACCTGGGGGTGGCAAACTGCAGCTGGAGCTGGTGGAGGTGGCCCTGAGGGGAGGCTCTTTCACAGCACCCTGGGCACCCTCTGCCCCTCCTGCTGCCCCAGGAGCAGCTGCTCATGTCAGATGGTGGGGGAACATCTCCCCAGGCTCACGATCCCAAATCTCATTCTCCTTTCTGCTCCACTGAAAAGACTTCCATCAAAATCCTTGTGATCTCCATGTGAACCCAGCTCCCTGTATGCTTGCCTTGCTCACTCCCTGGGACCCAGCCCACACCTCCCCCTGGGCTGGGAGCACCATTTCAGATGGGAGCTGGGCTCTGCTGGGCCCATGGCCCGGACACATCTCAGATCTGGTCTCCAGCTCTGTTACCTGCAAGCTCAGAAACAGCCTCCAGGGTCCCCATCATCCTGCCTTGGCTGTGGCCACCCCTGCTCAGGCACTGTGGGGCTGCACCTTGCTTGGGGGGGGGTTCTGGCCTCCTCCTCCCCTTTGCTGCTCCCCAGTAACCCACTCCCCAGTCAGCACCATTCATAGATACAATATTTTTGGATTCTGATAATTTACAGATTTTTTTTTCTATCAGCATCTGTTTCCTTCTGCTTGAACTCAAGTCTAAGCCTGTTTTTCTGACTGTACAACAATTACCTGTCACAGAATGCCTCTTCTTTTAGCTGTGAGTTAAATGGTGCACAAAAAAATAAACAAACAGATCTAATCTCATCTGTCATGTAAAGCTTCAGATTCTGAAGGGACCAAAATACTTGACTAGTACAACTCAGGCTTTTTTGTTGGTTTAACCGATAAAAATGTCACAATAAATGTCACAATAACCATACAGAACACTAGTGCTAAAAATAACATGTGGGACTAAAATTCCCAGCTTCACAGCAGAAGGAAAAAGAGGGAAATAAATAATCAGCAATCCCTTTGCAAAGTCAAATATCTGAAGGGAAAAGGAAAATCAAACGTGTGCTATGCATTTCATCAGCAAAACCATCCTACTTGGTGAAACCCAGCAAAGAGGATGTCTGTGACCTGCCTGCCAATGCTGGGGAAGGATGAGGGGTCTGAGCAGCCCTGGGGAAGCTCCTTGCACGGAGGCAGGAGGCAGCGCTGGGCTCAGCCCGGGGACCCTCAGGTGCTTCTCATGTTCTTGCCAGACAGGAAGCCTTTCAGGAACCTCACTGCAGATCTGTTCCTCACTACATGTGCCTCAGATCCATACCAGTCCAGGAACCCATGAAACATGTTTCCCCCCCTTGACCTGTCCAGCCTTAGAGCATCCAGAGCATCTCACTGCCCAGTTACCCCATTTTACCACAGCAGGCATTTTCCCAGTGTATGATACTTCCCCAGCAAGGTATGCCCTCAGCTCAAAGTGCCTTCTGCACCCAAAATACCTTAAAATGTTTTCTTCTCACCTCAGAACTGATGAATAGACCTGGAGAGACGATGCATTTTCAGGTTATTAGCATTCAGGCCTTGATTATGAAACACGGGGCACACAAGAAAAACACACAGTTCTAGTTTTCCATTTCAGCCTTATTTCTCCTTGGTTGCTTCTTTTCACACTTCTGCAGAAGTTGGCAAGATGGCAGGGGATCAGATTTTAATTCTAATGCATGTGAACATTTGTGTGTGCCTTCAGCAAGTTTCTCTTTGAGATGATTCTGGTTGCCACACGGTAGTTCTACATTTAACTTGACAGATTGCCTCCTCTGTTTTCTTTGTCGGGACACAACTTCTGTGTCCCAGAAGATGGCTTTTCACCTTAAACAGCCTCTCCAGCTCTGTCAAAGTACACTGTCATTTCTGAGAGCTTCTAGAGTGCTTTTGATGTGACCTGTCCCCGGGAGGAGTTTCTAATACTCTGTCTTGAAACACTCTCCAGGTTACATAGGAGCATTACATCCCCTTAAATGATTTTACTTTGATTAACCTCTTGGTTTTGCATAGTTCCCATTTCCAAAGTTAAACATCACAGTAGCATATTTTGACTTTATTTCTAGAAGTATGCTACCTTTGGACATCTGATGGCTACTCCTACAGGTCCGGAAGCACGTCAGGTTTTGACACAATCCTGGATCTTTGCGTCTCTCCGTTTCTCCAAGACAGGTTCAACGTTTAGCTCTTGGGCTTGGGTTGTGTCTCACGATGGCATCCGCGCCGTGTGCTCCAGACAACAGCTCACGTTCATGAGGCCAGGTGCCAAAGAAGGCAAAACAAACTGCTCAAAGATAGTGGCGAGAGGCTGAGCTGAAGACGCCAGGAGATACGTTATTTCAAGGTGCAGGAAGAGCACAGTCAGAAGCTCAGGAAGGGGGAGCAGGAATACAGCCCTTCCAACTGTGGAAATAGGCTGGGACTGGATAATCGAGCCTGGAACGTGGTTGAAATCAAATGGCAAATTTATCAGGAAAGTGCCTGGTATTGCCTCACCACCCAGCTATGCAAACCAGAGGACGTGCAGGGGCCAGTTCTCACCCAGGCTGACCCAGCCCCTGCTGGAGGGAGGCTTTTGGTGCTGGGAGCTCACACCAAGCCTGGCAGAAACAGTTTCAGCAGGACAGGGGGAACGTCACTGAGCACCGAGTCCAGAGAGATTTCTGAGCAGACTTTCACAGGTTGGTAAGAAATCAGCGTGTGTGAAAGCCAGGTCTAGTTCTGAACTCAAATGTGTCACTTTGATACTGTGTTTACATTATTTGGACAAACGCTTCCTTCCTCGTTCAGGTCTGCGCTGAGCAAGTATATCCAGAGAGAACAGTATTAACAGAGTAGTTTTTAAAAACCTGTAACTCAAGCTTCCCAGTGAAGTCAGATTAGCAGCTGGAGAGATTCAGAACGTGAATCCACACCGCCATCTGCAGAAAGCAGACTGGCAAATTAATTGGCTACCAGCGCAGCAGCAAACAAACAGCTGCTGCACAGCGTATGCTCTGAGGAACCGGTCTTACACTTTACTCCTTAAATGTTGTTCTTTTTCCTCCATTTTTTCCTCCTTTCCAGCACTTCTCCTGCTCCCCTTCTGCTTCTCCCACCTCTCAGCACCGTTTCGCCAGCGGGAGGCAGCGAGGGTGCCGGGGCGCTGCTGTGCCCGCGGGGCTGGCCCCACGCCCGCCTCCTGCCCGAGGCACCGGCCCGCGGGCGGACGGCGCGGTCACTGCCCGGTGTTACCGCGGGAACCGGCGGTTCAGGGCCCGGGGGGCTGCGCCTGCCCCCGCGGCACACACAGGAGCCCGCGGCCCTGCTTCCCCGGGGCGTCTTCTGCGAAACAAACAGCCCGTTCCCTCGCATCACCTCCAGGACGGGCTGCGCGTCCTCGGGGAGCGCCTCGCGGGAGAAGCGTCCTACTCCCCCCTCCCCGGTTACTTCGCCGCAGCGGCGCAGCCCGCCCCTTGGGGGTCCCGGTGCCCCGGGGGGTGGCGGTGTCCCCGGGGGTCCCGGTGCTCCCGGTGCCCCCGGCCCCGCAGCCCCAGCCCCGCCGAACATGGCGCGGCCCCGGCGGGCGGGCGGGGCGGAAGCGGAAGGCGGCGGCTCCGGGCCCGTCCCTGCCCGGGGGCGGGAGCGGCTCCGGGCCCGCCACGGCAGCGCCGCAGCCCGGCCCCGCAGCCCGGCCCCGCAGCCGTGCTCTGCCCGCCCCTGCTGCTTCCCTCTCCGGTGCGGGCGGAGGCGGCGAGCGGGTGCAGCCCCCGCCCGGCGGCCTCCCCCATGGTGGGCTTCGGGGCCAACCGGAGGGGCGGGCGGCTGCCTTCCCTGGCGCTGGTGGCGCTGCTGGTGCTGGTCGCCGTCCTCGCCTTCAACTGCTGGAGCGCCTCGTCCCGCCAGGCCCTGCTGCGGGAGGAGCTGGCCGAGCTGCAGAGCCAGGCCAAGCGCACCGAGGTGGCCCGGGGCCGCCTGGAGAGGAGGAACTCGGACCTGATGGGCAAGGTGGACTCCCACAGGAAGCAGCTGGAGCAGAAGGAGGCGGACTACAGCCAGCTGAGCAGCCAGCTGCAGGCCAGGGACGGCCAGGTGAAGAAGTGCGAGGACAGCAAGGTAAGGCGGGGGCTGCTGCGGGCGGGCCCTGCCGGGGCGCGGGGCGCGGGGCGCTGCCGCCTCCGCCGCCAGCCCCGGGACGCGGGTTTGCGGAGCTGGTGCCTCGGCTGGTGGGACATTTGCAGCGCGCTCAGGTTTCTGGATGCGCCCCAGGAAAGAGCTGAAAATGCCCAGCAAAGGCAGCGTGTGCGCGGACGGTGCCAGCACTGAGAGCTCGCTGCCTTCCAGGCCGCTGGTTTTAATATGCTTGGGTTTAGTGAGCTTTCCTTCCCTGCTGAGATCGCTTGTGGTCAGTCAGAAAGCTGTACCTAGCCCTAGAACTAGTTGGTTTGGCCTCAGGGGAAGTGAAACGAGTATAACGTTCTGGGGTAGCCCCCTGAGCTGCTTCCCCTCAAAGCACCTTCCACATCAGAGCCCGGTTTGTGAGCGGCCAGGATGCACCTTCAGAAAGAACTCTTGCTGCTGACGTGACGTGCCATTTTCGTTAGCTGCAAAGAGACGAGCTCGTGCAAAACCCGGCTTGCCCTTTTCTGTGGAGGTGGCCTGGGGATCGCTTTTGCTGTGGCAGGGGCACAGAGAGCGCACCCGCTTTCCCTGCTCCGCTCTGCTCGGCCCCGGGGAGCCCAGCGGACACGTCCCGCTGCTCGGTGGCATCTGGGAGCGTGCGCTCTGTTTGCATCCAGCTGGCAGTTCTGCTAATTGCACGCTGTTTATCCCGGTAGGATTTGTGGAAATAACCACACATTCGGCCCTGCAGCGGGCTGGGTTTGTTTCTCTGGCCCTTTCATAGCACGTATTTGATGAGCACTAGAAGAAAATGCATTTAATTGTCACAGAAAAACTGGGTACATTCGTGTCTCATTCCAGAATTACAGACTGCTTCAAATTAATTTAGTGTTACAGTTATGTTTTATTTCTTACTGAACCATTAAAATTAAGCCGTTTGTGTGCTCAGCAATCATGTATTTTAATTCTTTTTCTGAGAGTGGCATAAAAAGCCTGATTGGATGCATAATGGTGGGTACCAGTGCTCTCCATTGGGAATAAATGCAACTGGCAGCACTGTGATTAAAAATATTGTGATACTAGAAAATCTAATTTAATTTATGAATAAGTATTCTATACAGGTATCAAAATAGTTACATCTGATGAGTAAAAAAACCTGGAATTAGAGCAGTTAGGTTTTAAATGAGGTGCTTCCCCTTGTAAAGCACAGACAACAGTATTCTAAACTCCTGAGGTTGTTTGGGTGGTGCTTGTTTTGTTGTTGTTTTTTCAAATTGAACTTTTACATGCAAATAGGTTTAGTTGTTCCTTGCCCTCTTGAATAAAAGCAAGCACTGGGAGGTAGGGTTGCAGCTCCCTTTCTCAGGCTGCTGAGGATGCCCAAGGTAACAGGAGTTGGTGGCCAGACTGGTCGGGTTCATGGAGGAGTCTGCTGGAGGGTGGGCAGGGTGGCTGAGGAAGGAACTCTGGACACTCCCTGTAGGTGTTTGTAGAATGGCTCTTCCTGCTGTGGGGAAGTTGGGTTTGTGTCCCCAGCATCTGGCCCCTGCTCACAGGGCAGTGAAATTGCTCCATGTGTTACTGGATCTGCTGAGAGGTGTGAGGCTCCCCTGGTGGTGCTCAAGGAAGCCACGGGTTATTGGGCTGCATGGCAAGGCTTGCTTTGAATACAAAAAAATTGTGGGTTTTTTTTGGCAATCTGTGATGTTTTACTGTAGGACGTCAGGAGTGGAAATACTAGTGTGAAGTCAGGGGGTCTGGCAAGGGTTCCTGGCAGCCGGAGCCCCCTTTGATGGACATGACACACACTGAGGTCCTGCTGACCACTGTGTTGTTCCCCATAGGTCTGGCTGGTCTTTGAGTGCCCCAGGGTCTGGTGTCTCCCAGGGCAGAGCAGGAGGGGAGCAAGAGAAATGTAACTAGTAAACCTCACAGGTTAATGTTGCTGTTAATGGTGTGCACCTGCAGTACATGCCCTGTGTCCTGGTGGTGTGAGACAGTAGCTTTTGAATATCCTCTCTTCAGTTGTGCTCAGAATGTTCAATGTGCCTGAAGAGACAGGAGTGACAGTATGGTTTAGCACTAACCAGTCCCTGTCCCATTCTCTTCTCCTCCCATGTGAGCTACTCTCATGTTCTCAGTGGCAACCATCCTAATTTTTTTCTTAAAAAACCCTTTCAGTGACTGTACTTTAGAGAGAAGAGAATAAAGCTCTGTTTTGGGAGAGCAAAGATCTGTTAAAAAAATAAATAAAAGAGTAGTAGGCATGAAGTGTCTGACCAAAAAAGGCTTGACTGGTAATTTTGCTTCTTCTCAAAATGGAATTTGGCAAGGATGTTCTGTGAACAAATTGGTTTTTACCACTGATCTCACTCCATTTGTGAGAGGCAGGAGCTATAATCAAACACCAGCACTGGTAATTCCCAGGGTATCAGGTGATCACAACAAATCCAGGCTCATTTCATAGAAAACTCATTTGAAAGATGCTGCTCTGGTGGTTATCATAGGGTCAGTTCTGCTTTATGCTCCTTTGTCTTCATCAGAGATTCTTTGCCCTGTGGTCATGTAAATGAGGGGGAACGTTTCCCAGTGTGGAGGCAGCTTGGGTTTCTGCAGCAGGTTCCTGCCAGCTCAGTGGGATGTGTAGCCAAGCCCAGACCCTGGTCCCTCTCCTCCCTCCCCTGGCATGTGTGACAAGCTGGTCACACTGCACCAGAGGGTGTTCTTTGATGGGCAGACGTGGTGCTGTGACCTGGTGTCTTGTGTCTGAAAGGAAAAGGAAAAAGCCTGAGTTCTTGAGAATTTCTTCTCCTGTCGCCCTGTGCTTATCTTAATGAGCTTGTGATCATCTGCTGGGCCTTGGAACAAATGAGAGTTCTGCTCTTCTTGGAGACAAGCAGGGGTGGTGATCGCCCCAGTGTGTGGGGAAGTGATGCCTGCAGAGGTAGCATTAATTTCCTGGGCATTTCATGCCTTTTTGCAGCAAACCATGAGAATACTCTTCTTTTTTTCTTTTTTTTCCATAGCTTTACACCTCCCTTTGCAAGAAGCTCAATAAAATGACTGAATGGCAGGAATTTGTGGTGGAGAGCTTCCAGATGGCAGCCATCCAGCCTGTAGGGACTGGTAGGTGTGTGTGCTGGGGCAGCTCTCACGTGCCTTGCTCATTCCAGAGGTATTTCTGGCAGTGCCAGGTGTGGGATAGAGCCTTGCCCCTTAGCTGGTGTCTAGAAATGGTGCTTCACAGGAGAAAACTGTTTAGTAAAACATTCCCATGAGCAGCTGGGTACGTTCTGTGTTGCCAAAGCTCCTTGGTAGCTCCTCAGTTTGCAAAGCTGTAGCTCTGCAGCCGAGATGCTGACTTCATCTTCCAGTTTTACTGCATGTTCTGATCCCACTGTTATCCCTGACACTGCACTGATTGCTTGATTCTGGCACCCTCTGTTCTGAGGGAGGCAGTTGACAGCAGTAGAAAGAAGAGGGAGCTGTGGCATGCAGACCCTCCTGCACAGACATCTAACCACCTTGCTCTGCTGCTCCAGCACCTGCCCTCGCAGTGCCCTGGGGGTGCCTGGACTGGTGAGGCTGCTCGTGTGGTTCCACAGGCAATCCAGAGGGTGTTGGTCCTAGATTAAGAGCTGGCACACAGGAAAGTAGGGCTGGGTGTTTGCTTTTACCACCCAGCCCTCGGGAAGGGACACCAGCTGAGCTCCCTCCTGCTATGCAGGGCGATGAGCTCCAGCCTGTTCTGAACTCGACTCCTTACAGAGCCTTTTGTTACATGACAAGCCTGCTAAAGATTCAGGCAGCCCTGGAAGGCTGCCCTGCCTGTACATAATTCCAGCATGCACAGGACTTTTGGTGGGTTTTTCCTGTGCAGAGCTCATTGTGCTCTAGAGAATTCCTTTTATCATCCCAACTGCTCTGGAAAGGATGTGAGAAGCTGCTGAGAAATATGAACAGTACAAATAGGTCTGGACTCATGGGGACACAGCTCAGAAGGAACTGGACTTGTGCCATGGCTTGTGGAGTGTGGTGTTTTGCATGTGTAGGTGGAACAGACCCCATGAATCATAAAAAAGCTTCTTCCCTTTCTATGCTTCAGATGAGGGACATTTGCTGTCAGCTGAGCTGTTCTGGATATAAATTCTGTCACTTTTTTCTGAAACTCAAAATCGCCCAAATGAAAGACAGTGTGATAGAACTGATGCTATCATCACAGCAAAGTGCTGTGAAGAGACAGGCAGCCCTCCCTGGCCCAGTGCAAGTCAGACCTACAGGAGAGGAGCAGGAGCAAGCCAGTGGGAAGGTGTGGTGCATTCTAATCCTGTTAGATGAAGGTTTGGAAACAGAACCTGCTGCTTTCCAGGATCTCCTTTGTTCGTAGATTTGTCAGGTTCTGGGAGAAGAACTGCATTAGAGTGGAAGACAGAAAAAAATTGGTCATGATTGCCCATGGCTTTGCAAAATAGAGGAAGGTACTTTTTCATTAATGCTC
This sequence comes from Apus apus, assembly GCF_020740795.1. Lineage (NCBI taxonomy): Eukaryota > Metazoa > Chordata > Aves > Apodiformes > Apodidae > Apus > Apus apus. Next base: position 21,169,706 of record NC_067291.1, on the reverse strand, counting down.
CAGAAGTCGCTCTCTTGGAACCTCTTCCCCAGTCCAGGTGTTGGTCGATGGAGGTCAGGCCAGCTGGGTGCTGTTGGAACAGAAGGGCTTGGTGGTTACCTTCACCTTCTGCTTCTGTGTGAATCCTCACTGCAGGGTGACTTGTGCTTTTGAACTCAAGCAAGGGAAGTCCAAGACAGGCTTTCATTTAACTGAGTGTGGCTCTTGGTGCCTCCTGTGGCCGGGATGCCTCAGCTTGGTGGGCAAAGAACACATGTAGCTGGTTCTCTGTGAGTGCCTCCCACACCCCGGGAAGGCTCCTGCCCTGTCCCTCTCAGGTGGTTTTATATTTTTCAGAGCAACACGTCAGCGTTCTCAGGTTACCAGAAGATTTGCATCACCTGCCATTCTTTCTTTTCTTGGGAAAAGCCTCATGGAGGGAAGCCCCACCTTGTGGGGCCTCCCTGCACCCCAGAAACCCTTCTGGCATTTGTCCTGGGCAGTGGGGCAGGGTTTGCTGCTCTGCCCTGTGTGCAGGGGGATGAGGCAGGACACTGCACCTGGCTATGACCAGCCCTGGATGGAGCCCTGTCTCCTAAGGAGCCTCTCTCAGTGGCTGGAGATGCTGGATTCCTGCCTGTGTGCTCCGTCCTGCAGGAAATCCTGACCTCTGTCCCCAGGTGGGACAGACCCAGCCAGCTGGGCCACAAACAAACACATCATGTGAGATGTTATTAAAGAACTGAGTAACTTGATAAAGAGGAAGGGCAGAGGCAGGTGAGGGAAGTCTTGCAGCAAAGGCGTAGGTCAGGCTGGTTTGTTTGACAGGAGATGTGGGTAACTGAGCTGGGTGTTGAGCTGCTCCCTGTGGAGTTGGCACAGCCCTTGTGTGTCCCTGCAGAGGTGGGTGCCTGCTGCAGTGGGGTGTTCTGAGGGGTTCTGTGACCCAGGAGTGGCACTTCTGAGTTACCTCTACACCCGTGTGAAGCCACAGGGGAAAAAATCATGACAGCATCAGTGCTGTGTGATGAGGCGTTGCTTTTTTTTTCTCTGTGTGTCCTACATGTGTGTCTTTCTCTTAGTTTCTGCTGCTTTTTGTCTTTACATATGTCTTTTATGTAAGAACAAGGCAAAACATTTTTACTTAATGACTTTGTGTACACGCATTTCTTATTTATTGTAACTGCTATTTTTTTCCTTACTAAAAATAGTAAATTAAAAGCTGTTGTGGAAGTCTGCTGGTGTCAGATTCTCTCTTAAAAATAAAATGTGTTATGAATATTAGGTAGCATTACATACAAATATACATTAGGTAAAAGCTGGTTTTACTAATGATGCTACATGCTTATTTTTATACACTTACGCTTTGACACTGGAAATTCCCCACCTTGTCCTGCAATATCAGAATCCAGTGTGTTTGTTTTAGTACTTGGAAGAAGTACATTCTGGAGATAAATTTAAGTCCTTGTTAGTAAATTCTAAATACAGCATTCAGGTTGGTGATTCCACTCACAGATCACTAAATATACATTACTTGTATTTACAAGAACTCTTTGTATGTGTCAGTCTGCTAATCCTTTGCATCCATGGTCTTTACAGTGAAAACAAACACACCTGAGTCTTAGCAGTGGAAGCCCTCTCTAACCTGCTGGTTGTTTGCATTGATACAATCACAGAACCCCAGACTGGTTTGGGTTGGAAGGGACCTTAAAGACTATCTAGATCCAACCCCCCTGCATGGGCAGGGACACCTCCCACCAGCCCAGGCTGCTCCAAGCCCCATCCAACCTGCCCTTCAACACTGCCAGGGATGGGGCAGCCACAGCTTCCCTGGGCAGCCTGGGCCAGGGTCTCACCACCCTCACAGTGAAGAATTTCCTCCTCATGTCTAAGCTATAATAATAATTTCTTTCTTTCAGATCAAGCTGCAGAACAACGTTTCCTATCAGATGGCAGACATAAATCGGTTAAAGGGTAAGGAATGTATGGCCAAACTGGGCTTTGGCACACTGTGAAGGTGTGTGTTTTGTAACTGCAGGGTGAATTTTAAAGGCTCAAGTGGTGCTGGAACATCACATAATGTCATTGTATTTGTTTATTGCCAAGTCTGGGGGAGTGTAGGGTTGGTTCTCCCAGACTGCTCTTCTGTGCAGAAGGGAACGCATGTTCTGGCTCTCCTTACTTCCTAGGAACTAGAATGTCTTTCAAGACCAAATACACAGTTTAGTACAGTTTGGACCAGCAAAGTTGTGGTACTTAGGCTGGACTAGCAAAGGTTCAGAAAATGCCTTTTAAGGCTGCTGTACAGAGACATGAGTGCAGTGCCTGTGTTCTCACTGGGTGGGTCTCAAGGATCTGGAGCAGCTCATGCCAACACCTGCACGTGCCTGCAGGCACCACACTTGGTGTCTCTGCCTGGATCTCTACAGATGCAACTTAAAATAGTAAAAAGCTTAACAATTACTTCTAGCCTGGGGAGCAGGGAGAAGAACTGCTAGAACAGTTACTGGTGAAGACAGGAAACGTGTACTGGTTTCACAGGTGATGTGAAGGTACCTTCCTTCACACTGTTCTTGCAGAAAATGAATATTTGATTCTTGTGCCTCAAGTAACCGTGTAGTACCTTTGTGTTATTGAGAAGAACAGTATTTCAGGAAATAAAGGGATTTTCCAACAGATAGGTGAAATAGCATTGTGTGAGTCTTCTGAATGAACAGGCAAAGAAGAATGCAGAGGGTTTGGCATATTTCCTGAAGAATTGTTTTAAAGTCCCAGGTGACATCAGGCACACAGGAGTAAATTGGCATGTTTTTCAAGAAAATGTAAGAATCCTTTGAAGTAAATCTTAAAGAACTAAGAGTTTTTAACTTATATAGCAGTCTTGAAAATTGTATGTGCCATGGGGCATTTTTTCTTATATTTCTATATTGACGTTGATTTTTGCTTTTTGGTGTAGAACAACTAGCAGAATTACGCCAGGAGTTCATTCGCCAGGAAGATCAGCTTCATGAGTACAAGAAGAACAATACCTACCTGACCAGGAGACTGGAGTATGACAGGTATGTCTTCAACAGCCTTAGTAACTGTAGATGTATCTGTGTGGAATGGAAGGCTGTATTTATTAAAAAGTGCCAGTTAATCCTATTTCTGCTGATCCTCAAACTCCACTATACTCACTTGGTGATGTAGCTTTGACTTAGCTCCTTGTTTGATTTTGAAGTTCTATTTTTGGTGGTGTTCTCCTCTCCCCAGGGAGAATTGTTCAGCATTGGACAATTTTAAATCAATGTATTTTTTATAACTTGGAGATGTTAGTTGTTAACAAATACTTGGAAGAGCTTAATCAGTACAGGCTGTAAGCTGCTGGGGCTGTTAATTGCTGTCTCTCTAAAAGTGTATTATTTTATTTTCAACTGGAGATGAAAGCATTGTGTATATTGAAATTTGTAGTTGACCTCAGCCTTTTAAGTTTATGCTGGAGAAGCAGGGAGGACAACAGCTCCTGAAAGCTTTGAGGAATGGGGAGATGCAAACATTTTCTCAAGTGTTAAACTTTCACATGCACAGAAGTATTCTTCACTGTATGTGCTGTGTTGAGTATTGGCAGGTTTGTGGGAGACAGGAGCTGTGCTGAATTGGGTTAATCTCAGCATGGCTTGTGAGGGACACCCAGCTTGTCACTCAGATGTTGGTGGGTTGCTGGCAGTAACTGGTGGCAGTGGTTGTGCATCTGCTGTGTTGGCAGCTGGAGAGGGCTTTGTTTTCCGAGTGGAATCAATAAATGCTGAAGGCAGATTAACCTGAAGCTTGAATTTTCAGTCATTTTGCAGGTTTTGGAGAAATATGTTCAAGGCCAGTCTGTTTATTTTCCTGTGTTTCTGCTCCATCCCTGTTTTTCCAGTTCTGCTTTCTCTCTGTATTCATCCATTTCCTCTCTATACATGTGCCAGGACAAGGATTTTTGGACAGACTGTTCTAGTTATAGCTCAGGTTTGGCTTTTTGTGCCACTTCATATTTTACCCCCTATTTTATCTATAGAAGAGCAGATACAACAAATGAAATACAACTAATGATGTGTTTGTGTTTCTAATCCAGTCTGCAGTGTGGGCAGCAGATCAAGGAGATGAGACTGCAACATGAGGAAAATATCAAGAAATTGATGGACCAAGTTGCACGGGAGCAAAAGGTAACGCGGAGCTGAGCTGCTTTGTGGAATTAGAAGAGCCCCAAGTCTGGGGTCTGACCCCTGATTTCACATCTGTGGAGGCCTTGGACATAATTTTTCATTAACTATTTTCCTGAACAGCCCTATGTGGGTGTTGGTGTCGGAACATCTGCCTGGTTTGCTCAGTCAGTGAACCCAGCCTTGAAGATCAGCTTCGTTTTGTGCCCCAGCCTTTCTGCATGGCATCCTTGCTAAGGACTTCAGCTTCTTCAGCCCAAGGGATATTACCTTAGAGCTCTCCAGGGCAGGATCTGTTCTTCCAGCCTTATATAGGTTATTGCCAAGGGGAACCTGATCTCTGCTGGGACCTCTATGTGCTAATGTGATGCAGATAGCAAAGGTGGTTGAATGGTATCAAGGGTGTCATTATGCAACACAAGCTGCCTGCAGAATATGGGCTCTTTCCTGCAAACAGATAAAATAACCTGCTCTTCTTAAAATTTAATTTCCTTACTTAACTCAGTTTACAAGCATTTCAAATAATAAGACAGACTGGAAGGAGATTTCAGTCAGATCTTCTCTTAAAATCTAGAATGGTTTCAAAGCCTCCAACCTGAGGCTGAGTCCAATGATGTCTTAACCTGTGAAGAGCTACATAAGCCAACAGAAATGTCACACAGCTGTGCTGCATTCTGCACTGACTGTTCAGTTGTGTCCATGCTCTCACCTCCTACCCTCAGGATTCAGGTTCATATGTAGAGAACTTCTGCTGCACTTTTAGGTGATCACCTAGTTAAAAAATGTGACTTTGCTTGCCTAAAGTAATCTTGAGTTTGAGGGGTTTTGTTTCAACAATGTGCTTAATACTGGTTCTTCATTACTTTGTTCTAAAAGGCCACACAAAAAGTTCAGTCCAGTAAAGACACTGAAATGGGTCCCAATAGTGATGACCAGGCAATACCTAAGACTGTTCCAGAGGCAGAAGAGAAGAACACAGCACAGAGTGAGCAACCTTCAGATCATGCTGTAAATGGCAAAGGTATTTCCTTTTTTAATCTATGTTTAATTTCTGATAGCTAATGGGCCAGCTGTGTTGTATCCTTTGCTGTCACACAGAATTGTGCATTTCTCTGAAGAAGAACAATTAATTACTTGGCTCAGATAACTTGCTTAATTGCTTGTGGCTGTACCAAGCTGGAGTTTATGGGTAGCCAGAGAGTGGGATGGCATCTCTGGGTCCTTCTATGACAGCAGTTTCTTGCACAGTTGTGTGCTTACTGAGTTGGTTCAGTGGCATCTCCTTCCTCCCGTGGCCAGCTGAGAGTCCTGCTGCACAGCAGTGCTGGAGCTGCAGTGCCAACAGGACACGTGCTGGGGATAAAAGACTCTTCTGCTGCTCTCAGAGCCTTCCACAGCAAGGAAATTCACTGCTCAAACATAAAGGTTAATAAGGCAGAATATCCTGTTCTTGTCTTGCAGAGAAAATCAAACCAGGAGGAGATGCAGGCATGCCTGAAATAGAAGATAATGACCCTGCTAAAGCTGAAGATACTCCCACTGGTTAGGAGAAATTTTCTAATATTTTCAAATTTGGGCTCTTGGTGGTGTGTATGTTCTGTGTGAGTACAGGGTGTTCCAAAGTGAATGCAAAGTTTAAAATCTGTCTGTAGTAATCAAATTCAAGTGGGGTGTAAAATCTGGTAACTTCTACTGGGCTTGGTAGGTTTGAATTCTCAAGATTGGTAATACCACTTTTTTCCTCCAGAAATCTTGTAATTTTTTTTTTTTTGTCTATGGTTTAAAAATAAGAAAAGGACAAGGAAACGTTTACAGGATTGTTAGAGGAAGCCCTGGTATATAGTGTCTGTTTCATGTGAATGCTTTTGTCCTTGTATTTTATCTTAGCTTTAAAGAAGCCACTTATTTCAGCTCCTAAGAGTGAAGCTCATCACCCTGTTGTCCATCTCCCGACTGAACAGCCCCATGCTCCAAATCTGGCACCAGGTAAAATTCTTCTTAGTAGGTGTTAAGTCACCATTTGGTTGGAAAATTCCCTATGAATGTCTGCTGCCGTATCATGAGTGTCAGATGTAGGGGGGCAGCCCCTTTTCCATGTTTGTGGTCACAAAAAGAAAACAAGGACCAGTTTCTGCAGGATACAAGACCAGTGTGTTCCTGGTCTGGCCTCCTGAGGCACTGAGGTTGCTGCTCGTGGAGTCTCTTGTCACACACACTCAGTTCTGGGCCTTGTGACCAACTTCTGCCAAATCTGAGTTTCCAAGATAAGTGCTTCAAGATTTCTCCACTGGACTGAGAAGAGTAATTGAAACTAATCCTCCTCCTTAGAGCTACTAATTAGACAGGGTTGCAACACATCATCAAGAGTTCATTGTTGATTTGTTGGCAGCCAGTGGGGGGTTGAACAGCGACACTGTCACTTGCTCCATGCCCTCTGTTGGTGAGCAGCTCTCTTGGGGCTGATGTGGAGGGGGTTTGGGACCTGAGAGAGCTAAGAGTACTGCAGTGAAAGGTTTAGAAAAACTGCAGGTAGAAAGGACACAAATCCACAGAAAACAGACTTTTATTTCATGCTTGTGGATGAAGTGTCTTTGCCTCAATTCAGAGAGAACATTAGGGTGCATCTGCACTGCAGGTGGCACGTTCCAGTCCTGTCCTGCTGACAAACTGGCCCTGTGTATTTGTGGCATCACCACCAGCTTCAAGTTTTGTTTTGCCCATTATTGATTCTCTTGAAAAAAGGCACCAGAAGTACCTCTTAATTCCTTTCCCTTTGCAGTGGGTGCACAAGCAGATTAGAATGCCAGAGTTAGTGATCTCAAAGTCCGTATCCACGTTTAAAGTTTATTATTTTCAAATGTCAAACCTTTTAAACAGTTAATTTATTTTTATTGTTCTGAGGTAGTCCTTCATTTTGACTTTTACTAATGAGCAAACATAAAAAGACAGCAAGTGAAAAGCTTGCCTCATGGAATTTGGAGTTAATTGACAGAAGGCTGATGTGCATTTCAAGGGGACCAGGGTTGTCTCTAGTCCTTGGTTATGGAACCCTGTGATTCTGCTTATTATTTTTAGCATAACTTCTGTGACCTGCTGCAGCCCTCTCCTTGGATCACAGCTCTTGAAACAATAAATGATGCTTGGTAGGTTTGAAAAGCAGAATCAGCAGGAGGATTAAAAAAATGCATAAACATATTATTGCTCTGGGCTTCATCAAGCACTTAAGTGCCTACAAAAAATCAGCTGGGAAGGTAACGGGTTAGGATTGATTGCATATTTAAATGTGATGAATCATCTTTTGTGATAACATTGCAGCCTTCTTTTGGAACCATGTAAAAACCAGACACTTCCTCACTCTGTAGGTTTGCACAGTGACAATGATGGAAATGCTGAGATTGTGAAGCAGATTCCTCCCAATTCTCTCCAGCACTTAACTTTTGAAGAAAATATGGAAAATCAGAAAGAACACAAAATTGAGACAGACATAAAAATTCCAAAGAGCAGAGTTGGTGATTTGCAGAAGATGAAGCAAAGTAAGTTGGCCAATATCACATACTTTTAATACATAAATAAAATCACTTCATTTTCTGTCTGCATCAGTGCCTGGCTGTAAAACTGGGACTGTTACAGCAGGTGGTCTTCTGGAGAGTAGGGCTGTGATGTGTTACTGGGAAAAGGAGAGGCCTTCATGTGTCCTCTTTGATATCAGTCCTCTGTCAGTAAAAAAAGATTATTTGCTTATAGGAACTTAAAAAGCTTTTGGAAATTACTACACATTTAAATAGATTTAAGTCAAGGCTTCTGATGTATTCATGATGCTGATTTACTTATATTCATATTGCTTTACTTGACTGAAGTAGGATTTTTTTTTTAATTTCATAAGAGTTCAGCCCTAACACAGAGGCTCTCTGTGCTGGTGTGTGTGTGTTGGCCAGAAGTTTGTTCTTCTGTGGGAGGAGGTTTTCCAGAGCCCTTCTCTTCCATGTCTGCTTGAGGATGTGTGGCTGGAGCCAGAACCTGGGGGGAGCAGTGAACCAACAGCCTTGGACTGAGCATCTTCCTGCAGGAACATTCCTGTGTTCTTGAAACAAGTGTTTTGTGGTACCAGGAGGTGCTGTCCTCCTGACTATGGTGTAGAATATACTGACTAGGTATACCTGAACCTAGTTATTTTTAAAGAACTGATTCCAGTTGTTTATTCAAGAACTAATTCCAATTCCATTTGGGTGGAGAACGGGCATCTGGGAGAAAAAAATACAGTGCTGAAACATCTCCTCTTGGTTTTTACCCAAATAAGATTTTTCTTAATAGCTATGACAGATTCAGCTTTCAATGTCTTTGTGCTCCCAGCTAAGTAGCTGTCATGTGGCTTTGGTTTCTGTGATTCAAGTCTGTCTGTGCTCCAGGGGGACAAGTTACTACATCAGAAGAGCCATCTTCAGAGTCACAAAAAACGGGGAGGTAAAAAGGATTCTGTAGCCTTTGACCAGCACCTTGAGTTTAATTCCATGGACTGAATAAGCAGTGGTACAGAAACAGCAATTTTGATGAAACAGAATCTTGAGTTGGTTTCAGTGATCAATGAAAATAATTCTGAAAGCTCAAGGTCCCTCTCAAGAATGTGGAACTCTGCACCACTGTTACAAAAGGTTTAGTTTGGGAAGTGCACTTCATGAGGGTTAAATTGTTGCTGTTTCTTTTCATGGTCTAGAACTTGACTGGCACTTCTGTAGTGTGGAGAAACTGCAAGGAAAAAATGTTTATCAGCTGGAGTACAATCTGACAAGCAGCTAACATGGATTTTTTGGGAACAGATTGTGTCCAAGTGATACTTCCTGAAAAGTATGTATTCAAAGGCAGGAAAGCAGTAAAACCAGGAATGCCACGTGCTTGTAGGCAAATTAACAGAGACCTGGTTGAAAACTAATTGCTATTTGGTGGGTGCACAACTTTAAGAAAAGAATATTCCAGGCACGGGCATCACGCTCAGTGATGTTTGAAAAGCTCCTGTGAGGTCTGCAGAGATGCTTCCTTTGGCAGTGTTTGGTGTGCTGGGTGATCAGCAGGGTGTGAGATGTGGTTTCAGCAACAAACCTCTGGCAACCTACAAGCAGCCTGCAACTGAGAGCAGGGAGTTCCATGCACTGAGTGAGGGACAAACAGCAGCTGAGAAGTCCAGTCAAACCCGATGTGGTCAGCAGAGGATACCAGTCAGCAGCAAATGTTTGAAGTGAGGTTTTTCTTCTGGGATGTGTTAACAGGAGTGTCAAATAATAGGATGGAGTAACTTGCTCTGTTTGACTTAGTGCTTGTGAGGCCAGCCTCAGGCTCCAGATATCCCAGAAGATGATGGTAAGCTGGAAGGAACTTGGGAGTGAAAAAAATAAATAAATAGGGTTTAGTGTGAGGGGGGAAAAAAAGCTCTAAGAAGACCAGGGCTGAAGAGGTTGGGAATGGACATGAATTTACTGGTTTTTGTTTTACAAACAGATCTTTAGGGAAGGCTTCAGCTGTTTTAATAGTGGATCTGTCATTATTTTAATCATGGATCCGTCTGCTAAAGTGGGGATAGGGAGGTTCAGAACTGGCACTCAGCCTGTGCAAGCTTTCCTTCCACTCCTGGGTGTCCTGGGATGTGCAAGACTGTTCAGTTTATCAGAGGAGCTTCTTGAAGATGTTGTCTGGCTGAGCAACTGCCCCTGAAGTGACCGAGCTTGGTGTTTCAGCTGTTGGGGTTTTGCAGGGACTGGCTGTCCCCCTGGTGACGGGTTAGGGGTGTGGGCAGGAGCAGGGGATGAAACGTCTCCGTTGCAGGCTGTGCATCTCGGAGCCATCTTCACCAGCCTGGCTCTTCCTTTTCTCTTTGCTGCTTCAGACTTGGAATAACTCGCATTGCAGTGATGCAGTGAGGGAGAGAGTGTGTCACGTGTGGAAACAGCTCAGGCAGGACTGCAGCAGGGGGTGTCCCAGGCAGTCAGTGGTGGCTGTTCCTCAGGGGCCCTTGGTGCAGAGAGCACAGCTCTCACTGCAGGCAGGTCCCTGGCTGGGCTTTTGGTTCCTGAGTGCTTCAGATCTTGCTGTGCATCAGCCCACGGGGTGAGACAAGTAACTGTCACTGGCCCGGGGTGTTTGCCATGTTTGTCTGGTTTCAGAATCAGGGAACTTCTTCTCAAAATATGTTTTCCTTTTTTATTTTGATAGTATAGATTTAGAAGGCAACTTTGGTACCAGGTACAGAGACGGGCACATTGTGGCTGTTGGGTTTCAAAAGCAGCAGAACCCAAGAGTGACTGTAGCAATGTCACTGCTGGTGCTTCTCCCTGGGACCCTGGAGAACAGCTGGGTGCAGCAAACTGCAGTTCTTGCTGCTCCCTAAAGTTCTCCTGTAACAGGTCCGTGGTGATGAGCATGGGGACTGCTGCTCCGAGCAGTGTGTCTGTAAGGATCCAGCTGTGAGGAACACCCCATGTGTCTCTTCAGGAATCACTTCAGCTGATGTTACCTGCAGATTTTGGCATCAGTGACATCCATGTGGGGCATCTTGTGTTGTCACTAACCTCTTGTGCTTGAGGACAAGACATCCCAGTGTCCCTCAAGTAGTCAGTCTGCATGTGTTATGGACACTGACTCATGTTTGGAGTCATCTGAGAGCTCCACAAAGCCATGGAAATGCCAGACCTTGTCTGTTTCAGAAAGCACTTGGTGTGTTGCTGGCTCCAGCCACCAGCAACTCCTGCTCTGGTGTTTGCCTGCACTCTTGGTATCCCAAGAGCCTTGTATGCCTTGTGTCAGAGCACTGACCTCCTACTGGCACTGGGTGAGAAGTCACCTGCTGCCCAAACCTTCTGTACCCTTGGCTCTGCCTGCACAGGTGGGGCAGCTGTGGTCAAGACAGGTCCCTTCACCTGCAGTAGCTTGAGCTCAAACTCCAAATGCCCAAAGCAGAACGAAGCACCTGGAGGGAAAGGGCAGCTGCATCCTGAGCACAAGCTCCCCTGTGCCGCACGCTGGGCTGCTCACGGGAGCTCCAGCTGAGCAGCCTGTGGGGCTTGCTGTGTTCCCTGGCGTCTGGTTAACATTTTAACCTTCCCTACTGTCAGTTTAAGCTTACTTGGTACTTGTTTGTCACAGTATTCCCAGCATACCTGCAGGCCTGAGCTGTCTGAAAGTTAAGGACATTCAGTTGCCTTTTTGTACATAATCGTACAGTTCTGTCTGCTTTGGTATATAATGCAGTGTCCAGAAATAAAACAAGAATAGAAAGAATTACTCAGAGATTAGTAAAGAATGAATAATATATTAATCTTCTGATTTCTAAACAAATCATAGTTGCTTCTTCCTTATTTTATGAGAATAACCGAAACTTCTGTTTCTGTACACTTGAGCTGCACTAGATGTGATTCTGCTGCTTTTCTTCCCCACCCAGATACACACTACTGTTTCTCTCCTGATGTTTATGTACTGCCACATGTGATTATTTTAATTGTTTTAAGAAATTATTTCATTTTTACATCTGTCCATTTTAACCCCAACCTCCTTTTTAATCCTGATGTTGAAACCATGTTCTCCAGTTTTACTTCTCTGTTGAACTGCTTCCACTGCAAGTCACTTCCCATCTGCCTTGGCAGACTGTTTTTCCCAGTCCCTTTCCAGTCTGTAGAGATTGTATCACACTTTAAGTCTATTTTTCTCATGTAGACATAATCCCTCCAGACTTGCATCCTCTGCAGACTCAGGCCTGCATTCTTTAAGCAGTGGGCAAGCAGACTGAACTGTGCTGGACTGGAGCAGATCTCCCTGTGTCCCATTAAACACCAGCTCTGAACTCTGCATCCCACCATCAATCTTGCATTGTGTGCTGGGGTGGCTGTCGAGCCCTCTCATAGTGCCAGCTAATTCTCATTGTTTTCTGGTGCATTGTTTCAGGATCTGGAATTATTCTTAATTCTTTGCTGGGAGACAAAAATACTGGATTTAACATTTTGAAAACTGTTAAAGCTTAATAGGAAACCAGAGTGTAAAGCCAAATTAATTAGGTAGTTAAAACAATGGATTGAGAGATGTAAGGCAGAAATTTCCTAGATGTTTGCCCCTGACAGCATGGCACACACTTGGCAGATGTTCCTGTGTGTTCAGTCAGCAATATTATTGCCCCATTGTGTGGACAAAAACACCAGTCCTCTTCAGGAAAAAGTCTAAATGAAACAACTTCCAGTGTAAATTGCTCGTCAGCATTTCAAGACTTCAGCCTTTTATCAGTGTTTGTAGGTTGTCAGATGGAGCCCTGTGTTTGGTGCTGACTCTAGCTGTTGTCTCCAGAGAGTGCAGTTGTAACACTGGGATTGCACAGGATCCACACACTGGGTGACCAAGCACATCCCTTTTGCACGGAGATGTTCTGTCAGCCTGGTTGTTGCCCCCCTGCCCAGGCCTCTCCCTGCTACCCCCTTTCTCCTCCAGCTGAAACTCCTACAAGTCCCGACTATCTTAACCTGCTGGCTGCTTCTGTTTAGAATCTTCCTGTTTCTTTCCTCTCTGCTTCTGACTGAATCCTTTGCCTACTTCACAGGCCGGTTCTTTGATGAGAATGAATCCCCTGTTGATCCGCAGCAGGGCTCTAAACTGGCAGATTATAATGGGGATGATGGTAACGTGGGTGAGTATGAGGCAGACAAACAGGCTGAGCTGGCTTACAATGAGGAAGAGGATGGTGATGGTGGAGAAGAAGACGTCCAAGGTGAGCTTGGGCCTTACCTCCATCCCATTGTGACAAAATCCACGCTGAGTGTTCTTGTTGAATTTGTGTAAAGCCTCGTTGTTTGTAGCTGATCACCAGTTTCTAACACTGAACTGATGAGCTTTGGGCAACCTGTAACACTGGGTCTTGCTCTCTGTTGCAAGGCAGTCACAGCTGTGATCCCTGGGAGGACCTGGTACCTCATTTCAGTCATCTGTACAGTTCCTGCTAGAAAAATCAAGACACTTAAATTTCAGAAATGGGTTTGCCTAAAAAAACCCAGTCTGGTACCTGGCTGGTTGGGGGGTGATCTTTGCCATTCCTAAAGCAATTTCCAAAGTTGTTGTGGTTTTGTTTTTTGACTGCTGCTGCTGTCACACCTGCCTTGAGGCCGTGTGTGATGAGGTCTCAGTGAGCAATTCCAAGTGTCATTTTCGTGGATCATACACAGATTCAACAGGCTCCTGGTTTTCCCTGCTAACCAAACTCCAGAACTTATGGATCTGGTGCTGCCTAACACCTGTACGTGCATGTTCACCACCCCGTGCTCTGCATGTCATTCAGTGCATCCTCCATTGCTTGTCTGCCATGTCTCTGCCACCGTGTCTGCCATCCTCATCCAGCTGCTGGGTGATGTTTTGTGAGAGGGTTGCATGTCTGTAGAGTAAAAATGTTCATGTAAACATATCTAGTATTTCCAATTAAGGAAAGTGCAAAATAAAGGAGGGAGGGGGAAAAAACCCAGCCCCGATTGAAGTTCTGCTGATTTTGATCCTCACAATGCAAGTTCTTCAGCTGATAGCTTTTAGACATGTTTTTAATTGGTATGCAAACATAATTAATGGGAAAAGCTGTTGAAAAGCAGCTGATTTCTGTGGGCATGCATCTGAGTGTGGAATGAGCATTTTTTGGCTAGGCTGGGAGTTTGAAACTCATGAACCAGCAAAAGGGAAGTATGGATCAGAAGCCTGAGCAATTAATGAATGTGCTGTTCAAAAATGACAGCTCTGCTGCTGCTCCAGAAGCTGTGGCCTGTTTTGTTACACTTCTGCTGAAAACTCTAGCAGTGGGTTGTGGTCACTGGGAATTGCTGTGGTCTGCTCCTCTGGATGGGGGTTATTGGGCTGAAACTTGAGTGTGCAAGCTGGCTTCCAAGTGGAGGTAAAGAGTGTGTGCAGCTGCTTCTGCTGCTGCCATGGAGCAGGAGACTCCCCTCTGATGGACATGACCTTGCCATGGGAAGTGTGGTGCCTCCTGTGTGTCTCTGCTGCTCTGCACAGCCCAGCAGTTGGTGGGTCAGGTTTGTCATGGGCTCAGTTCAGCTCCTCAGTGAGCTTGGGTGATGCCAGGCTCCTCACCAGATAGTGGCTGGACTGGACTTCAGAAGGCAGGTCTCCCAAGTTGTGACCACAGCCACAGAACTGCTACTGCATCCATGAGCCCTCCTGCTGTTCCTCAGCCTTTGGGCTCCTCTTGCCCCCTGCCCAGCAGGGGGGTGGGAGTGAGTGGCAGGAGTGGCTGCCCACCCATCCCATGGTGCTGTGTTCTGCCTCAGCACTAGGATGGTCACTTCCCAGCACCAATCCATGGCTGTGATGGCCTTTACAGGGCAACTCCAGGCTTCAGGCAGCAAGAGCTGGTGTCAGGTCTGCTGTCAGCAGTGATGTGACCAGCGTGCCTGCCTGCCACTTAGAAAGAGGGGGGGATATGAGAGCAGCAAGTGGTGGAAAATGGTTTAAAACTGTAGAGATTGTGCTTAGGTCGCTTGCTAGGCAGGGGATATGTGAGAAGAGCTGCAAGTGGCCTCAGAAACCTGTTTGCCTTTGAGATGTGGTACCTCTCAGTTCACTGCTCTGGTGGCTTTAAATCTGGACTTGGCAAAAACCTTTTCTCTCATCAACTCCTCTATATATTTGTATAGACATAATGGATTTAATCACTGATAGCAGAGATTGAAGAGTGACTTCTGGAAACCTTTTCATGAAGAATAGTCTGAGCAGTGTATGTAACTACCTCAGACTTAATTTCCAAGCTCTTTGTTGTTTCCCGATAACGTGTTGATTTGATCTAAGTCAAACAGCGTGGCAAGTGGTACTGCCAGAAGCAGCATTTTAGAACAGCTTTAGTTGTTACACTTGATTTGTTTGCAGGGTAGGAGAGGGTGGAGTTGTGGGGGTTTGGAGGGAGGGTGGTCATAATTGTTCAGGGAGGGGAAGAAACCCTGAATTTCCGTCTAAAAACTATTAGAAAAACATCACATGGTTTTGCACTAGGTTAGAACAAAGCATGTGGCGTGTGCAAACAAAGCAATTTAATTAAACATGTTTTTCTGTTGCCACTAGAAATGTGTGGGCCTTAGATGGAAATTATCAGAGGAAAATACACAAATCTGGGAGATGGGCTCATGTCAATGCCAGCATGCAATCTGGCATTCCTCCTCCTGTCCACCTGCTGACATGCAAGGTGATATTTAATAGCGGTTGGCTTCTACCAGTATGTGTTTGTGGTGGCTGGATGCTGGAGGATTATGTGAATCAAGTGATCCCCACATGCTGTGTTAGCTTCTTGCTGAACACAGATGTGTCCTGAAGATAAAGCTCAGCCTCATGCTGCTGGGGCAGGTTGCTGTTGGGTCCCCACCTCCCACCCAGGCTGAGGAACGAGCTGCAAAGGTGCTGAAGAGCTTCAGACAGCTCATGGTCCAGTGAGAGGCTTGGTAGACCTCAGCTTTGCTTTCCATCCCTGTGAACAGGCATCCTTCCTGGCTAAGAAGGAAGCAGCTTTCCAATGCAGCAGAGCTCATTAACTGAGACAAACTGAAGCTTCAGGGCTTTTTCACTTGCTGAGGGAAGGAGGCTGAGGACCCACATGGGAGAGAGCTGAATCACAGCAGTAGGATGCAGGCTGTTCTAGTCTAAAGATGACTTGGATACTGAATGTGCATTTTCTTGGTGGATTTTTTTTTTTTTTACAGTTAATGGTTATACTGAGGATGCACAAGAGTTTTTTACTTTTATGATGCTTTGTGAGGCTCAAAAACCAAAATCCAAGGAGTGGAAGTGAAGAAGTAGGGCAGAATAGGGTGGAGACAGACAGTAATTTTGGATCTGAAAAATGAGATGAAATGTCTTTGTTCTTCTAGTCAAGAGCTTTCAAATCTGAGAAGCAGGGGGAAGAGGTATGACCTTAGTCTGGAGCAGGTGATGCTGACTTCTGTGTGCTCATCCTGTGAGGTGCCCAGCCTTTGTAAACCTTGGAGCACTAACTCCAGAATGGGTTAAAAAGTGGCAACATAACATAGCAGATACTGAACAGTGGGAAGTCCCAGCTCTTCAGGAGGGACAATGCCCAAGTGCTGCCCACTGGACCTGCCACTGCAGGCCCACGTGTCTTCTTCGTGTTTCCCCCTGGGACTTCATTCCCATAACCAGACAAGGCCAACCTGGGGTGGATGTGTGGGTTGGCAGCAGGTTCTGGGAAGCTGGGAAACTGTTTTTTCAGTAGTGTCACATCAGATTTCATATGAGTATTTTAATTGCAGATGATGAAGAAAGAGACCTACAAAATGACCTTGACTATGGCAAGCCACGCTTCAGTGATGGTGTCCTGTAAGGCTGGGATGAAGCAGGAAATACGGACGAAACGAGATCGCCACCGAGGAACTTCAAGTGCTGCAAAACGGAACCATTTTTACTTCAGTCTTCCTTACTTTAAAGGAAGCTGGTAATTAAAAGAGATGAGTGTGCTCAGAGTCAGCGAAGTAGCAGAAGGAACCGGCTCTGTACAGATGTACATAGTTGTACTATTGCAAACTGTATGAAAACGACAGTTCTCTTGTTCCATTGAGCCAATTACTTAGACTGTACCTTACCTGTAATAATCTTTACATTGAAAACCCGTATTATAAATACAGGCCGAGTTGTTTCTCTCACCAGAAACCTTTGTAAACTGGACAACTTGTACAGTTTGTACCTCATGTCACAAAGACACTGTGGAAACAATGTTCAGCCAAAGGACTCCTTTTCTACAGTAACACCTGTGTGAGCAAGGATGCTCCTGCTTTCCTCCTGAGTGCTGTGATTTTGTAATCTGCAGGTGAGCCACCAGCTGAGAATGGAAACAGAATGTTTAAAAAATTGCTCCTTCCTGAATGTAGCAGAGGAAAGGCCATGACAGTCTTTGGAAGTAAGCTCCAGTTCCATTCTTGTAGCCAGTGACCAAATCTTGTAGCGAGAGCTGGAAATCAGTGATATCAGGATTTAATCATTTGGTACATCCTGAGAAAGTTGTGTAACTAACAGCTGATTTTAAAAGGTAATTAAATAATTCAGCAGAGCTTGTAGGAAACCTTTGTTGTGTGTGTTACAGAGAGCAACTGTGTTAGTGGACAGGGCTGCATCAGCTTCTTGGGAACCCCAATGGGAGGAACAATCCCAGCTGTGGGTGAATCTCTTCCCTGCTCTGTCTCCAGAACATCCCTCCTAGGTCACAGCCACGCCAGCTAATTCACCATTCCACACTTTGATACAGGTCTCAACTTCTGCCACGTTCCAAGGTTTGATTTTCTAGATCAGAAGGTTTGTACATGAGATACCTTTTGCATCCTGTGTTTCAGCACTTTCTGAATCTTACGGCAATGGTTCTGTTGATCCACAGTAGTGGAAATGAAGGTGATTAACCCAGCCTGCTCCTCCAAAAGGGCTACTGTGAAATGAAATTCTAGGGCCTAGGATGTGGGTGATTGTACTTTATCTCTGTACTCAGGTTCCAGATGAACAGTCAAGGATTGCTCGATGCCACTTCAGTGAACCTGTTACACCAATTGCAATGTCATACTTCTTTTCTTTTTGCTACAGGTTCTTCTACCAATCAGTCTGAAATAATACAAGAAATAAACATTGCAGATTCTGGTGATGCATCTCAAGGGTTGTTTTTGTTTGTTTGTTTAAGGCTTGAGCTCCTCATTCCATATTGCTGGGAGGCAGACAAGGGAATAGTCTTTGCATGGTGTGATGTACTTGCAGTTGAAAACTTGCTCAGAATGAGACCCCCACCCCAGAGCTGGGACAGGCTTGTGCCAGGACTCTGAGAGCAGCCTCAGTAAATACTGTATTTAAGCAATTTTTGGTCTTAAAATGTAATTTCACCCTGAATTAGGCGTTAGTTTGATTCTTCTAATGAAAGCAACGTTTATGGGTTCTAATAAATTAAATTGTTTAAAGTAAGTAGGTTTCTGGCTTCTTTTTTTTTTTTTCTTTAACTTTCTGGATTAACTTTGGGCTTCACAGGGTTGAGGTGCTTTGGCCCAGCAGCAGTGGGCATAGCTGCTGCCTTTTGGTCTGAGGAATGACCAAGGTGATGTCTGACACACGAGCTGCTCAACACCTACAGAGATGCTCTTGCAGAGAGGTCAGTGGCTCCTGGTGGTGTGAGATGGGTTGTCCTGGTTCACAGTGAGGGCCAGGGGCTGGGGGGCACACCCAGAGCAGTTCCCACAGGCCCTGTGGCTGTACTCTGGCTCAGCCTGCTGTCACAAGGGGAAATACAGACATAGGAAGGAGAGACTCAAGTGTCTGTCTTGGAAGAAAATCCCACCTCTAGTGTGGTTGGTGAAGTACAGCCCGTATAGAAACCCAGTTTGGGTAGCTGCAGGGGGAGCAGGGGTGTCTGCCTTGACCTTAGCAAGGCTTCTGGCACTGTCTCCCCTGACATCCTTGTAGGCAAGTTCAGGAAGTGTGGGGTAGAAAAGTGGACAGTGAGATGGATAGAGAACTGGCTGAACAATGGAGCCCAGAGGGTGGTGATCAGTGGTGCAGAGTCCAGCTAGAGACCTGAAGAGTCCCCCAGGGGTCAGTGCTGGGTCCAGTCCTGTTCAACACCTTCATCAACCACCTGGATGAGGGGACAGAGTGTGTCCTCAGCAAGTTTGCTGATGATCCCAAACTGGGAGGAGTGGCTGATCCACCTGAGGCTGTGCAGCCATTGAGAGAGACCTGGACAGACTGGAGAGCTGGGCAAAGAGGAACATAGAGAGGTTCAACAAGTAAGTCCTGCACCTGAAGAAGAACAACAACATGCACCAGTACAGGTCAGGAGCCGACCTGCTAGAGAGCAACCCCATGGAGAAGGACCTTGGAGTCCCAGTGGACAACAAGCTATCCAGGAGCCAGCAATGTGCCCTGGCAAAGAGGCCAGTGGCATCCTGGGGTGCATTAAGAACAGTGTGGCCAGCAGGTCAAGGGAGGTTCTCCTCCCCCTCTGCTCTACCCTAGTGAGACCCCACCTGGAGTATTGTGTCCAGTTCTGGGCTCCCCAGTTCAAGAGGGACAGGGATTTACTGGAGAGAGTCCAATATGAGGATAACTAAGGGACTGGAACACTTGTCTGACGAGGAAAGGCTGAGAGACCTGGGGCTGTTTAGTCTGCAGAAGACTGAGAGGGGATCTTATGAATGTCTAAATATCTGAAGGGTGGGTGTCAAGAAGGAGGGGCCAATCTCTTCAGTTGTGCCCTGTGATAGGACAAGGGGCAATGGATGCAAACTAGAGCACGGGAAGTTCCACCTCAACATGAGGAAAAACTTCCTTACTGTGAGGGTGACAGGGCCCTGGGACAGGCTGCCCAGAGAGGCTGTGGAGTCTCCTGCTCTGGAGACTTTCAGGACCCACCTGGATGCCTTTCTGAGTGACCTGCTCCAGGTGATCCTGCTCTGCAGGGGGTTGGACTGGATGATCTCCAGAGGTCCCTTCCAATCCCCACCCTTCTGTGATTCTGTGATCTTAGTGGGTATCCTTTTAAGGAATGCAATGTAGGTCACCAAGCACTTTACCCTTCATTACTTAGTGATCCAATGTTTAAAGAATTTTATTTCTAAGGGGAATTGTTCTGTCAAAAAAAAAAAAGTCTGTTCTTTTGGGAAACTGCCAGAGTTTTTAGAGCAACGTTCCTTGCCTTTTTGTTTGTTTGTAGGTGGCTTCATTACAGCCATTTCCTGAGCCATCTCCCCTCTCACATACACGTGGCTCCTGCAGCTTCCTCCAACCCCCCCCAGTGCCATCTTTTGGTTCCCACTGCTCCTTGCTGTTTTCCCTGGCTGTCCTCCTCCTCCTCGCACTCTCCCCTGCACTGCCCTCACCCCGGGTCCTCCCTCCTGCCCTGCCCTGCAGCACAACACCCAGCTCTGCTCGTACCTTCTCCTGCCTCTGCCTTGAGCCAAGGCTCCTGCAGACCTGCAGCACTTCCAACAGCTCCTCCCCAGCTGGGATCGGCTGCTCCAGAGGATTTGGGATGCTGGATTCACATGGGCACCTACACACTGCTTGAGCAGAAAGTACTCCTCTGAACTACCAAGACGAGGATGCAAGACAATGTTTAGAGGTGTCTTCATTTTTCAAGAGTTCCTGGAGCTCCTTGTCCTCAACATCATGAGAGATTTGTTCTTTGTACAACATCTTGGGAAGCAACAAGTCCCGTTAATGTTGCAGCAACCTTGAACTGGGGTAACTACCATGGCTGGAAGGAGGCTATTCCTAAAGCAAGTGTCCCCAAAGGCAAAACAAGTAGGTCAAAAAGTGACGCTCACTTCATTTTTACATGCTGCTCAAAATATAAACACACAAATTACCAGTTTGTTTCAAGAGCCACTTTATACAAGTGTAGTTTGCCAACCAGCTGAGATCTGCAGTTCTCATCCAATCCACTTTTCACCTCCTCTGAGGAAGGCAGAGGCCTAAAGAAGTGACCAAACTGTGACTGCCTTCAAGTGCAGAGAAGAGCACGTGCTGAACAAAATGCAGTAAAGGCACGTTTCTCTAATGAAGTTCTACCAAACACTGGCACAGCTCTTAAAAACATTAACTTAAAATATTAATCACTGATCTGCTTATTTGTGTGACTATTCCTAACATACTGAAAAGACAGGTTCTGCTCAGCCCCACCACTGCTGTTTATGAGTACAAATGACTAACCTATCTTGGTTTTGTTTTTTAAAATGTGATTTTGAAATCCCGATGCCAGTTCTGCTGAGCCAATACCCGTTCCCATGGCAACAGCAGCATACAAAACGTTGACATATTTCAGGGAAAGCGAGCTACTTCAACAGCTGCTTCCCTGAAACCACCAGCTAGACTTTAAAATAAAACTGGCTCTCACGTTTGGTGGAACTGGTTTACAAGAAAAATCAAACAAAGCATCTTTAACTGACAGCCCAGCCCAGATCTTTTCAAACACTCTGCAGACAGCTCCAGCAGCCCCTTGCCTGCTTGCTTTAAGGCTCCTTTTATAAACAATCCTCATGGCAACACAGTGAAGGAGGAGTCTCTTGAAAAAAGCTGCTAGTAGGACCAACAAACCCTCCGATATCTTTTCACCCCATTTCCATACACACTTTAATAAGAGCTTCACCTACAGTTCTGCAGTGCTGAGTGCTCGGCCTCGGCACTGGGAAGACAATGAGTGAGTGGGGAAGGTGAGTGCCCAACGTCCACCAGGGAAGCACGAAAGTGCCAACATTGGACACAGAACTGTGAGGAGATAGACTCCCCAGCCATCACTTAAGCCCAGCAGGTTGCTCCTCTAGAGGCCATTTAATACGATTTTAAAATTTTTAATACGATTCTTTACTCTGAAAGAGGTAAAAAAACAACAATGAAAAAGCATCAGCTGCTCAAAGGGGTAGAGCCTGCTCCCTTCTGACTAAAACTAAAATTATTCCAGCTATTCCATTTTTTTTTTAGTTCATTCTTTTCCCTACACTTACTTCTCAAGTCCATAAAAAAATAACGGCTCAACCCTCATACCACCCTGCAAACACACACCAAACTGGGTTAAATATATTTATTGAAAAATAGGCTTCCTACTCACTTGAGATTAAAAGGGAAAAGAAAAAGCACTATTCAAAAGCAGCATGAAAAATCTATTGACTTTCTTATGTTTTTGCCCAATCCGCACCTGAGCAAGTTGTATTAACCTGTGAGACACTGGGGGCCAACAGCTTTGTTCTTTCACAGACCATAGATCCTGAAAAGTGAAAAGCATTTACTGTTTACAAGGTTGAAGAAAACAGTACCTTTGGAGTAAAAAAGTTTGTTGATAATCATTGATTTCTTCTTCTGCCTCCAATTCTTCCTCACACCCCCACCCCTCAGATGAGCTCTTCCCTAGGACAGCATGGTTTAAGGACACCAAACTTGTCCCCAAGCCAGAACTCCCAACTGCTCCCTCTTTGTTGTGTCTTCAACCACACTAGAAACCTTGGGGATACAAATTAAAATAGCTTTTAAAAAATGCCTGGAAATCTTATCTGGCAAAAGGTACAGAAATTGGTGTTTTATGAAAACACTGAAGAGCATTAGGTACAACATTTTGGAACAAAATTAAGAACCATGCTGCTCACAATTACTAGAACAGAAAGGTCATCTGCATCTTGCTTTGTGAACTGTGCCCTCTGCCCTCTTCCTTCCTGGTATGTTGTCTGGATCCCCAGCTCTGTGCAATGGTAAGAGAGGGATTAATCCCAATCATGCAGAACCTCATCTGCTAATAATCTTCACAGAAAACTTAGGAAATTGGACAAAAGAGACCAAATTATCTTGAGCTTTGTCTAACAGACATTTTTTCCAATGTTGAATCCACTCCCCTTTAGAGCTGTGATTCAGCACACAAGAAGGACACTTGCACCAAGAGACTTGCTTTTTGCCTATCTAGAAAAAAATTACTTTCAAAACATAAGGAACACCCGAATACGGTAAATTTCCCTTTTGTGTTTATATTTTTCTAAGTAATTGCCCCAACATCTGAATCCCTGTCAGGGCTAGCAGTTACAGCACACATAGTTTGAATTATCCAAATCATTCTGCAATACATCATGATATTGCACAAATGTTATTAGGGGCTAACCCAAAGACTTAATTCTCCATTTCATTCCCTCCACTTAATTTTTCAATATACTAATCAAACTCATACTGAAAGTTGCAATAAAATGGAAACCTAATTATTTGGAGAACAGGAGACAGACACAGGCAGTAACTCTGGGAGCAGCACTCAGCAAGTTTCTGTACAAAGGCTTTGATTCATACTACTCAACTCCAGGCACTGAGCAAGGATCATCTGTGAGGGGTCTAATTGTTCTAGGTGTCCAAGCACCTCCACACTGGCCAAGAAACATAGAGTCATTGAATGGTTTGGGTTGGAAGGGTCCTTAAGGATCATCCAGATCCATCACCCCCCTGCATGGGCAGGAACACCTCCCACTAGACCAGGTTGCTCCAAGTCCCATCCAATCTGCCCTTCAACGCTTCCAGGGTTGGGGCTTTTACAACTTCCCTAGGCAACCTGTGCAAGTGTCACCACCCTCACTCAAGAATTTCCTCCTCATGTCTCACCTCAATCTCCCTCTTCCAGTTTTCATCCATTCCCCCTTGTCCCAAGCCCCTCTGCAGCTTTCCTGGAGCCCCTTCAGGCACTGGCAGGTGCTCTAAGGTCTCCCTGGAGCCTTCTCTTCTCCAGGCTGAACACCCCAACTCTCCCAGCCAGTCTCCAGAGCAGAGCTGCTCCAGCCCTCAGATCATCAAGCAGCTCTAGGGTCGGTGAACTAGTGCTCAGAAACACCACCAGTAACTCCCTTAGGCTCCAAAAGTCCCCAGAACTGTGAGAGCTGCAGGGGAGGAACTAAAGTAAACCCCTTCACACACGGTACGTGATGCAGAAGTTTGATGCCAGCTGGCCCACCAGCAGACATCCGGATCTCCTCCTTCTTCAGGGACAAGATGCAAACCCCAGATTTTGGCATCCAGTACAACAATGGGGTAATTAAAAATACAACACTGACTGTGACAGCAGGGCTATGGGAAGAATTGCTCTGAATGGGCTGTGAATTATCTGCAGCCATTTAAACTCGGTGATCTCTACCAATTTCTTAATTAAAGAATAAAACCACTTGACAGCATCAAAGCATAGTGCAGATATAAACTAATTAACATATAACAACTCATGTGAGGAAGTTTAGGAAAACACTGAATTCCTCAAACACTGGGAGGTGATACCATAGCAAAGACTAAGACAATTCTTAGTTGTCTCACTTCCCGAAATTTCAAAAGCAAAATGACAAGAACACCCACACACTCTGCGTAACTGACCAAACTTAACAAAAACAGTTATAAAAGGTTGTACCTTAAAAGCACTCACAAGTCCCTGTAAATGAATTCTGTGATGCCAAAAATGTTTTGCCCAAGGTTAAACTG
The DNA here is from genome assembly GCF_020740795.1 of Apus apus. Taxonomy (NCBI): domain Eukaryota; kingdom Metazoa; phylum Chordata; class Aves; order Apodiformes; family Apodidae; genus Apus; species Apus apus. The sequence continues at coordinate 21,145,566 of NC_067291.1, read as the reverse complement.
AGAAAATACATATTCCTAAGTCGGTTTTGATCAGCAAGTGATTGCAGTACTTTGTTTTTATGCCCGGCCGGAAGAGAAATCTGACTTGAAGACATTAGCATACAAATGGGATGTGAACTTTCAAAGCTTATGCAACTGTTACTCCATTACAGACAGCTCAAATCAATTAGGTTGTTAAAAATCAGATAATAAATCTTTGTTTCAGTTTAAAATGAGTACTCCCTTACACCTCAGAGACATACATGAAATGTGAAGCTGGTAAAAATTCAGCTTGTTGAGGAGCAGGAAAAAAAACAACAAATCCCAAACCAACCAGAATTCCCTTAATGTTCTCTCTGCCACTGTTATTTTCCTCCCTCTCCTCTTCCTTGCTTGAACGTTCCTTCCTCTCTCTCCCTCCCAAAAAAGGGATGGACAGGAGACTGTATTTTCCTCTTAAGATTATTTGATTCAGTCTTCAAACCTAGTAAGTGTGAAATCAGAGGGGTGTTTATCTTCCTTTGTGGGCAAAACCTCAGCAGAGCCACGACTACAGAAATTCCAAGAACCTCTGTAACGAACGGAAGGAAAGCAATTAACAAGAAGCTGAGGACTTTCCTGCCAAGACTGAAGAATAATTTCAACCAGTATGAGAAATGCAGGCACCTACAACGAGCACTCAAAGAAATAACACAGTTTATTTTAGTTAGTCCCAACTGTCCAGAGCTGCAAGTTTTCAGTAAACAGGCTTTCCCAAAGCTTGCTCCAAGCCACACAGACCCCACAGAAGCTACGACTCAACTGATGAACCCATGTTAGTTTGAACATCAGGAAAATGAAACAAAGTTAGGGGCAGTATCTCACAAAAAAGGTAAAAATCAGCTCTTTATGAAACAAATTAAAAATAACCACACTTTTCAGAATTTTAATAACCACAAAAAGCATTCTGATTAAAATACTCTGAAGACTTAAGTGACAAGATGAAAACAGATACTGAACAGTTAATGGTGTGTTTTATTAAACATTATAATTTTACATTTCCATACAGACAAAATCATAACCAGGGAGAAATCCAAAGCCTGCAGAACAGCAGCTCCCTTGTAAGCTGGTATTTTGCAATAGAACAAGAAATGTTTCTGGTGAATCACAGCATGATCTGCCTGGAAAATACACTAGGTTGACTAGACTTCACATGCGTTTTCAGGCACTCCAGCTTCAGTTTAACATAACATATGCAGCAGACCCTCTGCATTAACAATTTTGGAAAACTCAAGTTAGAAAATGCTACATTACATCTTCTTCCCCTCCCATTCAATATGTGACCTGCCAGAGGCCAAACCAACACTGGAAGAGGAAGAGGTGCCAGATCTTGTCTGTCACTGTATGGCACATCCACTGCTCAGGTGCCTTTCTGCACACACAACAGTTTCCTGCCCACTCCAAACTCTGGGTGTCCAGGGTTTCCCTGGGGACACACACATGTGCTGTGTCCTGGTGGCACCTGCAGAACTCACCTCCACCAGTTCACTCCTCCCAAATGCCTAAGAGTTTACAGACTGCACATACCCCAACACGAACAAAGAGACTCCTTCAACTTCCATAGGCTAGAAGAAAAGCCCAAATTTTATTTGAACTCACGACATTTTATTGCCCTAAAACTGTGTTTCTCAGGCAGCAACAATGAAACCATGAGAACAAGCAGCCCATGATGAAGCCGGCTCAAAACACACCGTGCATTCCCAACACTGGCTGTATATCCCCAGAGCAGTGAATCAACAAAACCAATTACCAGCTGTCAAAATGTTCTTTTGTGTTCCCAAGGCAAAGAAACAGATGTAGGAGAGTGTATAAAAGATTTTCTTATATATAAATATAATTTATTATATATATATATGTAATACCACTTATTTTTTTAGCATATTGGAGAAAAAGACAGATCGAAAAACGCTATTTGACTTGACGCAAGGTCTGTGAGGTACCGAGTTCTTAGTGGAATCCACCTCACTGTCCAACACCAGCCTCTGAAAAAATTAAGTATTTGACAACCTTCTGCTTTATCTGTATTGTGGAGAATTTCAGCATGCCAGAAATCCAGCTGTCATTTGCAATCCTTATTCCAGGAAATACATGGAACTTAAAGTCAACACACTTGGGTATGTTAACTCCCTTTGCTAGGGAGAAAGACCAGAGTAATAAGATCAGAAATCTTTCTGCAGTAAATTAGACAGCCTGAGACTGGCTGCTCTGCACCACTGTGGAGAAACAGCACAGTGTTCTGCACTAGCCAGAGTTTTCCAGCTGACTCCAGGACCAAGGAGACTGTATTTCTCTAGTACAACACTGGTTTAAATAAAACAGAAGTAAAACCAGACAAACAAACAACTGGGGGTATAGTACCTATTCACTAGAAAGCAGTGGCATTTTCAAGCCAGTCAGAAGCAGGGTTATAATAATTACACAAGAACTTCATTCCAATGTAGAAACCATAATGGTCTAATTCCTCAACCTGTATCAAACTCTCCCCATGGGGCCACAACAGGATTGCTAGTATGGATACTCCACAGTTTGACTTCCTAAACCTGGACTTGATCACTTCTGGACGTGTATTTCTGTCCCCAGAGGATCAGCTCCCAACACTCTTCACTGATGCACTGTGCTGGATCAAACACACGTGAAGGTTCATGTGGATTTGTGCTCTCTTTGTTTCTGAGGGGGATGCAGCACCATCTGAATCCTGATTCCTGTCAGCTGAAGTGTCAGCAGCAAGAACAGCAAGTCTAGAGCTGTTCTGGACAGACAGATTGGCTCACAAATGTCTAGACATGAAGAAGCAGGCAGAGCCTGGGACCTGCTTCTCATTTCAGTCAAGTGCATGGTTCTGTTTACCTATTGAACAGAATTTATTCCCTTCTGATAAGGAAAAAAAACAACAATTACTGGAAATCGGTAATTTAAAAAATATAACCCAAACAGTAATTGCTTTGTTTATACAATTTTCTCATTCATGTCAGAGTTGTTTTCTTTTTGGCCAAATAAACTAGAGGGAACTGCTGTGCTCAGGGCACCAAGGGGTGTCTGCAAGGAGGATGCTGAAATACTAGCAAGAACTTAAAAGGAAGACACCTTCCCCTGCCCCAAAATTATCCAGGGAGTTAAGCCCTTTCTCCAAGCAAAGCCCACATGGCAGGGTTTAGGATTTTAGATGATGAAACAGAATTCTGAGGGATTATTTGATCCCTATATATGGGTCCTGACACATGAGAGAGGAACTCCAGCAATGCATGATTTTTTAGTCTTGCTGGGAAGTGATGAATGCAATAGGTGGATGTTAAACTCAAACCAGAGACTAAACACAGTCAACAAAAGAGTTGGAAAAAGAAACCATAAAATATGAAGAACGGCCTTCCAAACAGACATTCAGAGTCTAACATTTCAAGAACGTGCAACATTCTGGCAACTATCATTTTCTTTTCCTTCAGTTGCTCTGTAAAGCAAAGAAAACATGCACCTGGAATAGCTCAGTCTGATTGGGTGTCCCAAATCCACTCTCAGGCAAAAAACCCACCCCTGCCAGTGCAGGAGCCTGACATTCAGAGCTTCCAATGCTCCATGGGCACACAGGCAGGCACAGCATTCAGTGTGTTTACATTTTGCATGCAGGCAAAGCTCACAGGCTTCTGATGGTGTACATCACCATGTGGGAACAGGTTACAGCAGGTGGGCCTTTGAACCTTGGCCTTCCCAGCACTGTCCATTAGCAATTTGATTTCACACACTCCCACCTGAGCTGTGGCCCAGCTCACAACCCTGCTGGTCCCTCTCCCTGACACAGGTGACTCGGGGAGAGCACGAGACCACTGTGGAAGACACTCTTTAATATTCTGTAGCACAGAAAAGTACAGTTCTCATTCCCAGAAGGATCAGTTTGAACCCTGAGTCATATGCTTTAATCTCTTCTACATGTTTTTTTGGCTCTCGTCATAAAGGCACTGGACTGTTTTGGTGTTCACACAAGTATCTGCTTGCTTTGAACCTTGCTGAATGGCTTCCGCTGGCAGACAGTTTCGTTCTAATTGCATGGTCTGGAAAACTATTTCCACCTACCATTTTTCAAAACTCCCACTTTCTAAGGATCAGTGAATGCCCTTTTGGGCTTGTACTATGAGACATCACAAAGTTATCCTGCCATACTAGTTCCTCTTAATGGACTGACAAACAATCTTAATTAAGTTTTAACATGTCCAAGCTAACCTTTTTCACAGCTGATCATACAAAAAATATTCAACTACTATAGTTAACGAGTGTGTTTAGAAATACATTAATGCTCTAAAGGAAAAAGGCTACCTGTTCTGAAGGAGGACTACAGTTTCCACTGCCTTTTTATTACCTCTTTTCTTAGGAAACTATGGTAAAATTAGCTTTATGATGTCTTCTGCTAAGAAATGCTTGAGTCCTATGACAGAATTCTAAAACAAATCTGTTTCAGAGCAGCAGATGGGGTTCAGTTTAACAAGCTAATAAATATTAAGTGACTTGAGAGCTGGGATTTTTATAATCTGAACCAGGTTTAAAATTTAAGAAATGAGTCAACAGGTAATAGAAAAAAATAAACACAGGATACACCTGTGTGGGTTTCTGCCTACTGCTAAATTGGAGGATACAAGATACTTCTGCAAAAACATTCAATTTTCAGCAACAACCTGAGAAGTTATCCTAATGTCATAAGTTAACCTAAGAACTTAAAACTTCTATTTAAAAAGCTTGGTGGATAAAAGTGATGACCAGTGGCAAGAAAAGAGAGAAACAAAAGTTCAGCAGGATGCAAACTACAAATCTAACCTTGCTCTATCCTCTTACACTTTGCTGCATGAGACGGTCAAGCTGCTTCATTAAGTCACTCAAAAACTCCCGAGTGCGGCACCCTCACCCCTCCGCACCTACAAAAAAAAAAAAAAAAAAAGGAAAAGCGAAAGTGGAAATAAAACTTGACACTCGAGCCCACAGGCGTCTTACAACTGCGGCTGCAGCCACAAGCCCAGCACTGCCCTGTGCTTCGGCAGGCAAAGCTCCGCAAGCCGAGCCGCCCGGCGGGCCAGGCGGGAGGGCAGCGCCGGGCACTCCCAGCCCGGCTGCCCGAGGGACGCGCGGCCACCCGGGCAGGGGCGGCAGGGACCGGGGACAAACTCCTCCGCTCCGGGGGGACCCCCGGGGCGCGGCAACGGGGCCGCAGCCGCAGCCACACCCGCAGGCCCCGCCAACCCTCCCCGGGGAAGGCAGGAAAACGCTGCTGCCGCCCGGCATCCCGCCGGGAAACGCTCCCTCGCGGCAGCAGCCGCTTCCCCGGGCTGCGCCCGCCGCTCCCCGGGGCCGGCGGGGGGGGGGAGGCTGCGCCGGACACGGGCGGCCCGGCCGGGTGCCCGTCCCCCTGCCCCCCTGCCCCGCGGCCCCGCAGCGGCAGCAGCCCGGGGCCAGAGCCGCGCACCTCCGGATCAGGGCCGGGCCCGGCGGGTCCTCCCCCCGCCCCTCACGGCGCCTCGGGCCCCGCTCCCCGCCGGGCCCCCCAGCCCCCCCGCCTCACCTCGGGGCGCGCGGGCGGCTCGGCCCGGTGCCAGGAGCGCGAGGCGGCCCCGGCGCAGCCTCCCGGCCTCGGCGGCGGCTCCCGGCCCGGGGCCCAGGCGGCGGGGCCCTCTCCCGCAGCCGCGGCCGCGCCGCGCTCCGCCCGCCCGCCGGGCCCGCCGCCCCGGGGCGCCGCTCCCTCCGCCAGGCCCCGGCTTCCCAGCCTGCCCCGGCGCCGCCGTCCCCGGGCCCCCCTCCCCCGGCCGGGCTGCGCCTGCGCGGCGGCCCCTCTCCCCATCCGGGTCCCTCCGTGCGGTGTAGCAGGTCGGTAGGCGGGAAATGGCGACTGGCTGCTGAGCGGCTGCGGAGCGCGGAGCCCCCGCCGGCGCTGTAAACACAGCGGCGCCCGCCCGGCCCGGCCCGGCCCGGCCCGCCCGGCCGCCGGGGACCCGCACACCGGGGGGCCCGCCTCCCCGGCACCCCGCACCCGCAGGTAACTGACGCGACGGCTCAGCCAGCGCGGGGTCCCAGCCCGGGATCAGGTGGGAGAGCGAGGGGGTGGCCGCTCCGGAGTGCCCGGCGGGAGCCTCCCCTGCGGGCCTGCCCCGCGGCGGGCCCCTGCGCCCCGCGTCCCCGCCCGCCGCGCCCCGCCGCCCGCGGAGACACCCCGTCCCTCCCCGCTCACCTCCCCTCGCCGGCCCGCGGAGGCCGGCCAGCCCCGGCCGCGCCGGAGCGGGAGCGCAGCCCGCCCGGGCCAGCCCCCTGCCCCCGGGGGAGCGGGCGGCGCGGCTGTCACCCCCGCGCTGACACCCCCCGCCTCCCCCTCTAGGCCCAGGCCTGCTGAGCCTCCGCCGCCCCCCGTCCCGCCCGCCCCGTCCCGCGCCCCGGGCGCCGCGGGGGCTGCGCGGTGTGCGCCGGGGGCAGGCGGCGGGGGCGCGTCCCGGGCCGGGCCGGGCCGCTCCGGGGGCGTAGCTCGGCGGGCTGCATCCCAGCCCCGCTTCCACACGGGCGGGCCGTGCCCGGCTCTGGCTCCCGCGGAGCGCCGCGCAGGACGCGCCTGTTGCCGGCTGTTGTCGCCGGAGCGGCAGCGCTGGGCGCGCCTGTCACCGGCCCCGGGAGGGCGGGAGGGACGGCGGGGGCTGCCGCCCCGCGGGCTCCGGGCACCGGCGCCGCAGCTGCCCGGGCGGGGATCCCGGGCGGCGAGGGGCTGCGGCGGGGATGCCGGCGCGGCTGGGCGGAGGGGAGTCACCGCAACTTTGTCTGCTGTCACTTGTGGCGGCACGAGGCGGGGAAGCGGCCGGTAACGGGCAGGACCACCGCCATCTCGGCCCGTTAGTGGCACTCCCTGTCAGCAGCGGGAACGCGGCGCGGCTGGTAGCGTCCTGCATGCCGCATTGATTATCTGCTCGCTGCTCTGCTCGTAAAGAGTACTGTGCAAGCCTGTTGCTTAATTTTATGGTGCTGAGGAGCACATGAGAGGACAGGTCTTGCTGTCTCTTTGCGGCTGTTATGGTGAGCGCCAGCCCAGAGCTGCCCTGGGTGTTCCTTTCTCTGAGATGATGATTGTAGCATTTGTTCCTATCCCAAGCCTATTGTTCCTGGTAGGGGGTTTTCGTAGTCTTCCAGTTGCTTATGGAGCATTTTTTAAAGTAATTTCGAGATTATAATTACTGACTTTGCCTTCCTCGGTAAGTTTCTACTGTTACAATACAGTGGTCCATGAAGAGGATCTCCAAGTGTAACTATTACTCCGTGGCCCTGGGCGAGTCACAACCTCTTTTGCCATTTCTCCATGTGTAAAATGGGGATAATAATACCTCAGAGAGTTGTTACAAGAAGTAGTTAATGTTTGTAGAGGGTTTAAAAGACCTAAGTGTTATTAATTAAGCCCCATGACACATTAAGGTAAGCGTTAGCAAACCAGGTTTACACATGGATGAACTGAGGCAGGAAGAGATTATGATTTAGCTAGAGTAACATACTGGATCTGTGACAATAGCCGAAAACAAGTTGTAACTACTTCACGCTGTAGGCACAAGTGAACAGTTCTGTGTATCGGATATGCTTCCAAGATTATTTGCCCCTCCCTCCCCCCCTGGCCCCCCTTCCAATTTCAGGCTTTTCTACTTCAGGAGATTCTGCCTGTGTGAATTCCAGTTGACTGGATAGCTCCAAGGACACTTGTGGCTTGCCCACTTGAAAGTGTTTCAGCAGTTTTCATAACAAGATATATGTTCTAGGATGCAAGCCAAATCCCAACTTAAATTCCATAAAGCATTCTCCACTTTTCCCCTGAAAACATTGTGTGGAACTTAGTTAAGACTTGATCCCTTTCCCGTCAGTGGGGTATGCACTAAAGCTGACATTCCTGTTTCATCGGAGAAAGGTCTTTCATTAAAGAAAAAATTCTCTTGTCAGTCTGTCCCAGAGATTTAATGGCACAGTTAGGTCAAGATGTAAACATTCCACATATGCGGGAGCTGTACATGCATTGTCATAATTTAAAGCTAATTTTCCATCTTCAAACTTCTACCACAAGTGTTGATAACTTCCTTCCACGGTACTGAATCCCCAGGACATTGACATGACACTATTGCAGGTTGAAGAGCATTAAGCAGATACAATTTAAAAAAGTCTGCTGGATTCAAGAGGAAACAGTCTTCATCTTACCAAGTTTCTCCATGCTGTATTGGCTTTTATTTTCTTTGACCACTTCTAATGCTGCAGAGGTTGACAACAACAAAAATAGTGTTTGCAGAAGACTAAGAATCACATTTTCTCTTCCGACAGTTTTCTATGCAAGTATTTCATTCCCATGGAAGAATCTTTTTCATAGGTGTAAGTGGAGAGATAACTTGGACTACTTGCACATCTTTGTAAGAACCAATGCTGAAAGTCAAGCTGAAGTATTTCAGCAAGAGCTTCCTAGAAAAGCTTGAGCAAGGGAATTGGACAAGGTGACCTCCAGAGTTCCCTTCCACACTCAACCATTCTGTGGGGCCCTACAGGCAGGATGTGTCAAGTTGAACTGGAATTTGGCAGAATTTCAATATTAATGTGCATTTCTAGACATAGCTTGAGACTTCTTACCCTTTTGAAGGAGTAACTGGAAGTTCCAGGACGTCATCATGATCATGTCAAGATCACAGCTGAAGCCACTGTAATGGTATCACTCTGGAATTACCTTTCCCAGTTTATGGGTTTGGGGCTTTTCCCTATTCAAACCCTGTACAAGTTCGTCCCCATCCATGTGTTTTCAGGCTGATCTCCTTAGGGAGCCAGTTCCTATGTGTGGAAGTTTTTGGACTTTGATAGTATCAACATAGGACTATTAAGATGATCTCAGATTTAAGGGTTGTTGTCATCCCCCCTCTCACCCCCCAGTGACTGCATCCTTATTCCAAACATTCTCAGGAGTGTTCCTCTCCAACAAGTGCTTTTCTGATTCATCACTGTGAGTAGATCAGATATGATAGCTCTTACTCTTACTAGCCCAGAGAGTAAAGGACGAAGTCTGAATGAAATTCTTTCATTTGCTGGCATCTTACATGAGCACTGAAGTGTTGGCACCCATCTCTTGTAAATTTTAAATGGAAGATTATTTTTCATCTATTGTATATGAAAAGTTCATTGGATGTTTATACATCCCAGCTAAAATGCAAATATGCTCCGTGAGTGCATAGTTGATGAATCAAATTCATAATGGATCACAATTTTTAGAGGGCAGACTGTTTAAAGGGAGTCGAGCTGCTCTGATCCTGGAAGGGAGCAGCAAGCTCTCTGCAGGCTTGGTCAAAAAGAGCAGCTCTCTGCAGCAGGGTCTGGGCAGTGTCAGGCCCTTCAGACACGGGTTAATTTGCTGAAGTGCAGTGCTAGTTGCAGTGCAGTGTCTCTTCTGATTGCTTGGAGGAGAAACTCATACAACGAGATACTTGAAAAACAATATAACTTGTTGTGTGCACGTTGAGTTGCCTAGATGGCCATCAGTTAGTGTTTTAGAAAAATAAATACTTTGCATTCACAGGTGAAGATGTTTTCAATAGCACTTAAAAAAATTAAGTGTGAAATCATCCACATCTAAAGCAACCAGTTGCAGAGGTTGGATAGCAGCTTCCCAGTTGGCAGTCTGAACTTTTTCTAAATAGATTACTTCTCAGTCAGATCAGTTGCAGTAATTACTTTGATTAGAGTTCTCTTAGCTACAGAAAATAAGGAGGTCTTTCATCATACCTCATCATCTGAGGGAAGCACTTGTCAGGACAATCTGGTATAAGAAAATTAGTTATCAGCCTGGAGTGTTTCCACCTTTGCCAACACTGATGTGTGATCTGCCCTCCATCCTTTGTTGCCTCAGTTTCCCTCTCTGCTGGTTAGTGTTTCTGGTGATGCTGAGAACTGTGGACAAGCCAAGGGAAGGGAACATGCAGCCACTGGTGGACAGGATGAGCTCAGCAGCCACATTGATCTCTGCTGCGTTGTGACATACAAAATACGGCTCCCTGTGGGGAAAGTGTTATGAGAGTTCAGCCCATCAGTCAGATTTCTATGCATCTGGCTAAAAATAGCCCTGGAGCCAACATTTAGGAAGCTGCTTGTCTGTTGCATTAGATCTAATGAGGAGCCTCTGTCCACTAAGTGATGTGGGTGCCAGGGTTGCATGTAAAAGAGATGATGGAAATTGAAGTTACTCCTAACAGCCCCAACTCCTGTCGGAATTCTGAGTTTCTTCTAGCTGGGTGAGGAATCTAGTCAGAAGGCATAAAACACTTTTAGTTTTGAATTAATAATATTTATTGTAGCAGTGTAACTTTTAAGTGTAACATTACGATGAAGTTTGGCTAAAAGGAGCTGTTAAACTCCACAGCATCTGGAAAATAAGCTATGCGTAGTTAGTTAAAGTAGCACAGTGCTAAAAAATACATCCTGCTGTTCATTGCCAATATTCCAAGTGGAAGTAGGAGAAAAAAGATCTGAGACTCCAAAACATTTGGATTAGAATTTACCTATAAATAAATAACTTAATATGTGTAAACACACGCAGTGACAACACAGCAGGAATGCCATTATCTGCAGAGTGAGGCTAGGAAGGTGATTCTGTGGGGCATATTAGCATCCTTGAAGCCTCATATGAAAGAGAAGGAATGTGTCCTTACTTAGGCTCCATGTAGGAATGGCTAATTTCAATTTATAAATTAGTAAATAAACTCAGATCAAATCAGAGCAATTGTTTGAAGAAATTTAGCTTTAGTGGCACTGGTTCAGTCTAAATCATAACTCAGTTTACTTCAGGCTACTCTAAAACATGATTGCTTTGGTTCACCCTGTATTTTAGGAGGTGCTAATTAGAGGAAGGTCGGTAATTCAATCTAAGGATTAGCCTATACCACAAGGACTTTACTGGCACAGCAATGCCAGCCTAGTTAGCAGTGAAACCCCTGCACAAAGGCTTCCTTTTGCCAGCAGAAGATGCATTTGCACTCGTGAGAAGGCTTGTTACCTGAGCAGTATTTGACTAGGAAAAAACAGTACTTCCCCTGCCTTTCACATTTCTAACAGGTAGTATTGTACTGGTAAAGCTTCTGGTTCAGACACAGTGTAATACAGATTTCTGTATTCTGGATAGAGCTTCGGGGCTTCTCAGTATCTCCTGCTTGGTGTAGAGGGGCTGAAGGGAGTGGAGCAGTGTCTCATGCAGGTGTATTTATTTCTTACCCCCTGCCCTGGGATTTAGCCTCATCCGTTGCAGTTTTCTCTGGGCTGGCTTGTTGCAGTTTACATCTCCTAGCCAGTGATTTTGGAGTGTTCACTCTCTCAGGAAGGAGGGGGCTGCAAGGTAACAGCAAGGTTCTCTGGTCTCCTTTTTCCTCATTTTCCAATACCCTTTTCATATGAGACAACACCACCTGAGTTGCTTCTCTTTGCTCCTTTTTGCAGGATCTTCTCTCATTTTGCTATCCTAGGGGAGCTCATTTAGGTGCAGCAGGCTTCCTTTTAAATGAAATCATGCCTTTGGGCTGTCGTGTGATGCCTGATCACCTGATTCAAATCCATCACCTGGGAGGGAGATAAATCCTATAGGTGAGGGCTGGGTTCATTGTCTCTTGAAAATGTGGCTAAGGGTGACACAGGCTGGTTCTGCAGTTGTGTGTCTGTGAGCATGCCTGAGAAACAGGCAGAAGAATGTCTGTCAGAAGTTAAGAAATAAATTACAAGAGTGAGAGAAAGCCAGTTATTAGTAGGTTACAGTTATGCTGTTCCTGTGTTTGCCAAAGAAGCAGAGTATGAATTGAAGTTTTGAGGTTTGTTTTCAGAGGAGGAAAAGAGTATAGGAGAAATAAAGGAGAATAATAGCAGAAATATCTTCAATAACATTAAAGGTGCTTATGGGCTTTGTGTATACTAGATTCAAATACACTCTATTTGATTGAATTACCTAGCTCAGTTTATTTGACACCTTAAACTCTTGTGAAGACCAAGCAGTTGTAATTAAATCAATTTAAATATGCTTGGAAGACTTGTTTATTTTGCTTATTGAGACAGAACTGATTAATATCAAAGAAGAAAGTTGGTGTAATCTTGATACTTTTATGTTCTTGAAAATGTAGATTTGGAAGAAACTTTTGAGGACTTGAATATAGGTAAAGCGATATTCTTAAACAACTGTGTTTTCTGGATTTAGAGCTTCTTAGTTTTGTGTTGCTTAAGGACTAGAAAGCTTGCTAGCATTCCTAAGAGAAACGAAGAGCTCAGTTGGAAAAATGGGCTGTATGGATAGTTTCAGGTGAAGAGGCACCACACTTAATTGTTATGCTTAATTACCCTGTTGGACCTACTTGAAGATAATTCTCTTTTGGTAGGAGATTGGTTTGCTATATACCTGGAAAATGTTTGATAATGTTCAATCTCAAAGATTAATAGTTAATATAAAAATGTCCTGAGTCAATTAACATAATAGGGTTCCAAACCATAAAGTAGTTTAAAATTAGAAAATAAGCATTTGTCATCAGTGGTCCATGCATTCAACATTAAAAAGTTCTTTAAAGAAGATTGTTCTTTGCTCTTTCTCCTCCTGATGTATTTTCTGTTCTCTTAGTTGAGGGGCTGCAAGCTTAGAGGAGTATATGTAGCTGTTGCTGGGAATGGGAAAGGCTCGGTACCTGCATGTGCAGATAGCTGATATTTTGTCAGATTACTGGGATAAAGGGTGTTTGTTTGTTTAAGGGTTTTATTTTAAAAATAAAATAACCGTGCTGATAAATCCAGTACTGTTATATCAGCTTAGTCAGCATGTTGTCAGTCTGCATCTACATGGTCAAATGGTGTGGTGCAACGGGAGCAGACCTGCAGAATGAGTCTTCTGGTGCTGAGGACTTGATGCCCGTGTTGTCTGTGTTTCTGGGGGTACATGGGATGATGGGATGTGTTGCAAAGCTTTTACTAGGTCCAAACTTAAAAAAAAAAAAAAAAGGGTGCAGATTTCTGTGGAACATTATTGTGCCTTATGAGAAGGCAGAAGATGTGTCACTTCCCAAGTTTCTGTTTGTGTTAAGCTTCTTGCAAAGGGAGTGAGAAGCACAGGGCAGTTGACGGAAGAAGGGACAAATCTGATGTGAAAAGGCTATAAAGGAGAGTTAAGAGCTTTCAGTCAAGCATCAGGGTAGAAGCAAATCACACAAAATCTGTACAGAGCTTTCTGAACATCTGAACAGATGCTTTTTCACCTGTTACTTATAGCTTAGCTCAGCTCCTTTCCCTGTGGCTATATGGATGCTCCTCATCTGCTTCTGCACAAAGTCTGCGGAATTGACTCAGTTTGCAATAGATGGTTGTGTAAACTACTCTGACTGGACTTTATTTATCCTGTGTTCAACGAGAGTTAAAAAAACTATGTTCTATTTTATAACATATGATACTGAAAGGATGAGGAGATAATTATTTTTTTCCCCCAGCTAGCATGCAGGTTTTTAAATACTACTCTGTAGGGGTTTTGATCCATTGTAGAGCTCAGGGACAAGAGATGATAACCAGTTATATGAATGGTGTGTTTAGCATTATCTTCCATTCCTGAGTTCTTTTATTGTCATATTGTGTCACAAATGAGGATTCTTCTTAATGAGGTAATCATGAGGGCAAACTTAACTAATCCAGTGAGTTAGATATTGTTTCTCAAACAGCAGAATTGATAAGGACTGTTTTCCCACAGACTCGTGTTCTTTTGTGCCTTCCAGCCCTCTCATCTCCTCTAATACCTCCAGACTATCCCCAGTATTTCAAGTATCCCCACCTCCAGTCAGAGTACCTCCTGTTTGTTCTCCCTCCTGGTGACTGAAGTGCCTGTGCTGGCTTTGCTTGCTGGCTGGGCTGGCAGCAGAAGGCAGGGCTGCTCCTTCACTGCTCTGGCTCTGCTGAGCTGACTTTTTTTTCCTGAGATGGGCTGGGAAAGGAGTCAAGGTGAAATGTGTCTGTGTGTCACTGGAGTGGGTGTAGGGTAAGGGCTGGGCTGTTGCTTCTTTTGTTTACTGGGGATGCTACCTGCATAGCTTTTGCTTCTCAGAAAACTTGTAGAAACTTAGTATGTTTGAAATTTCTCTCACTCTGTGAAATTGGGTTGATACTGGTCAGTGGGGAGGACTGACAGACATGGAGTTATGGACAATGCAGTCATATGAGCCTTATTTTCTCTAGAAACCAGTCTGTAAAAGAAATCAACTGTAATAGGAAAAGCTTATCAATGTTTATGCTAAAGAATACAGCCCTTCACAGAGTACAATAAGCAAATGAAACCCATGACATAAAAATATTGTTGCTTTACAAATTTGTGACCGGATGGTCTTTGTTAAAATAACAAAGGAAAATTTTGAACCCAAATAGTTTCAGTGATCACAAAAAACCCAGCCTCATGGGTGATACTGGAGCAGCTGAGGCTGTGGTTCCACAGCAGCTTAGAGGAGTCTCTTGGCTGCTACAATCCAGACCAGTCAGTGCAATGGGCCAGGATATGCTCCCTGGCCTTGAGAGCAAGCAGGGTGACACAGGTTGCATCCTCCCAGCAAAGCTCTCTTTCTCCAAAACAGTGACCTCCTCTGCCCTGCCTGTAGGGAAGAGCCCTCTCCCATGCATTGCTTTGAGCTGTTCTGAGCTCCATCCAGGAGAATGCTGTGCCATTGGTACCACCCATGCCTGTGCCAGAGAGCATGCTGACAGAAAAAGGGTTGTGTGAAGTTGTGTGGTTACACGTGGATGACCTTGGTACGGTGCTTTAACCCCGTGCCCTGGGCTTGCTGGTTTACTACTGTAGTTGTCCTTTCCCCTGCCAGGAGTTGTATGTTTTTATTCCACCCCTTGTTCCTGTGATTCTATGTTGAAACGTTTCAGTTTACTAAGCTGGCCTAAAAGTATGTGTAAGTGGAGGGTGAGCTGAGTGCCAGAGCTGCCTCAGGGGGCAAGGGAGTGAGGGCGTTGGGCTGGATTGGGCTGTCACGGAGCCCCAGCCTGTCAGAGCAGCAAACTTATGCAGGTGAGAGTGAGTGGTGCTGGGGAAGGGGAGGGTGGAACTCCCTGGGCCAGTTGCTCCACATAAACACTTCTTGCAGCTACATGCAGAAAGGCAGCAAAGGCAGAGTTGAGGGGAAGAATGGATAGATCTGTAAATGGACTTGGCCGGTGGAGAAACGTCATTGAACTGTAGCCTGCCTTTTCTTTCCCTCTCTTCTTAAGCCCTCCCCTTGGTCATAATGCACAATGAAAAAAAGTACCTTCTGAGCTGGAAGGGATGTAGGGGAAGGAGGTATGGGAACTTGAAAGCCTTCCTTCTATTTTCAGTAGAAGGTTTATAAGTATCAAGAATACTCTTCATGATTTTATTTCTTTAGCTTTTCTAGTGAATAGTATTGTGTGCTCTGTCATATATATCAAAGGCACAAAGGTGACAACCAGCTTTCTTCTAAGTATTTGTTTGGTATTTAAGTTAACTTGCACTACATAGGGTATTTAGGTTAAACTAGGTCTCCTCAGTGTCTGGAAAATTTTCCCAAATTATAACATAACTGCTTTGTAGTGTGACAAATTAAGCACGGTCAAGACGACTTCCATTGCCTTGGAATGGGGCCTGGCCTTTTCTTACTCTGTGGACCACTTCCTGATGGCTTTGTTCCATTTCATTGGGGAATGATTGGAAGAATAATCCAACAACCATGTAAGCTCACAGGTGATGTCAGCACTTTTGTTCTTGTGAATTCCTCTGTTTTAAAATAAATATTTAGAGAGATGTGTTTGAGTGTGGAGGTCTGTGGACTGCAGCCCCCTCTGTTCCCTGCAGCCCCCTCTGTTCCCTTCAGGTTGACCAGGGCAGTGTGACCCCAAGCCCCACAGTGCAGATGCACAGCCCCCCTGCCAGGGTTTGCATGGGTTTTCTTAAGAATGTAAACCTGTATGGTGTGACACCAGTAATCCCAGTGTTAATAGTTCTGTGCCTCCTACCTTTGTGTCAAACAGAAATTTTCCAATGTAAGGCACTAGACAAACAGTCTTCTCACTCAGCAGAGCAATTCCCTGCTTGTTTACAGAGCTGTATCTGCTACTGAACAGCCATAAAGTTATTACTTCATTACATCTCACACATTTTAAAGTAGCAGAGATCTGTTAGACCAAACCCGTGCAATTAGCTTGTGAAATAAGTAAGTGAAATTCAGAGTAGAATCAAAGAAGAATGGAAACTTTATAGTATGTTAGCAGATCAGTTGTGGCTTACAAAACTTTTGGTTTAGTTGCTAACTTGTGCTTATTATCCTTTTTATTATTGGAATATTGACTAAAAACTTCCTGTAACTTTCCACTTAATAGCCAACGAGGTTTGTTTTTTCTTCTGGATTTTTTATCCATAATAAAATAGGAAGAAAAAAAAAATAGGAGAAGAAAATAAAAAGTGTAAAGCAGCCTTGCAATGGGATCACAGATGTCCCTGAAACCCGTTTTGGTTAAGGTTTTGAAAAGGAATGAGATCCAAGTTCATAATGTCTCAATATTGTTTTTAAGGTTACATGTAAAAACATGGAATCACTCTCAAATTAGTAAAGTTGTTAAAACTTCAGGATTTGTTTTTGTATCAGTTTTAACTTAGGTACATGTACAAATTAGTAAATGAATCACAGAGACTGAAATCTGTAACAGAGAAGTTTTCCTTGAAAGAAATAAGCCAGAAGGGGCCATAATAAAAGACAGGTTTAAATCAGCATGTATATGTAATGGAAAATGTTTAGTTTAAAATTTAAAAGTGACTGATAAAAAATTCTTGACTGTGATAGCATTTTCCCCATTTTTAACAGCAGAGTTGGTTGATCTTATTTTTAAATCAGAAAAGCCAGGTGAGAGAAGAGCATAATGGCAACCCCTTGCAAGGTGGAGAGCACAGTTTAAACTATTTGTAAAGGTTTTGAAGCTTTTTAGTGCACCAAGGAAAAACGTTTTCCAGGGCAATAAGAATCATATTATCATTTAAAGAGTTTTTATCGTACAATAAAAATAGTCTGCTATTTTTAAGGCCAAAGGAGCAGCTGAAAACCTTATCTGGCCTTTTAAAAGACAGTGACCTGACAAAGTCCTGTGCAATATGTGATTGTGGTTCTGATCCCATGGGAAGATTAAGCTGAAATAGAGCAAGATTAGGTTTTCTGGTGAAGTTAAGCAAGATGCAGCTCTCTGGGCTGTGTAGACCTTGCAAAAATTACTAGCTTTTCATAACACATGTGGGAGATACTCCATGGCTTCCACAGTCCAACACATACTTACTTGGGCTTATTAATCTTTGGGTTGATTTTGTTTCTGTTTTGTTTTTGTTTGTTTTTTGTTTGTTTTAATTAAAAAGGCAACTGATATGAATGAGCTGAACAATTTAAAAAAGTAACTCATTAGGATTTCTTTGTGGTCAGACAACATCCTGGAAGATCTGTTCAGGAAGTGTTTAGCAACCTGTCTATACCAGGGCTTGTAACAAGAGGGAGATGACTTCCAAAAATAGGCTCCCTGTGTGTTTGGCAGCATGGATTGAATGTCCAGGGAGCCTCATATGTCTAAAGACAGCTGGTCTGTTCCAGAACCTCAACAGGAACAGTGCTGGTTCTAGTGGAATTTGTTGCCACTTGTCTACAACTCAAGCACTGCAAACTTTTACTCCAAAACATCTCAGCTGTTGGTGAGCTCTGCAATATCTGAAGATGACTAATTTAAAATTCTTGTCTTGGCAACATTAGAGATTGTAAATAGTATCTTTCTGTGTCAGCAGATTTTGGTCTTCTGTTCTCAGATTAACTCTTCTATGATTAACCCAGCTCTCCATTTTTCTCTGTTGGTTAGTAGCCTGACCCAAACTGAAGAGACTGAATTAACTACCAGTGTGTACCCTCAGTTGCAAAGAGAAAAAGTGTCTTGGCCAGGAGAGATTAGACTCTCAGTTCCAAATGCATATAATATAATCAAAACAAAGCCTCGCTAGCAGAGCAGTGGCGAAACAGTGGTGCCTAGAAGTATGATTGCTAGACCAGAAAAATGAAGTAACAGAAATTCTCTTTTCTGTTAAGGCCAATTACAAAAAGCTGCCTTCATTCTCTGGCAAAGTCTTTTAAAGACTTCCTTTTAGGGGAGATGCTTAAGCTTTGGGAATGTAGAACTGTATGTGAGCCCAGGGCAGATGTGCTGAGGATCGTGGGTCAAAGATGGAAACTGAGGCCCAGAGCTTCAAGCGTGACTTTATTTCAGATTGAAATGACTTACTGACTTGAAAGACAGGGAGAAGGACAGAAGCTTGCAATGAAGCAAGGAGAATGTAGAGGTGCAATTTGCATTGGGTCTTCGATAGTTAGAATTGTTTTGATGGGGCTTGTGGTTTCTTCATACATTTATCCAGATTTCATAGCCTTAGTACATATCATGTGTTTGGCTGGCTTTATCCATCATTGTCCTTTTATTTTGCTTTTACCTACACTATACTAGCACTACTTCCAGACTTCATTGAATCATGGATTCCTAGTTAATAGTTGTCTCTCTAGGAGGCAGTTTTAGAAACACACACTCAAAGATTTGAGAAGAGTGACAAGTAATACAGTATGTTGCAAAATATGAAATAACATCAGCTGGAATAATGTGAAATTGCAGTAATTTTCTAAGGAAGGAAAGTAAGTTGCTTAAAGAAAGGCCAAGGGTCTTTGAGGGGAGGAAAGTCTCAACATCTCTGAACTAACAAAAAGCGTTTCCTTGAAGTTTGTAAAGTGCTTGATCACCTGTCTGAGTGAAAGACTTAATCTATAAGTAATTTTCCTGGCCTTTGCTGTGAGTCCAGACAGGTATATCATTATACTGGGGCTATAATTTGTCCCATATTTCTCTCTCCTCATCGAGTACAGGCTTATCAACTTTTTGCCCATTTCCCAGGGAGATTCAGGCTTCTTTGCACACTGGGGTAAGGTCTTATGTTTCACTAGTTCCATGTGAATGGACCTCAGCCATCTCAGTGAACATGTCTTCTCGTTGGGGTGTTTCTTCATATTTGAAATCTGGGTCATGTCACCGTAGTGAAATGTGATATTTCTGACAAAGTATGACTTGTATTATTTGTTTACAAGAACCTGAAGAAAATACTTGTTCTTGGTTCCTCTTTCCATGGGTCTGCCCACCATGATCCAGCTTGTCTGGCCAGAAATATTTGAACGAGAACAGCACAGTTTCTCAGCAGTGAGGTCTGCATTAGCTGAGCTGGTTGATAGTGGGATACAGAACCTGCCTCTGGCCTCTACAAGTTCAAACCCAGGCATCAGTTGTCACAGCTGTTAAATTTGGTGACACTTCACAGCTTTGTGTGTGTTGGCCGTGGATCGGTCTCTATCTGCAGCACAAACAGCACAGCACACATTGACACTCTTGCTCAAAATCTAAACTAAAGTGAAACATTTACTGCCTTTTTGGCTTTGTTTAAAAATTGTTTCAAGAAATGCTGTGGAGGTAACACAGGAGGAATATTGTTGTGGTTGTTAAAATCAGATATGTTCCACCACATTTTTCAGTGTGCTTTGTTTTGCAGTGTGAACTTTTCACAGTCCCTCACCATCAGCTCCATGATGGCAAGGCTCCTGTTGGGCATGGTTACCTGAGAGAGGGGAGCATTTTTTGCCTGGCTTCTGTCCTTTGGAAGGGAGGTGTACTGTGGCAGCAGGAAGAGATGTTGTTTCAATATAGGCTGTGTCCACAATAGGAGGTTAATATCATCTGTAGCAGCAGAAGCTGTGTTGTGTAAAAAAATATTGAGGTTCCTAAGATAGCTGACACAAGCTTCATCCGTTCCCCTTCTCTTATTGTCTCATCTCCCAGGAAGAGCTTGTGGTCTTCCCGATGTCGTGGATGCTCCAGCTCCACACATCCCTTTCTGTGGTGTTGGGGAGCACCTTGTTCTGTGAGAGGGTTTGTAGTGGCTGTCTGGTCTGCCTGGGAAGGGCATGGGCACTGCATTTGAATGCAAGAGGAATGGATAGGGTAGAAAAAATAAATAACAATAGTAATAATAAATAAATTTGCCTAATGTGTTCCTGTTGCTCACCAAGTTACACACCTGAAGGGTGTTCAGTTGTCTTAATCCTCTAACTCTTCTGGTGTTCAGGCTTGGAATCCATCCTTTTCGGTGGTGGCAATTCAGTGTTATCACTGAGTGCCAAATGGAAGGTGGAAATTGTTCAACACTAACTTTAAATTTTCCTGTCAGTTCTCTCTGTCTGTTGTTCATCACTATACATCTTTTACCATCCTAAACTTTTTCCTATATCAAAAAGCCTTATATGGGCCTCACCTAATTCTTCTTTTAATAGTTTTGGAAAAAAATAGATAAAATGGTAGTACCATATGTGGTGGGAAAGTAAATCATTCCTAACTGAAAATTCCATGGAGGTGTGCTCTTGAATATGAGTCATGCCCAGGAATTTCTTCCCTGTAGGTACATTGTACCTGGGCCTGAGCAGGCTGGTGGGGCTGGCAACTCCATGTGTGGGGACTGGGAACACCAGGAATTTATTGCAGCTGTAGCTCATTCAGCTTCTACTTTTTAATAGCTCCTTTCTTATTTTCCTGTCTCACAAATCACGTAATGAGAATTCCATTCAGTCCCTCTTTGCTGTGTTTTGTAGAATGAAGTTTTTACTTTTTTTTTTTTCCCCTCTGGTTTGTTTACCCCACTTTCTGGGTTTATTGTAAGTGTAGAAGGCATTCAAGAAAGAAGGGACCTTCCAGAGTCTAAAGCTGGCCACATTTGCAGTGCAGAAACATGCCTGAGTCTCGGGATGTGCAGAGTATTTGCTGCTAGTGCATGGAGCTGGCTTGGGGTCGGGGGTGTTGCAGTCGTGCGGAATTACAGCATTGCTCAGAGGGAGGGCTTGGAGCGGCGAGCTCCTGACAGAGAAGCTGCTGGAAAGGGAATTAAAGTGCAAACATGGCTTAGGACTGTGCTCCCACAGGTGGGAGTTTGGCCATCGCACGCCTCCCTGGCACAGCCGCGGGCCGGGCCGAACCGAGCCAGGGGAGATCTGGGTTTCACAGCCCTTGGGTTGGGCTCCTGGCCTGATGGCACGCGGGGTGAAACCCGAATCCTGCCTGTTTGAGGAAGGAAGTTCATGTACATGTTTAGACTCGGTTATTTTGGCTGCCAGCGTGTGTTAAGTATTGTAGTCTGGTTTGTGCTTGTTTCGAGAAAGAAGCACAAATATAATTCAAATAAAACCTGCTCGCTGCCAGCTGCAGACACACTAGGAAAGCAAACTTCTGTCATTGAGAGGATTGTAGGTAACTGTTGCTAAGTCCATTAGAGATATTTATAACCCCAGGCTGGATACCCAGGATGTGAAATGAGCCAAAGAACTCTCTAGCAATAATGTTCAGATAAGTTGAATAGTTCCTTGCTGGATAAATACATACTCACCACTTACAAACATTACATTGCTTCATCTTTTGTCTGCCTGATATTTGTTTTGGTTGTAGAAAAATCAGGCAAGTTGTAGTACAGCAAATTTTAAGTAATATTTTCATTCTCAACTTGGAGTTTCACTAGCATCAATCTTCTTTCAGTGTCTTACAATTTTGTCTAATTATTTTTTACACACACTTGTTTTTAGTCTAGTCTTGTTTAATTCTTACCCAGGAAATGGTAGTCTTACCAGAATATTTTAGGAGACTGCTGTTTTATAAAGTCACATTGCAGAATGTTTTACAGTTTTTCAAACTGTGTAAGTAGCATTCTAGAGAATGTGGTTTACATCTTTGAATATATTAAATCCCATTATATTTTAGTAATTACTTAATTCCTAATTCCTCATAGTAAATGGTTATCCATTGTCAATCAAAAACTTGAGTTAGTTCAGTATAACTCTCTTCCTGCATTTCAGAGATTTTTTGAACTAAGAAGACGAGAATTAAGAATCTCACTTGTGTAGATGTTCATATACTCAACATAAATAGTTTAGGGAGTCCTGACTATTTCAGGTCTGTAATGACCCTTTGCAGAGAGTTCATAGCACAGGTGATTGAAAATTAGTTTCAGTAGTTGGGTTCACTTGAGACCGTGGCTGTGAGCGGCACAAAAGCATTGTGATGCTAGAAGAGGCTTAAGAATAGCAATGCTCAGGCCTCAGCGTTGGTGTTTAGACTCGAGTATCCTCTTCTTGTGCTTTGCAGAGGGGCCAGGATGAAGAAGGAGTTTGCTTTTGGATTGGGTTAGGGATCAGTTAAGCAATCTGGACATCCAGGGCAAGAAGGAGGATCCAGTTAACTATAGACCAGTCAGCATCACCTCCATCCCTGGAAAGGTGATGAAGCAACTTGTTCTTGGCACTATCTCTAGGCATATCAAAGGATGAGGGGGTCATTAAGAGCAGACAACATGATTTTAGCAAGGGTCAGTCATGTTTGACCAACCTTACAGCCTTCTATGAGGAAGTAACTAGGTGTATAGATAACGGTAGTGTGGTAGATGTGGTTTATCTTGATTTCAGTCAAGCATTTGACACTGTCTCCCACAGCGTCCTCATAGATAAACTGAGGAAGTGTGGTCTTGATGATCAGGTAGTGAGGTGGATCATGAACTGGTTGAAAGGAAGAAGTCAGAGAGTTGTGTTCAATGGGACAGAACCTAGTTGGAGGTCTGTGACTAGTGAAGTCCCTCAGGGGTTGGTACTGGGACCGACTATTCAATATTTTCACCATGAGAAAAAGCTTCTTTCCTGTGAAGTGACAGAGCCCTAGAACAGGCTGCCCAGAGAGGCTGTGGAATCTTCTTTGCTGGAGACATTCCAAACCCGCCTGGACACGTTCCTGTGTGATGTGCTCTGGGTGATCCTGCTCTGGCAGGGGGGTTGGACTGGATGATCTTTCCAGGTCCCTTCCAACCCCTAAGATTCTGTGATTCTGTGTGATTCTGTGACACACTGGATTGATGGGCCAAGGCCAGTTGTATGAGGTTGTATGCAGCATCTTGGCTTATATCAGCACTGGTGTGGCCAACAGGACCAGGGCAGAGATCACCCCCTGTGCTGGGCACTGGTGAGGCCACACCTGGAATTCTGGGGTCAGTTTTGGGACCTTCACAACAAGAAGGACATGGAGGGCCTGGAGCTTGTCCAGAGAAAGGCAGTGGAGCTGAGGAAGGGGCTGGAACACAAGTCTGCCCAGGAGCAGCTGAGGGAGCTGGGGGAGTCCAGCCTGGAGACAAAGAGGCTGAGGGGAGACCTGCTGGCTCTGCAACTGCCTGAAGGGAGGTTGGAACCAGGAGGCGCCAATCTCTTCTCCCAAGGAACAAGTGACAGGACAAGGGGAAATGTCCTGAAGTTGCTCAGGGGAGGTTTAGAATGGATATTGGGAACAATTTCTTCCCCAAAGCATTGTCAGGCCCTGGCACAGGCTGCCCAGGGCAGTGGTGGAGTCCCCATCCCTGGAAGGATTTCCAAGCCGTGCAGATGTGGTGCTGAGGGATGTGGGTTAGTGTTGGCCTTGGCAGTGCTGGGTTAATGGTTGAACTCAATGTTGTTAAGGGTGTTTTCCAAGCTAAATTATTTCGTTATGATGTCACAGAGATAAGAGAATTCTTGGAATGCAGTTGGTGGGACTGACTGCTTTTGCGCTGGGAATGGAGCCTCTGGTGACACCCGCCTTCCCTCCATCCACCTCTGGCTCCCTGTCCTAGTCAGCTTCCAAGGTATGCTGTGTATTCTTCTCCTGCACCTGCTCTGTTGCGTTACTTGGATGCCCATTGATTTAAACTGGCATAAAAATGAAGTAATTGTTCCCCTGTTAGCCCAGCGAGCTGGCCCGGGCTTGGAGGGGGAGGCAGACTCTGAAATGAGTGTGGGAAAGAAAGGAGGAGGGAGCAGGAGCAAGCCACGAGGTTCCCTGATGTCATCCTACCATATCTTAAAGTACTGTTGAGAAGTTTGCTCTGATGATTACAAATTCTTGTACCTTTTTTCCAGTATCTTTCTGATTTTATTCCCCTTTTACCACTTCTCCTCAACTTCTCAGCATAAATATGTTTCCTATACCCAGGAGACCTTTGCAGGTACAGGCTGCCTCGTTGCACTGTTCCTGTGCCTGGCTTCCAGGGCTTTCTGGCAGGAAGGACTGCAAACATAAATTCAACCTGTGGAATACAAAGAAGGACCAGTTACTCCTCCTGGATGGCACAGGGCTGGGTGACTGGCGTGTTGGAGATCTGGAGGAGCCCGTCATGCCGTGGCTTTTGGGACCCATTTGAAACCAGTTGAAGCTGGGATGGCTGAAGTGTTGATGGCTCTGCTGTCTGCTCTCCTGCTCTGCTCACTTCTCTATCTTGGAGATTGCTGCCTGTGATCTGGGTCTCCTTGCCATAGACAGGTTGGAGAATTTCAGAGAGTTATAATTCAACCAAATTAATGCCTAAATAGGTTGATAATACTGCTAATAAAATTCCCTTTCCAAAGCATAGAAGGACTAGAGCTCCTTGGAGAGTTTTAAGAATATTTTCAACAATGCAAAACAGTGTTGTTTTTCTCTAACTTCATTCCAACAAATTACTAACTATTTAACTTGAAACACTGGTACATTTAAACTATTTGCTTTAAAATTATGTCTCTCAGGCCGTTTTCTCTCTCAGGCTGTATTTCCTGCTAGGGTTGTGAATTAGTTCATCTCTCACATACAAGAGCACTGAGAAACTTTATATGTAATTGTTCTTTTTTAGTAAGTCATACCTAGTGACAGGCATATTTATTTTACATCTTTCTATTGTTATTTTTGTCTTTTTCTAGTGGCAAGGAGTAGGAACAGAATATTGGATTAAAATCTTTGGGGACTTTTTGTAATTATTTCTCTGCTTTATTTTTTCCACGTGCAGTAGGTTCCTTTAAATGAAATGCAAATTCTACTGCAAATATTAATAACAAAAGGATACTCTGGCCTCAGAGTTTCAATGCTTCCGTTACTAGAGGGCGCAAGATTATAAGGAACCGGTTTTTATACACGTAGGCTGTGGTTTCTGGTGTCTTTCCTTCAATCTCCCATGTCAGTCCCCTTTTGCTGTAGTTATTCAATCATTGAAGAATCTGGACTTGTCCTTTTCCATCTGTGAACAGTTGTATTAACTGCTGATGAAAAATGCTGGACACGTACCTATGAAAAATGAAATCCAGTGTTTGCTGGCGGTTAAAGCAAATATTATATGTCACTAGACTCTTGCACTCCTGACAATGCCAGCTGAATACTTTTTTTTGCTAGACCTTCTAAAGATAGTGTGGGTAGTTATGGTGTTTTTCATTAGCTGGAACACCTTGCAGTTGAGTTTGAGGTGTATCTAGCTGTGAACAAGTGCAGCTGGGTACGGTTTTCAGGCTGCTTTTGGAAATGTGGTCCCAGTGTGTCTGTGTCTGTGACTCACACCAGTGCCACTGTTGCTTTTCCTAAGCAAGTCGGGTGTTGTGACATGACTTATATTTTAAATGTTGTAGATTATCTATTCAGCAATGAGATACATGCTAAATGAACTTCAGGACAGCAGATGCTCATTCCTATCGTGACAAGCATTCTTTAAAAATATGCTTTTTGTAATTACTTCAGCTAGGAAATGTGTGTTACTTTCTTCCCAGTATTTCTGTGCATTAAAATTAAGATGGATTTGCTGCTAATGCTTTTTCCTGCTCCTGATCCAGTATATGCATAATCTTGAGCACATGAGTAGTCAGTCCCATTCAAATCAACCCAAGTATGAGCTTCAGTCAGCTGGAGAAGGTATATTCCTCAGTCCAGAAAAGCAGTTACATTTGTGCACATATTGGACTGTACCAGCAGTCCAGTGGAAGGTTGGAGATAAATGAGACACATTGCCTGGAATGGCCTTTTACTCTGCTTCAATAATATTGCCCTTACATGAGTCTTCCTGAGGTCTAATTGTATTCCCAAATAGAGTGGTATTGGAGATCAATCTTGGGTTCCTCTGTTGAGCTGCTATATCCTCACCCATATTGAGTGCAGTCTCATTTATGGTTTCTTCTTCTGTGAACACTTGACACGAATGTAGATTTATGCCTCATCTCAAATTTAATGTAGAGACTTAAAATGAAATATTGTGAGGAACACAGAGCTGGAAAGGACTGCCTAGGTCACTGAGTCTAGTGATTTGATGCTGAAGACACCAGGTACCACACAGTCCATTTCATCCTACAAGCAGGTAGACCTTTTGTTCCTACTGCTCAGATTGGAGGGTTATGCAAAAACCTCATTGACCTAATGGTTGGATGTATCCGTGGCCAGATTATATCCATTTGTTCTCCTGCCAACGTTAGGCTTTAACGTAAATAGCTCTTCCCTTTGATTTAAATCAGGCCATACATATGGATGTGGAAGCTGGGTGCCTTGGAACACTGTCAGCATTACATAATTTTTTTAATTCATGATCTGAAGCTTAATATGGTTCTTCAGTGACTTAAGTCTTGTTGTTTCCCCTTTTCCAGCTGTACATGTGGCACAGATGAAGATGAGGCTGAGGACGCGGAAGGCTTCTCAGCAGGCACATCCCATCCACACCCAGCGTGCACTGAGGGCCAAGAGGAAACGCTCGGAGGTGGAAGAGAGCCTACCTGGGGGAGGGGGGAAACCACAGAAAAATGAAACCGGCTTGTTGTCTTCAATCAAAAAGTTCATTAAAGGAAGCACAC
Source organism: Apus apus (assembly GCF_020740795.1). NCBI lineage: Eukaryota > Metazoa > Chordata > Aves > Apodiformes > Apodidae > Apus > Apus apus. The sequence goes on along the minus strand of NC_067291.1, from coordinate 21,118,822 downwards.
CCAAGGTACGCCAGCAGCCGCTGCTGCTGCGGGGCTTGGCTTGGGCTTGGGGGGTTACATTGGATTTAAACCCATTTCTGTTAGGAATAAATACATGTGATGCCTTCATGTAAAGAACTGGAAAGCAAGAAGTTCCTCTGCCAGTTGTCAGGTAACACATAATTTTTAAAAAGCAGGCTTTCAGATCCTGGAGGAGTCAATTGTAGGCATATTTAAGACAATCCAATACATCACAGGATTTATTACCTAGGTGTTTCTTTGTGGAAGTGTTGGTGTAAAAATTCTGTTATAAGGATTCCTTGAATTTGGGAATTGCCAGTACTGGCAACTAAGAAAAGCAAATCTGTAAGCAAAATTTGCTGTTAAATAAACAACTTTGTTCAGTTCCAGCAGTCAGGATATTGACATTATGTAGCTGTACATTTTAAGGAATAGCCAAGGAGTAGCCAAGAAGTTGGAACTAAAGACTAGCCAAGAAGTCGGAACTTAACTAAAATGTGTCCCAGGTTAACTAGATGATAAATAAAAACTGTATAAATCTAGATATATTTTCTGGGTTTTGAACTGTGTTGAAATGACAACTTAGTAACAACTGAAGCTGAAATAGTTTACAGTAACAGCGTACTCTGAAGTTGTCAAAAAGAGAGTGCAATTTAATATTTCATGGCATGTGTTAATTATCTGTCATGGAAACTTTGATTTACCAACAAAGAAATATTTCAGTAAAGATATATGGTTAAATCTACTTACGTTTTGTTGTTCATTAAACCAGGAGAATTAATCTGTTTTACATTCAGCATCTATATTGCAGCTCAGTAGTGCAACATTTTGGCTGCAAAATCACTTTCTTCCCCTCATCTCTCCCTCTCCCAAATCTTTGGATTACATTTCAATCCTTTTTTTTTTTTTCTTGACAGGTTTTTTAATATAAAATGTCCACATTTTTCTCCTATTTCCTTTCATGTCCCCTCCTGTGCCTGTAGCAGGGCTTGGAGTGGTTCCAGTGGCATTAGCATGGCACGATATTGATACTGCCAGCCCATCTTCCAATGATGCCTTCACAAAGTATTCTTGTGGCTGCCATGGAAACGTTAGGACTCTTGGAGATAGTCTGTGTGTGCAACTTGCAGAGTAATTTGTTCCTGGATATGCTAAAATCTAAATCACCACGGAGGTTATATGGATTTATGGCAATAAAATGTGTTTGGAGCAAGTGTGTCTTGACAATGTCAATCACAGTAATAGGTTATTTCTCTGGTATTTTGAAGGTGTCTCATTAGGAATACTCTTTAAACAAACAAAACCTAAAAAAACCCAACAACTTACAGGTATTTAGTCAGAAGAACCAGAGACTGAAGGTTGGCTCTTTGGATTTGGATGGGGAGTAGGTCTGATCCTCAGGTGTTTTGCAGGGCAGCAGCAGTGAGGAGTGTGCAGTAGCTTTTGCCATCTACAAAAGGACAAATCTGACAGACCTGGAAAAACTGATACATGTCTGTGTACAGGAAGTACTGTTAGCATTTGCAAATGGTAACATCAAATATCCTCTGAACTAGTTAGATTTTGGGGGTTCTAGCACTACCAGAAATCATGTGGCCTTCAAGGGTGATGTCACTGCTTCAGGACCAGGTCAGGCCATTCCTCAGTATGTGCATCCTTTTGAAAACAGCCTGAAGCAACCAAATGTGTGACATCTGTGACATGGCCACGTTCCTGGTGGCAGTTATTGGTAGGAAGAGGTTATGGTGAATTGAGTAGATCACAGCATTCAAATAGTGTGTTACATAAATCCATATAACAAGTTTATTTAATTCTGTATCTCTGCAATACAATTGTCAGTATATAAACCAAGTAGCACAATAACGTTCTAATCTCACCTTTGAATTCTGTTAACTAGTACAAGGTGGGCTCAGCAGTGTGAGCTTTCCCACCACATCGTGGTGGCTCCCCTTCTGGAGGATGAAAGGGATCTCCAGATGCAGAGAATTCTTCATGCCTCTGCTGATACCATCAGCCAGATTTCCTGCTTCCATTGTAACTTCTGTAATGTTTCCACTCTTGTTTTCTGTACATCAGCATGAGAGCACAGCCCATTTTATGAAGGCCAATGGATAGCTTTTAGAAGTTAATTAATTTAGCTCTTTTTTTTTTTCTGCTGGTGTGGAGCATTTGAACAAATGACCTAGAAGATGAGGTGACTTGCTGTGCTTGTGCCAGCTCAGTGAGGCACCTGTTTTCCCTCATTTTATGGATTTATGATATATACCATATTACTAATTCTAAGTGGTGGTAATTAGATTGTTCTCACCAAGGTTGTTGGTCGAGGATATTGCCAGCAGGAAGCTTTTGGTTCCATTGGTGTTCACTTCTGATGTGGATGTTAATAGATTTCCGTGTGTGTTAGTGCTTCCTTTAGCTGCTGTGCTGTTAGCATGGGAGTTAGATGAATTGCTCTAAAAGGTCTGTTTACTTTCTTTACGGAGCACGCAAACTGTTTTTCTCTTTTCTCTTTAAAGATGTGAAACTGCTGCTCCAGAAAGGTAATACTGTAATTCTAAAATTGAAGTTTTAATTAACTTTTATATGGTCTGTGGCCTTGTTATTTATTTTGATATTTAATTTGGTTCATTTTGCATTTCCTCACACCTGACATTTCAACCTGCTCTGTATGGTCATGCTTTAGATTTCAGATTGCCCTCTTACTAAGTTGTAGTAGGTGCTTTGGGGAAAAGGGGAAGGAACCTGTCTTCAGCACCTGTGCTCACGTGCAGAAAATGTGCAAAAGTGTTTAGTTCTGTGTTGTTCATGTCAGTGCCCCAGGGGGGAACAGGCATTTACTGAGAGGTAAGAGGAGCCATTGGGTCATAACCCTTCCTTGCACCAGTGTTAACTGCTCAGGTTTGTGACCTGCAGCCTGGTACAGGTTGAACAGCAGCATATCCTGGACTCGTGGACAATTTAGGAAGCCACTTCACGTGGGGAGCTTGGTGGAGAATTCCATATGGGATATTGTTGTGCAGTTTACTTCTTGGTTATTTAACAAGCAGAGAAATAAGTTTGAGAAAAGTTCAGTTGCCTTGTCCCTGCATTTCCCAAACTCCCCATCACTTACAAATATTTATAAATTGACTATCCAGTGAAATAGCACTCAGAGACAGTTTTTCTGTCACACAAGTTACAAGTGCAGTTTTCTTTCCCATTACTTTGCTATTTTCCTTGAGTTGTGTCAGTTTAAGTGAGTTTAAAATCCCATCTGGCCAGATACAATTTGCATATTCTGCATCTGGAAGTGGAAAATAAACTGATCTTTGGTGAAACTTTCTCTAACAGCCAATGTTTCCTGGTGCTATTTGGTGCAGAAAAGAGGCACTATTCAGTATGTTTCTTTTTTGCCCTTTTCTATTTTAAGGAAGAAAGAGAAAATCCTGCAAAAAGAAGTAGAATTGAACGGGATATAGATAACAACTTGATTACATCCACGCCTCAAGCAGGAGAAAAGCCTAATAAACAGATCTCTCGAGTACGACGGAAAAGTCAAATGAATGGAGGTGTGTAAACGTTTCAGTCTCTTGTTGCAAGTGAATGGTGGTGCCATCGTCGTGCAGCTGCTAGTGCAGGACATTCCTGCAGTGTGGGGGTTCTTGGGGGCTCTGTGACTGACCCCAGAGACAGCAAGGCTGGGCTAATGGCACCCAAATAAGATTCTGAGACTGAGCAACAGTTAGAGCATCACTTCTCAAACACATCCACTGCATCTTTGTAAGAACAATTTGGGTATGTGATCATGACCAGGTATTTTGGAACTTAACTTTTAAAATCATTATTCTAAAAAAGCCAGTGATAATTATGATTTAGCTTTTCCCCCATTTTCTCACCAAAAAATGAAATACGACTTCCCAACCTGTGACCGTTGTTGGAAGTAACCAAATGTCCCTAGATGTTGAAAGCACTTGTCAGAGACACAGGTGGGTTCTTGTCATAGAATCTATAGGAAAATGCAAATCAGAAGGGACCTCTAAAGGTCACCTGGGCCCAGCTGAGAAACGGGCTCTCAGCTCCTCTAGTTTTGTAATGTGAAGGTTTATTTAATTCTGTGTCCTTTGTGATAACAACTAAAAATTATTTTACTTCGTAATTGTATTGATGAGTGTGTGTATGTGTGGAGCATAATGAACTTGATCTTGTGCAGTTTTGGAGGTCCAGCCGTTGGGGCTCACCTGCCAGTTCCCCTTGTGTCCACCTGGTGGAGACCCACTGGTCCTGCCGGGTGTGCTGTGAAAGGTGCTCAGCATCTCCGCCTCTGGCCTCTGCCATCAAGCCTGTGTAAAGGATTAAAAAGCTATTATTTGTTAATCTACAGCATACTTTAATAAACAATGAGTGCTTCCTGATCTGTAGTGTTGAACTTCAGATGGTGTTAAAAATTGGCATTTCCTTTTCATTTTGATACTAAATAGCTAGCTCTTTGATTTTTTTAGATTGTTAAATGCTTGGGCTGGTATTTTGCCAACCAAGTTGAACCAAGGAAGAGGGATTTTTCCTACAATAAAGGAGAGGATGCAACTGTGAAAAACAGAAGCATGGTGTTACACTTCAGAATGTTTCTTTTCCAGAAGCTGGAAGTTACGAAATGACAAACCAGCATGTAAAGCAAAATGGAAAATTAGAAGATAATCCTTCCACTGGCAGCCCCCCCCGAACGACGTTACTGGGAACTATATTTTCTCCTGTTTTCAATTTTTTTTCACCAGCAAATAAAAATGGTGAGTATTATTTTAAAAGCCAATAGTGTTAAAGCTAAGAATGATAGATTTTTATTTTTTTAAAAAAAAAGCTCTTTTGAGCATCAATGCACTTTTCATTCTGATTTACAGGCTAAGTGTTACTGCAACCAGATAAAGGGCTCTTTAATTCTTAAAGGGGTTGGTCATTACTAAGAGAAGTCATAAGTTTGTATACATTAGAATATTTTCCTAGGTGTAAGTGTCTAGCAGTATGGCTTTTATCTTCTGTTTTTTAAAAATAATTTAAAAAGAGGTTAAAAAAATAGTGTTAAGTTCCTTGTCCCAAACATAAAGGATTTGTCATGGCCTTCATTTTGTTGAAGAATGCAGCCATCCTCAGTTATTCTGAAACACTTTTGGTGTGGTTAGTAATGACAATCAGCCCAAAGATAATGACCATGAGTGTACTGAAATCTTCATTCAGGAACATCAGGATCAGACTCTCCAGGACAAGCTGTTGAAGCTGAAGAAATAGTCAAGCAGCTTGATATGGAGCAGGTAGATGAGATCACTACAAGTACAGCAACGTCGACCAACGGAGCAGTGTACGCCAGCCAGGCAGGGCAGGTCAGGTCTGCTGTCAACAATGGCTTAGAAGAAGTGGAGGAAGCAAATGACCGTGACCTGCCACCACTAACAGGTAAGGACTGGGTGCTCACCCTGGCCTCAGGTTTTGAAGCTGTGTGTGATTTGTGCTCTTAGGGAAGCCCAGGCACCTGCCTTTTGTGTAAACTGATATTTCACGTGTGCTTGGGGCATGCAAACAGTATTAATATTGATTTTTATGTTTTATAAACAAATCCTTTTTATGCAGCAGAGAGCTTTGGCAAGTCTCATTTATTGCTGCTGTTGACCTCATAACACTTCTTCAAATGAAAACAAAGTTTACAGAAGAAAGGTATTTTATTAATATTGAACCCTCCCACCTCCATATTAAAAATACACACCCTAGACTTGCTGATCTTGACAGAGACACTCGCAACAATTTGATACCTTATATTAGAACAACATAGTGAGGTGAATGAGAAACACCTGGATCCTACATTAATGGTCCATGTTTTCTTCAAAACACTTATCATACCTTTTTTTTGACAAAAATTTTATCCATAAAATTCAGCTTCTCTTTGTGTGTGGCGAGCACCAAGTTCTTTACAGTTACCTAAGTCCTTCCTAGACCCTCAGAACATTGGTAGTAAAGCAGAACTGAGGGAGTTGAGGTCTCCTTTCAAGTAAGTGAGTTTAACCTCTGAGTTGAGGGGCTGATGTGTGGTCCAGACCTTCTGCTCTGTTCTGTTGCCTCAATCCAGAAGGTCTCCTCAGCCATGAGGTGGGCACAAGCTGCAGGCTGGAAGAGCTGTGCTGGCTCAGAGCAGGGCATGGCTGCAGGAGCTCACTCCATCAGAGGCCGTGTGGATGCCTTGCTGTGTCCTCTGTGCCTTGCTGTGTGCCTGGCCAGGTGGTGGATCTGCTGCACGATGTGACTGGAGCTCTGGTGGCCTCCCAAGGAGCTGAGCAGGCTGGCTCAGAGGGATAGGGGCAGCCAGAGGCTGGGGCTGCAGGGAGAGTTTTTTTTCACTCTTGAGGCACTTGTGTATCAAGTGCAAATTGTCACTTTTAAAAACTGCACTAATAAGACTAGCTCTTGTGGTTTTTTGTTTTATTTGTTGTTTTGGTCATTTTCGTTGAATTTTAGCACCAGTATCTCCAGACAGTGGCTACTCATCAGCCCATGCAGAAGCCACCTATGAAGAAGACTGGGAAGTCTTTGATCCGTAAGTGCTAATGTTTGTACTCAAAATACTAAATTGTTCCGTTTGGGATTGGAATAATTGAAGTTGGAACAGTTTTATATTGTGGCCATGAATTCCAAAAGCTCTTCACTTTAAAAAAATGTGTAGACTGATGTGGTGGTTTTTACTTTTAAAATACTTGTTTCTTGTGCAGCCTTAAATATTGAAGTAGGGCTGCAACATCACCAGTTAAATAATGTATATGCACTTCTACAGCAAAATCCATGTTCTTTTCAGATACTATTTCATCAAACATGTTCCACCACTAACAGAAGAACAACTGAACAGGAAGCCAGCTCTTCCACTGAAAACAAGAAGCACACCAGAATTCTCATTAGTTCTAGACTTGGTAAGTATTTTTATAAATACATGCTAAAAGCAGGAGGTGGTGTGCAGCTTTTCATTTCTTTTGTCTGTTGCTGGAATTGGTCATGCTTGCCTTAGACAAAAAGGCCTTAGTGAATATTACACCATTGTCATAGTATTTTTATTTAAAGATGGCCTGCATTTAAAAAACAGTAATAGTGGCAAGAATAGGATGCTTGCTGTATTTGTTGGATGCTTAACATCCTGTTTAAAAAAAACCAAAAAGCATTACAATGCTTTTCATCTCAGTTATCTGTCCCCATAAAGCTTTCCTGAATCCAACGTGGAAAATAATTGTATGTAATAAATAGGAAAGTTCAGCTTTGTCTGTCTTGTGTCAAGATTGGGCAAGAATCTGTCTTCTGCTTCTTAGAACATTCTTATTCTTAGAGAGCACAAACCACTTTGTAAAATACTCATAGAAATATTGTTTTATCCTCTCTGTTTTGAAAGTTGTTTCAGAGCCTGTTCGTGATGTCAGGAGCATTGTTTTATCACGGACAGTAGCAGTGGGCTTGTCCTCTAGTGGTCATTTGAATGGATGGATTATTCAAACTGACAGATGCAGATTTGAACTGAATGACAGGGTAGCCTACAAAATTAAAATGCCTTCTTATAATTATGCCCCTAGTACAATTCTAAGTGATTTAAAAAAAAAAACAAACAGCAAGAATAACAAAATGTATAATGCATTCTAGGAATTCCTTTTCGATCTTGACAGCAGTTGCAGAGAAATACATTTTCCAGACTAAAGAAACCTACCTAAAAATGAGCATAAAGATGCAGAAAATGGCTTGTATACTCAGCATTCTCTCCAGTCTTTCCTTCCTTTTATGCCACCTTTTTGTTTTCACTAGGATGAAACGTTAGTGCACTGTAGTCTAAATGAGCTAGAAGATGCTGCACTCACGTTCCCAGTTCTTTTTCAAGATGTCATTTACCAGGTAATTCGTGCGCATAAAAAAATACACACCTTTTTATTTTGTGTGAGGTATCAATGTTTGCTCTCTGTGTGTGTGCTACCATCTTGTTTAAAGAGAGAAGTGACTGGCAGCTCCCAGCTGCCGGGGCTGTGGGCAGGGGGTGGGATGGTGCAGGTGAGTTGTCCTGCTTCAGGACCGTGGATCTTGGCACAGCCCTGCGGCAGCAGCCTGCTTCTTGCCAGCAGGTGGAGGCAGGAGCACTGAAACCTTCATTTCCAGGGCTGTTTCCCAGGTGCAGCTACTCACAGACTGTCTACTTTCATCCCTTGAAGGGAAAACCAGTCCACACTGCTCGATCCTTTTGTTTGGTATGGAAGACATCTTCGGGGCCCAGCATTAGCCATCTCTGTTGGCTGTCAGTCTTGCTCAGGCTTTGCCAGCACCAGTTCTACCTCTTTACTCCCAGAGAGAGACCACTGAGTAGTCAGAGCAATATTTCTTTGTCTTGTGGAGACTGCTGGATGTAGGTTCTTGTCCTGCTGTTGGAGGTGCTGTTAGTTGTGTGTGTTTCACACTGACCTACCACAGAGGAACAAGCATGGGAAGGAGGATCTCTCTTCCAGCAACTGCCAGAGGTGCTGCACTGACCCAGGCTGTTGTTCTCAGGTCCTTTTCTGTGATGTACCTGGGAGCAGCAACAGCTTCCTCACCATGTAGTTGGCACAGTATTGGACCCCTCTATAGTATCTTTGGAGAATGAGCCAGTCATCAGGCACCTTAAAAGGACAATTGTCAGGTATTTTTCCTGATTTAAAAAATGTTTGTCTTCACTGTTGCATATAAAAACCCTTGAAATCTGAAAAGCTGAAGCAATTTTTAAACATGGGTTTATCTTGTCTCTTATTTGTTGACAGCCATGTACAGTTTCCTCCAGGCTGAACTTGCAAGGAGCCTTAGAATTAGTTCTTTGGAGGTTCTTGACACTTAACAGAATCAGGAAGACTAAAGCTTCTTTTTTTTCCCTTCTTTCTCTTAAAAGATCTCAGTATGATTTATTTTCTGCTGTGCATAACTTATCCTTCTAGTGACTGATTGATTATGCTGAGATCTTAGCAGGATTGTGCCTTCAGGAAATGGGAGTGGAAGGAGTGTCTGACCATGTTTCTAAAGCTGTATTTATCAGCACTGTACACAAGCCTGTAGAGCCTTGGGACAGGGAAGTTACTGTCCGAGTCCTGCATGAGTTTCCTCTTGGCTTTCTCAAGAGTCCAGCCTGGATTTGCCAGGGAACAGCAGCTTCCTGCAGGGCTGAGAAGGTTGACCACTGTCTTTGAGTACTCTCCTGGTCCCTGTATTCTGTTTTGCTGGTTTTAAGTCTCACTAGACACTGACAAAGCATTCAGCTCTTAGTAGGGAAGAGATAATAAGCAAGGCAGATACTTTAGGGATACAATTAAGTTAATCTTTAACCAGAGCATGATGTGCAAAAAGACATGTAATCTCCTGTGAAAAAAGCTGAAAAAGTATTTATTGGTATTTAATACCTTTTCTAGTGTTTTTACTAAATTATTAGCTATTTATCATCTTTTATGTTGTATTTCTTTTGCTTATCAACTTGACTACCACCTCTGGCATAGTCCTGTATTAATTTCACATCTCCATATTTCATTTTGAAAGTCATTACAGCTGGCAACAGAGAAGCAGACACTAAGCTGTCCGAGCAAAGTAGAAGTCAGCAAGTTACTATAAATAAATTATTGCATAATATAACCCAGTGCAAACAATGTGAGTGTGAGAGAGTTGTTTCTGAAGATGTTTTCCACTAGTATCCTAACTTTAGCATGCAATTCTGACTAATACTGCAAATGTGAATCTGAGTTCACAGCATTTACATTTTCTTACCCATCTGAAGACCTCAAGCTCTTGCAGTAGTGTGGTGATAAACCAGGTGCTTTCTGGAAGAAAGGACGTTTCTGGCCATTGTAGGGTGCTACATCAGTGGGAATCAGGTGGACAGGTTCTAGAAGTTCTGTTATAAACTGCAGCTGAACCCTCTTGGCCCATGAGTCGGGCACCAGATTCACACCGAGTAACTCTGCTCTGCTGCTGCATGTTTTAGTGTTTGTGATAAAGAAAGGTTCACAGAAATAGGGGCTTGTTTGCTACTAAGTTCTCTCTCACAACTCACCTGGAGTTATGCAGAAGGTACCAATTTAATGTCTGGGTATAGAGCAGTGTTCTGCAAACTCTGAAATTGCTGTGCCTTCCCAGCACTGACATAGAGGGGATTGAACCCTTTGGATGAGCCACTTACTGATTCTGTTTAAAAACATAATTTAAAAATGCTGTGAGGGGGCTTACTTATGTCAGGCTTTGACACCAGGAGTTTGTTTATGTTTTCTTGGTTGAAAAAATGGGTAAATCATCCTGGTGTTTAAGTGTTGGACTTAGTAAAAAGACAGCCTGTGCAAAACTGGAATATTCCTAAGTACCAGATCTGTTCAGTGCTCACATCTGCCTGGGAATCAAAAATACATCGTCCTCTCTTCAGCTGTAGAATTTAGACTTTGTACTCCTGGTATTACTTTCTATAATCAAATAAGAATCTTATCTTATGAAGAAATTGATCTTTTATTTTTCCTTGGTAAAGAGGTTTTGTTCTGTTGCTGGCTTCAGGCCCCAGACATGAGATCATCTCCTCACTGCCCAGGTACCTTAGCAGGCTGCGGTCAAAAGTTCTCCAGTTGAATCACATCTTTACGGATCTGTCACAGAATAATTCCCATTGATCTTCCTGATCCTTGAAAGTTGTTGTGGAACTCCCTAGGTCACTTGTAGGTTATTGGATATAGTGTTACATGTTTTCCATCTTACCGTGGCCAACCAAGGCCTCAGATGCTTTACTTTGTTACTGCAGTGGAATGAGCAAACAGGGCTTGGGAATTCTGGCTCCCCCTTCTAATGAACTCCACTCTGTTCTGGAAATAACAGAAGAGCCATCAAGCTCTGGATCTGAAAGCCAGGAAGCTCTGGTTTATCTTGGGCAGCATCCACAATGAAATCGGGTCTTAGCTTGGGAAGATGTAGCTTTAGTTCAGCAGAACCTCCGGAATGGCCTTTCTGCCCCTCGGAGTAGCGCGGCTGCACCCCAGGCAGTCCTGTCCGGTTGGGAACGGTGTTTGTTTGGGTCACTGGACACACGGTCCAGGCACAGGGAGCTGGGCATGGTGTCTCTGCAGCTGCCCAGAGGTGTCTCCTGCCCTCTTTCCTTGCAGCAGGTGCTCAGGCTGTCTGAGGGCAGAGCAGGAGCAGTCAGGTGAGCCTGGTGCTGGTGTCCAGCCTGCCCCGGGGGCAGGGGGTCCTGCCGTGGTGCAGGGGCTCCTTGTGGAGGGGCAGGGGGTACGTGCAGCATCACAGGGCAAGTTACCTACCCTGGCTCTGGTTTTCACCTTGGAAAACGATGGTACAATCATCAGGTACAGAGATATGTGACAGGTATTCTGAAATTCTTGTAATTGCAGAGATTTTGACACCAAGGGGAACACGTAATTCATTGGGGTTTTTTCATGCAGAAAAGGGATAATGTTTCCTTCCAGTTGCCTGTCAGTGGGCAATCTCTGAACCTCACGGGTGGGGAAGTGGAGCGTAAGGCTGACCTTGTCCCTCCTGAGCATGTGTTGTCACTGTTGGTTCAGGTCAAGCCCAGCTCTGTGCCAAGCAGCAGGCCAGGTTCAGATCCACAGCTGGGTGTTGGTGTGTGCCCTCAGCCTGCCCTGCTGCTGGGCCCTTGCCCTCCAGCCCCAGAGGTGGCACCTGCCCCCGTGGGAGCCCCGGGCTCGGGTCTGGAGGTGCAGGAGTCTCCTAACTTGGTATCTTGTCTCGTGAGTCTGCAGGTTTTTGCAGGGAATAATTTGTGTGTGTGTGCTGTTCTGTGCCATTGGAATTTGAATTTATGGAAATTTGGAAACAGCTAAAGCCTTTTTTTTTTCTTTAAATAACTTCTGACACCCCCATATTCAATTAGTGGAAGAAGGTTATTAAGATAATTTAGTTCAAGAGCTGGCACATTCGCTAGTAATTGAACTGATGCTGCCGTGCTGGTGAAAGCTGATTAAAAATGTTTAGTCAAAGCAACCTGATTTGTTTTTTCTTTAAAGATTGTCCAACTTTTTATATTTTAATTGAAATTATTTCTAATTTCAGTTTCACTTGCAGCTGCTTAGCTTGCAAGCTAATGAAAGATTGTTTTAACTGAGTTGTTATTGTGTCAGAAGTTGGTGTTTGCTCTTTATTTATATTTTGACCTAATCTTTACAAGCTGATAGTAGTGCAGGGGATAGTCCAAGTATTTTGAATCTTCAATAAAACCCATTTCTGCTGCAGGTCTATGTCCGGTTAAGGCCATTCTTCCGAGAATTCCTGGAACGTATGTCTCAGATTTATGAGGTAAATCAACTAGATATTACCTTTGAATTCAATTTTTAAAGTATCTTCACATACTTATACCTAAAGTAATTACTTTTTCCCCTTTAATCCATAGATCATTCTTTTTACTGCTTCTAAGAAGGTGTATGCAGACAAGTTGTTGAACATACTAGACCCCAAAAAGCAACTGGTCAGGTAAACGCAGATGATTGTGAATGTAGCTGTTGTGAGCAAACTAACTGCTGTTTCCTAACAGATGTGACAGGGAAAGTGGTGGTGACACGTGTGTCTCACTGAACTGATTCTTGATGTTATTGTCTGATCTAAGAGAGAGTGAAAACAGGAATGAAGTTATGAGTTCCTGCTGCCAGGCAGTTCCCCTTTGGCCAAACCCCTTCCCAGTCATTCTCTGCTGCACATTAGGCTTGTCACAGGGTCCAAAATGTGCTGGAGCTGCTTTGCAACACACATCAGAAATACAGAAAATGAACTGAGTTTCTGATTACTTTTAAACTATTCAAAATGGATGTATTATTTATAAGTTAAGAGTTGTATAGTTATCCTCACAATCAGCATCTATTGGGGCAGCAGGGGGTGTCCCAAGTGAGGGAAGTAAACAACTCTGCCTGATGAGAGCCAGAGCTGCATAAAATCTGTGCCTGGGACATCACTGGCAAAGCACTTCCCTGCATCATTCTTCAGTGAAAACTTGATTTTCTGCACATAACAAACTTACTGTTTGGACTGAGTGGCTGCATCCATTGTTTTCATTTGGCAGTTAAGGCACATGGTAACTCATTTTCCTTGGGAGTGCAGCAATGCCCTGTGCACTAGTTTTCATCCAGGAACACTGTATCTTGCTGCTTGTTCTGATGTGGCACGCACGACAGGATCCCCTCCTGGTTGTGGTAGGCTGGCTTGCCTCTGCCTTTGGAACAGGCAAGCGGGGCTAGATTTTCAAAGAATTCCAGCCCCTGGAATGTCTGAGCCCAGCAGGACATGCGAGCAAGTGCCATGTCTGCACTTAGGGAAAATGAGGCTGAGTGTGCACCCGTGGTGTTCCAGATCCTTCTCCAAGAACAGAATGCCTGTGATTCAGGACTGCAGTTTCAACTGCGTCAGGGACAGGAAAAAAGATCATAAAGTAGCCAAACAACATTCTAAGAACTGGCAGAAAGATTCATGTGATGCATTAATTTAGTGTGATTCATGTGCCACTGAAAAGCTGACATCAAGGCATGATTAGTTTTGACATTAGGCCAAAGGTAGACGTGTCAGGCACTCCACACGTGTGGCTCAGAATCTATATATAAATCCATTCCCTGCCGAGGCATCAGCTTATTTTCCTCCATGGCAACATTAGGAATTCAACCCCTTTGTGTAATTAAGCACACTATGTACAGCTTCTTCAAACTTCATTTAAAAATATAAGCAGCCTTAAAGAAACAGCATTGTAATGCAGCTTTGGAAAACTCAAAATCTGTCCATTTCACATGATTTATTTTGAAATCATAATTACAATGATATCCCATGAAATCTTGGGTTTATTCCTGTTTTTTTTTTAAATCTGAGTCGTTTTAGTCTATCTATCTGTTGACTTTTCCTGCTGTAATAAATGAAAAGGGAGTAGGCTAATCGGGAATGAAGGAGTTGATGGGATGTTTTGTCCTGGAGGCTTTTTTCAAGCTCCAGTAACTGGAACAGGTCAATTGCCAGCAGAGGTAACACAAACCAGCACATCCTTCCTGTGCTACTCTGTGTCCTGGTGGGCAGCATGGGGTGGCCCGTGCTCCACAGCTGGAGCACAGCAGAGGAGCAGGGAAAACCCCACCAACTGGCTCCTGTGCGGAGCTCATCTCTGATCCTGGGGCCTTGCAAAATCGTTGGGTTATTTGGGGTCCCTTGGACAACCCATGTGCCAAAGTGGTTAGAAAGCAAGATGTAACAAATGTTTGTTACACCTGAATTGAGCTTTTCTGTTGAAATACATGCAACCCCCTGCAGAAAGGGAGGTAACATTTGGCAGTGTTCACTCCTCTTTCCCCTGTGCAGCACAGGTGATGTCGTTTGTCGTATTAATCAGTATTTTACTTTAATCACAGGCATCGACTTTTCCGCGAGCATTGTGTTTGTGTGCAAGGCAATTACATAAAGGATCTAAACATTCTGGGTAGAGATCTTTCAAAAACCATCATCATTGACAATTCACCGCAAGCCTTTGCTTACCAGGTGAGGACACTGCTGGCAGCAGCCTCAGATGTGGCAGCAAACCTTCTGGAGGAGGACACGGAAACGCTGCTTTTTCATTTAACTTCTTGTTTGGGCATTGGGATCAAGTTTGCATTGAAATGTACCAATTAAACTAACAATTCACCAGGCTTTCTTACTTTTATTTTCATGAAGGGCAACTGCAGACTGAGTTCTTACACAAAATGTGGATGTTTTTGTAGCTGTGTGTCCAAAGGAAGGAGATACCTGGGATGTGAATTTTAATACAAACTTTAGAGGAAAAATACTTTAATTAATAAATTCTAACTTGGAAATTGTTGGGGTTTTTTTCCCAAAAAGGCTGTTTCATAGGTTATATTTTTAGGCAAATGAAGTATAAATCCTGTGTTGATTATTATTTTTTTTATTTTCCCTTAGCTTTCAAATGGAATTCCTATAGAAAGCTGGTTCATGGATAAAAATGACAATGAACTCCTAAAATTGATTCCATTTCTGGAGAAACTTGTAGAGCTGGTAAGTGTTCCCTTTATTTGGCTGTAATCCCTCAATATGGCAATTAGCTCTTTGAAGGGTTTTCATGTGTTTTAAGACTTCTTGGGTCCCTGAGACTGAGATTGCTGAAAGTCACATCTGTCTCTCTTTGAAAGGGATTCTCTGGGCAGGAACTCAAGTATGCATAAGGACTGACTTACATGGTAAAAGACAGAATGTCATCATTCCTAGCTGTGCTCTAATAAAAAAAATGGAGAACTGTAGCATCAATTGTAATGAAATGGAGAATCCTTAGGCATGTAGATGGGATAATGCCTGTTGTTGGCTGTGATGGTGCCTTTATTCTTAACCTGCAAATAAATTACTGCGAAATTGGGAATGTTATGTAACTATTTTGTAAGTCTCTTCTAACCACACATATTCATGGCTTATATTTTGTTACCAGAAAATGCTGGTGTTAGGAAACGGGCCCTGTTAAAATCTGCTTTAGAGATGTGTTCCTTCTCCTAAACCTGGCACCTTTCTTTCCCTCCTACAGAATGAAGATGTCCGACCTCACATCAGAGACAGATTTCGCTTGCATGACTTGCTACCCCCAGATTAAAGCCTTTTGTCCACTTATTGAAGGGGGAGAAAGTGCAGGACCCTTTTGGACTAAAACAAAACATTGCCATTACTGTTGAAATTTTGCATTTTTGTACCCCGTCTTGCTTTTCTTATCTTTGGTGCCCAACAATAATCAAGGGTTACAGGAAGAGACTCGATACCTGAGGTGGAATCCATTCAGTACGATACAGTACGACGCAGTCGGTAGGCTAGAACAGAAAAGTCTTTAGAACTAGTGCAACTCCAAGGAAATTTTTTTATGTACAGGACATCTGCAGTTTATAAAGAATTCTGTTTCTGCCACCAGCAGTTTGACCTGTAGAAACACAGGATTTTATGATACAACAGAGATTGAAAATGGACTCTGATTTTCTCTCTGTTTGGTGCTCTAAGTGGGTTTGTAGCCACTTTTCTGTTACTTTTAAGATTCTCATTTCAACAGGAATGGCCAGTAAAAGTTGTTTTATTTTTCCTGTTAAGGTTTATAACCTTTTTACATTTTTGACCTGTATTAGATTAGAATTTCATTATGCATTCCTTTTAGTTGAGGCGCTTCATAGATTTTCTGGAAATAGCCAAATTTTGTTAGTTTTTTATTAAACAGTTGGATGGCCGTTTTCCTGCTTCGTCTGCCTGCATCCTGTATATTTGTTTAAAAATATTCTCTAGTTTTAGTCCATGTAAGTTTCATTTAGAAAGGAAAACCCTGCATTTATATTTTCTTTCTGTAATATTCTACTGTAGTTGAAATCTTTTCAAAAATCAAGAGACTGGCTAGATAAGAATATAAGAATTACTAATATTCAGAATATTTTAAACCATTGTGATGGCATGTACTCTGGACAGACGATATCTTGCAGTGGCACAACCAACTGATGGACAAGGAATACCTCAGACTATGCTGTGCATGCAGATCTTGCAAGGAGAACTAGTTTGGTCACCTCCTAGGTTTGATGCAATTCAGTTACTGCTGCCTTCTGTTTCCTCCAGGATTGAAGTATTCTGCACAGTGGCTCAGTATTTCCAGGTGTGTGGCAGGGGCTGCCCGTGCCCCCTGGCACTCCTGGCTACAATCAGCCCCAGGCTGGGGGTGCCAGTGGGGGGACAGGCAGTGGCCCTGCACAGTGCTCCCGACACTCCGGCAGGCAGCCTGCTGTCATAGTGGTTTCTACGCTCTATGGAAATAGTCTCTCAGCCTTGGGTCTCTAATGCAGCCACTACAAGAGGTGGATATTTTTATAATGGTGTGTAATCTCCTTTTCCGGAGGCTTTTTATGGAAGGTATAATTTGTAAAAGTTAGGATGCTTTGCCTCTCGACTGCATTAACGCGCCACAGGCTCAGACTGTTTGTGTGTAAAAGATGTCACAGAACGGCACTTTTTCTAAAGAGAAGTTTGATATTTTGTATGCTTGTTAAGAAAGTACAGTATTGGAAATTAAAGGTGGACGACTCATAATTGAGAAGTATGTCAATTAATTTTTTATGTATATTACCTGTTTACTTGTACAATTTTATTGTACAAATTACATGCAGCTTCATTTTCAAATGAGTCCTTAAAATAAGGAAAATCTTTTTAGGAAAACATTTAATTTTTGTATTTTTGATTTTAAAAGGCATGAGTTATGTCAACTTTTTCCAGTGTATTAATGAAGATTTTAACTTTTCATCAGGTTGAGTGTTTTCTTACTATATTATCTGTTGTGTATGTAGCTAGCACATTGTGTCACTGAACTGTTTAAAGAATTAGCATGTAGAGCAAGCCTGTTTTGTGGAAAATCCTTATTCATTAAAAAAGCAAATCATCATGGCAGATTTTCTGCAAAAAGTGAAAACATTTGCAATTCAGAATACTGATTTTTTTTGTATTTAAAGAAAGGTATTTTGCTTGCAGGAAAGAAATACTACAGATTCATTTTAATGAGAATCTTTTAAATGTATTTATCTTTAGGGCATCTGGGCATCTTTACGCTGTTTGTCTTATGTCTTTATTGAAATAAAATGTACATAACATGACCTTTATATATGCTCTTGCGCAGACGTGTGAACCTGTAACCAGCCCCTTCCCTCCTGTTTTTATGTCAATAAGATGGTTCTGGAAATATTTATAGATTCTGAAAATGGTCAGCTTGTATTTGAGTTGCTACATGGTTTGCCAACTCTTTTTTTAGTTGTTCGTTAACGTGTAAATCGAAATCTGAGATTTTTTTTAATTATTCTTTTTAATTAGTTTAACAGTGAATCCTGGTTTAATGTGGAAGTCTTCCAAATTTCTCCAGGTAATTGACATAACAGAGCTGCTTTAAAATTCACCAGTTACCAGAATGAAGCTGATTTTGTTCAGTAGTTCATTGCTCTTCTCTGGCTGTAAAGAGAGACGATGATCTGTTCCAAGAATGTCCTTCCACACGTGGGTCCTATCTTTGGCTCCAACCATTCTCCAAGTGCTTTCTTTAGTTAAGGAAACCAAAGCATACATTGCACTTTACAGCTGTATCTGTGTTGTGATGATCAGATCAGTGAGGGAAACGGAAATGTAAATTGAGGGATTTAGTTCTACATAGATGCACAACAAAAATAAGAGGCTGCTTAGTAAACATATTAAATATTAATATTTTAATGTGCTGCAAGTCTGGTATTTATCATTCTGAACCTTCTTTGCAGAATGAGTCTACCTTCTTCAAAATGTAAGTTCCTAAAAATGTCAAACGCTTCTGGTGTGAAAGGTCTTTGCATGAAGCAGAGTTATAATCTGTCAGGTTTTATTTTCCCCTCGCTGTCTCGAGGGTGAGACTTGAATGTTTCTCTGAGATGAGTCTGGGTCAGACTGTGCACAGCCAGAGTGACACTGGCAATGGGGGGAGGCTCAGCTGTGTGTGCTGCTCGAGTCTTGAATGTAGGGTTGTGCAACTGCAGCAGTTAACCTTGCAGCTGTATCATTTACTCCAATTTATGTATTTCTAGAAAACACATCCTAATTCCAAAGTCCTTTATGATTTCATTTGTGGTCTGTTGCTTGATCATGGTAATCATGTGTTAACTTTACATGTCCATGTGTATTCAGTTCTAGGTTTGAGCATTCTTAATTCTGACAGCAAAACAACATCGTTCATACTTTTTTGGCAGTACATGTTCAATTTCTTTTTTTTTACTGAAGTTGCTGTAGAGCTTGGCTAGTGTTCACCTTGCTATTATTGGCCTCCTTTCCACCTTTGATTCATTTCACCTTCCATCAGTGTAGGAAAACATTTTTTTCATTACTTTTGAAATGTATCAGAAAGCCTGAATGTTTCAAGCCCTGATAAAAAATCTCCCACAAGAGTAGTATGAACCAAAGGCAGGTTCAGGAGACCTGTAAAACAAAGGATTTAAACATGTTATCAGAAGGAATCTGGTCTGTGAGTGCTGTGCACAGCTTGCTGTCTCTCACTGTGAGGAGCAAGTGTCCTTTCTGAAACCCCTTTCTTTCCTCCCTCCCTAGATGAGGCCCCTTTTCCACATTATGGTTTGAGCCCTGCTGGGGAGAGGGACCAGGAAGGTGAGGAGGAGGCAGAGGGGGTAGAAACCTCATCAGCCTGTCCTGAGGGCCACAGTCTGGAGCAGCCTGTAACAGTAGGGCTGGCTGGGTTGGTGAGGGAACCTCTCCAGGAACACACAAGCACTGCGACCCTGCTGAGTAACTGCCCGTATTCCTTTATTTTTCCTCCTGGTTCTGGCCTCCTTGCAGCATCACACTGCAACCTGAACCCTTCGTTCTGTGTCTGACCCTGCTTGAATCAACCATGTATCGTTAGCGTGTCGCAGCAGATGATGAGGCTCATAACTTCACAAGTCACATGAAAAAGAAGGGGAGCCCCTGCCTCTGTCCCCGGGAGCTGCGGCTGCTGAACCAGCTCAGGCCCTTGCTGTGCATCCTGCTGAGCCCGGACTGGAGCAGCCCTGGGTACACCCGAGTGTGGGGAAGTGGAAGATTCCCTGGAGCCTCCTGCCCTGTGCTGTGCTCTGTGGCACCTGAAGGACCAGCAGACACACCTTTGTGAAGCTCGGAGCTCCCTGTCAGACCCGTGCCTGCACAGCCCAGCAGCTGAGCTAGAATTTCATGGAACTGGGGAAGTCGAGGCCAGAAAATCACATTTTAAAACTGGCAGTACCTTCTGGTGTGCTGTCAGCTCAGCTGGGCAAGTTTGTTCCAGCAGGTGCCAAGAGAAAATCATCACTTTTATATGAAAATTATGTCTTCCACTCTCAGTAGAGCCTTCAGGAGAAGGGGCAGTGTTTTTCTGGTGACAGGGCTTCTGTGGACCTGTGTGGCAGATGGTACCTGTGATCTGCAGCCACGCCAGTTCCACGTTTCATGCTATTAAACCTTTTTAAACTCATCAAAGACTAAAGCCACCACAGCCACAGGCTCTGTGTGGGCCTCAGACCTCAGTGCACTGCCAATTGTCCATGGCTCTCACCTCCGGAGCAAGGGAACTGTCCACCTTCTCAGAGGACAAATGCCTCTTCCCAGGAGAAGTGATCCACCACAGGTGTCAGGATCTTCAGCCAACAAAAGATTGTTTTGAGGACTGGAGTTAAAAGGGACTTTAAAATCCGTTCTGTGAACAGTCCAAAGTTGGAATGTGAGGACTGGCAGGAAAACCTGGGACTGCAGCAGCACTCCCCAGCAGTCTGGGCTGACCAGGTGCAGGGAGGCTTTGTCTCCTGCTTGTCCTTCCCTCTCTGGTCACATTCCCTACGCGCTTTCTCTTGCCAGCACTGGTGCTCCTTCAGCCTCAGGTGAGCCTGTGCTGGGAGCTGATCCAGCCAAAATCTGCTCTTGAGAACCCAGGAAGGGGAGAAGGTGGGATTGTGGTGACAGGGGCTGCTAGACCCAGCTCAGCAAGAGCTGCTGGGGAGCAATGGCCAAGTGAAGTTCATGGGAAGATGTTTTTTTCTGGAAAAAAAGGATTGTCACATGAAATGATTCAGCTGGAGGACAGTGTCTCCCTGTGAAGATGCTGATGTGATGACTGCTCTCAAAGTTGGGTTGCTCCAAACCCACCTCATTTCAGATTTGCATCTTAGGTTCTTGATGCTTAAATCCTAAACAAGGTGATAACTGGCTGATGAGAAGTGGCATAGCTGCATCATTTTCTTAGCCAGTAGTTATAATTTTGTAAAAAAAAAAAAAGTAAAGTACTAAAAAAAAAAACAAACCCAAGCATTGGCAGGAAGTGGTTTTGTTTGGAAGCAAGCGAGGATGGTCTGCTGGGGGTTAACCTGTTTGGACTTTGTGAAGCACATCACTATTTTCCTTGTGGTGACCATGCAGCGTGATGCTGTTTTGCTTTATTTTTTTTTGTACTTGCAAAAAATGTCATTGTACTGAGAGACTGAATCTTGTAAATACAATTGGAAGAGAACTCATGTTCCACACATTCGTGTTTCTTCTGCAGTCATTTCTAGTGTATAGAATCATAAAGATTTATATTAAATACATGTGCTCAGGCTCCTGATTTTGTGATTCTTAGCTGATACCACCCTCCATTGAAGAGTGGCTTCTGTAAAGCAAGACATTGCTCACAGCAGCTTTCAGCCTTTAAATGGTGAGGAAGAGAAGTCCTCTGCATGTGTTTCAAAAACTAAGGACACTGGAGGCCAAACAAGAAAAAACCCAGGTGTGTTCTATGTACTAAAATTACCACAGCAGATTCTGTTAAAATGGTCTTGCTTTGAGTCCTATTTTCAATATGTGATACATATTCCAGTGGATAACTTTTGTAAAATGACCACACGGCCCAATCTGTCTCATTTTTATTAGTTTCTTCTAAGCAGATCTTTAGACTTCCCCAGGCTCAGAGCTGCCTGCTGTCCTAGAAGGCAGTCTGGCCCAGAGCTGTGCTGGGTTTTTGTAATTTGTGCCTTAATTTCCCCATCTACACAACAGGCATAACAGAGAACTGTTTTAATCCAAATGCTTAAATTACTTTAAATGTGCTGTGTAAACACACAGTATTTTTATACTTAACGTGCTCCAAATCACTGCACGGTTCTTTGCAGCCTCATAATTGCCCTCACAGAATATTGAGTTTATGGCACCGTGTAGACTTTGTGGGGATGAACTTTTCCCAAGGAAAGGCAGCTCAGAAGCTGAGCTGGCAGCGTTTGCAGGGCTTTCCTAGTCCTTGCCTTTTGCTGTGCTAGGATGGTGCATTCATATTTTTAATGGGTAAAAGATCTTTAAAAGAGTGTGCTGCTTACTTTTGTTTTGTTTTCTTTCCCTAAGGAGAAAAGGAGGGATGGCTGCA
The DNA here is from genome assembly GCF_020740795.1 of Apus apus. Lineage (NCBI taxonomy): Eukaryota > Metazoa > Chordata > Aves > Apodiformes > Apodidae > Apus > Apus apus. The sequence goes on along the minus strand of NC_067291.1, from coordinate 21,096,915 downwards.
GAGATAAGGAATTCGGACTAGATAGGAGGGTAACTCCGAGATTAATTCCCCAATACATTCTTTAATAGGATTTTCTCCTTTAAAGCATCCCCCGTTTTCCTGTCCTGTTCTGCTCCACGTTTGTGCCCGTTTCTTGCACGTTTTCAAGAGCAATGCCCAGAAACAGCTGCTGCAGGAGAGCTCGCCCGGCTCCCCGGGCCGGGCCGGCTCCCCGGGCTCCTGCTTCCCCGGGGCCGGGAGAAGCGTCCGGAAACCTCCAGCGGGCTCGGGGGGGAGCCAGGCAGAGACTGCCCGGCTGTTCTCCTCCCCTCTAGAGGCCCCGCTGCAGGTCTCCGCCCGCTTTATGCCCCTGACGAGACCGGGATAAACGCTGCTGAGCATTTACCGACCATGCCCCTCGTCAGCGCGTTCAACCGCCCGGAGAGCGGCCGGCCGGGGCTGCCCTCCGGCAGGGCCTCCCGCGGCAGGGCCCTGCGCCCGGGCCGGCCGCGGAGGGACGGACACGGACACACACACACACACACACACACACACACAGACACACACACGGACACACAGACACACACACGGACACGGCTCCCGGCCCGCCCGCCGTGGCGGCCCCGCCCGCGGGGGGGGCGGCCCCGCAGCCCGTCCGCCGCCGTCCCGGCGTGCCCCGCGCGCTGGGCTGCGCCGCCGGGGGAGCTGCCAGCGCCGGCGGGAAGATGGCGGCGGAGGCGGCGGATTCCTGGGGTAGGTGGCGGCCCCGCGGCCCGCGCCCCCTCACCCCTTCACCCCCTCACCCCTCTCCCTCCTCTCCCCCCCCTCACCCCTCTTCCCTCCCCTCCCCTACAGACGCCGACAGCTTCGAGGTGGTGGAGCCGGTGGCGAAGCGGCTGGTACCGGGAGTGGCCGGCGATCGCTGGGCCGGCGAGGATGAGGAGGACGACGTGAAGGTGCGGCCGGGCGGGCCCTGCGCGGGGCGGCGGGGAGCGGCCGGGCCCGCTGCCATCTGGTGCCGCGTGTGCGGGGCCGCGGGCCCGGCCGGGCCGGCTCCTGCGGGAGCCCGGCGGGGCGGATCGGGCCTGTGCGGAGCGAAGGGCGGCGGGGGTTACACGTGAGGAGTCAATGCCGAGTGGAAACCGAGCCCGGCCGTGCCCTGAGCTCCTGCAGCCCCGCTCGGCGCGGGCGCTGCTGCCCCGGGCTCGTCCTCGCTGTGTCGGGTCTTCCCGGGGAGCAGGCAGACACTTCTCCAGCCCGAAGAGCTGTCTGCTGCTCTCTGCGGGATCCACCTCCTGCTTCCCAGCTGCTTGCCAGGCCTCTGGGCTGTTCCAGTGCCCGGCTGGTTCCCCCTTGCTCTCTGGAGTCTTTCAGGTGTGTGGTTTGGAGTGTGGTGCGTTTGTGGCAGCAGTGCTGTGCTCCTGCTTCTGTGCTGCGCCAGAATCTTCTCTCTGGTAGCACCGTGTCTTTTACACACCTGTTTCCAACTTCTTCACACCCTCCACACCATCCCTGGCCCCATTGCCACGGCTGGGAAGTACAGCAGCAGCCTTCCTGTGCAGCTCCGTGTCTGCTAGTGCCCAGATCACCTCCAGGATGTTCACTGAAGGCCCTGTTTGGAAGGGGGTTTTACTGTGTTTCAAAGAATGGTGTCTGCATGGACTTGAGTTTAAAACGTGGGGATGTTAACTTCTGGGGTGTGTGAAAGCAGACTGTCCTGAAGAGCTTGTTTTCTCCTCCCTCATTCCAGCTGGGGGGAATGGTGGGTGCCACAAACTTCAATTTGTGCTGCTTTCATCAGGACAGTAAAGCAAAATGATGCCAGGGAACAGACAGGGAACATGCTTGCTGAATGTAAGGAATGGAAATAGGTCAACTGATCAAACCAAGCTGCTGAGATGCTGCAATGGACAGTGGGAGGTGGCCTGGTCGCTGTGGTGTGGCCACACGTGTGGTGCCCTCTGAGGCAGTGCTGCTGTCTGGGCCAGCCCTCCTGGGGGTCTCTGGCTGCATTGCCAGCATCTCTGGAAAACACCAACACGGTTGTGCTGTGAGCCTAGGCTGGGTGTGCTTGCTTATAAACAGCCCCCAAAACACAGTGCATCTTGTCTTTCAGAATTTGATACTTTTTTTTGTAGGTTACAGACTGTCCATTTTCCCTCTTGAATGTAACAATGCCCGCACCCTGCCCCAGGTGTCACCTCACAGCTGGCAGCAAAGGGATCTCTGTAGAGCAGCTACAGTCATTTGTAGAGAGTGTGGTCAAATGTAACTATATGAATGCCTGTCATTTGATAGTTAAATGTGTCTATATACACCTGTGTCTTGGACTCACTGTCTCTGTGAGGCTTCTCCTCCTTCCTTTGAAAGTGAGAAACTTTTCTGCCAGGACAGAACGTGTCCAGGAGAACTGGATTGCAAAGCATTATTCCCTTGGAGGCACCTGTGCTGTCTGGGGCTGTTTTAGAAAAGGAACGAAGTTTCCCTCCATGTACTAAGAAGGCTGAAGTCTTTCCAGGGGATTATGATTTTAGTGCTGAAGCTGCACCTGGAGGGAAGGACCAGCCCAGCAGAGAAAGCCATTTTGCTTTCCTTTGCCTTGCTCTTCCTGTATGAACACTAAAGATGACAGAGCTTGGGAGGTGGTTGCTTTGGCTCCAGATTCCTTGTTTGCAGAGGCCACCCTGGGGAAGGACCTGCAGAAGGAAAATGGCATGGTCTGAAATAGAAGCACAAAGTGTTTTCCAAAGGTTAGCTTGACTTGAGGTTGATATTTCACATTTTTAATGTGTTTTGTATCTTCAGACTTTGTACGTTATTTTGGAAGATTTTTTTAGTAGTGAACTTGAAGTAACGGGTAAGGTAGGAAACTGTGACTTCCCCAGGTTTAAAATTAGCATTTTGATAAGTAACAAAGCTCCTTTTCAGGGTTACCCAGAAGACAGGCCTCCTGCCAAGGAATTCTCGTCTATTTACTCCTGGGCAGTTCTGTGCTTAACCAAGGCAAACCTGGGAACTGTGTGTCACCATCCAGGAGACAGGCCTTCCTCTTGGAAGGGGAGATTCAGGTCTAGCTGGAGTACCAGGTGTGCCTTCTGGGTTTAGGGGGGAAGAGTGTGGATCATCACACGTGTGAGGTGCCTGTGAAATCCTGAGGGAGCTGCTCTCATCTTGGGTCTGTTTACGTGAAATGGAGGGTGTTTCCAATAGCCTTACACTAGTTAAGTATGCATAACCAAGTGTTGTTGAAATGCTTTGGAACAAAGATGTCCTCTCCTAATTACTTAGTATCAATGCAAAGATACAGCACTAAAGGAATTTTCTTCTCCTCTTAAGAGAATTCACAGGAATTATTGGTTGCTGCCCTTATTTATAAAAAAGCCTGCTCAAGACATTAATCATGAATTATTGCTGTTTAGAAACAATAAAAAGAAGCTTGGAGAGGAGCGAGGCAGTGTTGAGCATAGCTGGGAGAGCAGCACACCAGGCTGCAGGGTGGCTCCTCAGGGATGTCCCAGGGCTGCCCATCCAGGAGCATTCCTTGGATGCAGCCAAGCTTCCAGCAGCCTCGTTCTGCTGGAGCTGGTGGGGGGTGGCTCCCGGCAGCCCAGGATCCCTGCTGTTAAATCCAAGTCTTAAATCCCCTCTGGCAGCTCAGGGGGAGGCTGGGCCAGGCAGTGACCCTGCCCACCCTCTGGGCTGCTCTTCCAGCTGCTTCATCAACCCAGCACTGTCCGCGGGCAGGCACAGCGCAAGGGACAGGGGCTGTGGGAGGGTGTCTGGCACTGTGAGGAGATCCTGGCCCACATCCCTCTGTGCAATCTTCAGACACACTCCTGACCTGCAGTGGCTTCCCTCAGTCCCGTGGGCACCCTCACCTCGTGCACTGGGTGTCCTTCCTCCAGGGTTTTGCACCCTGAAATACTTGGTTTTAAAATCTGTGAAGGACAGGGCAGGGGATGAGGCAGCAGGCTGTGCACTGCAGTAATGAGAGGGGCTATTTAAGAAGTGGGTGTAACAAACTCTTAATTAGATATGAGCTAAAATAATGCTGCTCCAAATTCAAGTCAGCTTCTTGGAATGTGGAAGGGAAGCTGAGGCACTTGCAAGTGCCAATTAACTTGAGTGAGCTGAGAGATGAACTCGGGTGTCTTCCTTGCTTGGATCAGCACGTTGCACTGAAACACTGAGTCCTGCCACACCAGCAGCAACCCTTGGAAATTAATTAGTAGCTCTCATGATTGCCTGCGTTGCTGTTGTGAGGTGGAAATGACAGAATTTGGGTGTTAATGGCTTTTAGGCTTACCTGTCATGTTGTGCTGGCAGCATGTGTGGCTTTTGTGTAAACTGGGTCTTGTCAACTGTCATCTCTTCAGCTTGTGAGGTGATTTGAAACAGGTAACTCAAATGAGATTCCTGTGAGATTCCTTGGCTCTAACTCCTGCTGTGTATTTGCTGAGTGCCCACGGTGTGGAGCAGGGATCTGCATGTGGATCCCGACCGCCTGAGGTTGGAGGGGCACTGGGACAAGAGTCTGTATTCCCAGAACCCTTCCGGGGGGGCTGGTGGGAAGGACCTGCAGAGGTGACAGCAGAGAGGTGGTTCTGTGGGAAGTGAGGTTTCCTGAGCACGGGGGCTGGAGCAGACCTTTGGAACCTGGGGCAGGGAGAGGCAGGTGGCTCTGAGAGGACACTTGTGATGGCTGTTGGAGGATGCTTAAGTGATTGGTTGTGGGAGGAGTGTTCTGGTGGCTGCTTTGCTCATGAAAGAAGCAGGAGTTGTTGGTCAAAAGCTGGTCCAGCCCGTGGTGTTGGAGGCTGGTGCTGTGCCTGCTCTGCCCACCGAGGGCTGCCTTCCTGTAGCTGTGCCTGCATCCAGTGACATCCCCATGTCTTGGCATGTCTAGTAAAATTATAATAAACTCAGTTTTACTGTGGGGATTGATTTGACTGTTCATCACCTTGCTTCTGTAACTATATTGATGTGAGCTTTCTGCATCTGTGGATAAAAGCTGCTTTTTCCCTGGTAAGAGCTGGTCCTGGGATGTCTTGCTCAGCTCCCGAAGGCCGTGCCCTGGTGCAGCTCTGGCAGCTCCCTCCCCTCTTCCTCACTCCACTGCCTAAGGCTAATGGACATGGGAGCATTTACAGAGGTTATATGGAAGCTACTCTTCTTTGTGTTTGCCACCTAAACAAAGTATCTGTAAAAGAATCTTAATCAAACCTTATTTTGTAGGATAACTGGGATGATGAGGAGGAAGAGGAAGAAGTAAAGGAGACAGAGGCAAAACAAGGTAAGACTGAAAAGGAATACATGGCTCTGCATGCAGTCCCAGGTCAGACACTGGTTTATCTTGACTGTGGCTGAAGAACCAACCCCACTTTCCACATAGCGTTGGTCTTGGCTTTGACAGCGTGTGTCTTTCATGTGTGTAATGTCATGACTCTGGTAGCTGAGCTCCAGGGCTTTCTCTTTGCTTCTTGTTTTTATAGCTGCTGAAAAAAAAAATACACCAGTAGACTTCTTGAGTGCTGTGTTGTTCATGTTTTTCAGAACTGAAAGTTTCAGAAAAAAAGAAAATAGCAGAAAAAATAAAAGAAAAAGAAAAGCTACAGAAGAAAAAGCAAGAGGAGCTTAGAAAAAGGGTAACTCCTTTTTTTCTTCCACATCTCATAAAATGTAGAGGGCAGGTTTGATTTGTTTGCTTGTTTGTTTTTGAGGTTGAACAAAAGCTGTAAAGATCTTGACTTGTCTGATAAAACAGACTTCAGGCTTGTACTTAGTAACATCTGGGGGATGTTCCCTTTAGAGTCTGTGTAATAACCAGGTTCTGGAAGTGTCACTTAGTGCTGCTTCTGTTGGATGCACTGTGTGATGAACACAGCTGTGAAACACACAGCTAAGGTGTTTCTTCCCACTTCTTGTCCAGTGAACAATTTATGAAACCATCTGGCACTTGCTGGGGATGGTGCTCAGGGTTGTCCCTGTGCTGACTTCAGGCAGAAGTGAGCCCTGCAGGTGCCACTGGACAAAACACCAGTTCTTGTGCTACCTCTGCTCAGGGGTAAGAATACTTTGTTTTATACCCTGTATATTTTGTTAATTTCAGTTAGAGGCACCAGAGGAACAGAAGGAACTTACACCAGAAGAACAGTTAGCAGACAAACTACGACTAAAGAAGTTACAAGAGGAGTCAGACCTTGAGTTAGCAAAAGAAACATTTGGTGAGTGTGCTGGGCCCGAGTCAGGGGGGTCAGCAGCATCACAGAAGTGTTGAATCCCAGAGATAAAACTGTGCTGTGGGGATACCCTGTGGAAAGGGCCAGGCAGGACCTGGCTGTGGGAGCAGGTGATGTGGCTGGGAGTACAGAGGGTTTGCATTCAAACTGCTGGAGGCCTCTCCTGGTGCTAATATCAAGAGCCACAGGCACATCTTTAGAATAGAAGGTTCTTAACATGTCAGGGCAGGTGGTGATGGGATGAGATGGCTGGAGAAGCTTCCCAACATGGGGGTACTTGGGGTAAACAGGTGAGTGTGTGAAAAGGAAGAAAAAAATTAAGAGCTGTCTCTGAATGTTCTGAGGTGCTTCCCAACAGGGATTTGATGGGGCTTTGGGTGAGTGTGGCACTTTGCTCCAGGCAGTCAGTCATGAGCTGGATGTTGAGCAAGCCGGGTGAGGCAGTGAGGTTGCTCCTGTGTAGATGAGGTGGACCCAAAGCAGATCCTTCTGGTGTTGTGCTTTGACTGACCTACCAAAGATACTGATTCACAGCAGTGTTCTTCCAGCATGAAAGCGTTTCCCTGATTACAGTCAATGATGCACCTGGTTACTCAGGGAAAATTGTGTTCTGTGAGTCTTGGGAAAGAGAGCAGTGCCTTGCGGGGGCGTGGGGTACGGCTGTAAGGAAACAACTACATTTTGCACTTAGGAGCTCAAGACAGGAATTTTTTATTTAAGGGGAAAGGGGCTCCATGTAGTGCATGGTGCTCCAGAGAACGGGAATAGCTGGTTCAAATTCCTGGGCTTTGCAGCAGAATCCCTTTCCACACAGCTCAGTAACTTTCAGCAGACACCAGGGGGAGGTGGGCGGGCAAACCTCGGCTCTGGAGTGTGAAGCTTTGGTTCTGTAGAGGTGAAGAGCCGAACGTGAACGGGGTCACTTGTTGCCTCCGGTGTCACCTTTTGGGGACCACAGCTAACGTCTGCAATACCTCTGTCCATGCAGGTGTAAATAACACTTGTGGAATAGATGCCATGAATCCCTCTTCCAAAGACGACTTCACGGAATTTGGCAAACTGCTCAAAGAGAAGATCACCCAGTACGAGAAGTCGCTGCATTACGCCGGCTTCTTGGAAGCCCTGGTCCGGGACGTCTGCATCTCATGTAAGTCCAGTGGAAGCTGCCCTAGAGCTCCTGCTGCCAGAACCACTTGAGCTGAGGTTGAAAACGTGCTGGTGTAGTGAAGGTGAAATTGAGACTGATCTGTGGGGCTCCTACTATCAAAAGAGGCTCCCACCTGCTGCACTTGCTAGTATCAGAGTCCATTCCTATCAGCTTGGTTACAGATCCTGTGCTTGAACAAGAGTTACTCTCCTGGCATCTCAGTTCAAGACAGTCACTTTTAAAGTGTGACTTTTTATGCCAATCTGATCTTGAAAGTTTTCCTTGAATCCATGTTAGTAATAATAATAATAATTTAAAAATTCTCTGAGCCAGATAAATTAAGTAGCTCATTTGGAAGGAAACTGTTATAAAATTGAGTTCATTTCATTTGGAGATCACAAAAGAAACAGTTCTGGAATTCAACATGTAACTACACAGATAAAACTAACTTAGGCTGATTTTTCCCCACTGCTCTGGTCGGCTGCAGCCCGTGGTGCATCCACTGCCTGAGATCTTCTGTCCTGTCGACATGTTGTCCTTCAGTGGGGTGGAAACTTGATAGGGTTTAGTGCTGTATAAATACAGTGGCTGCAGGAGCTGGGAACTTACATTGCAAATGGATTCCAGATCTTTTTGAGTTAAGGACTCAAACTCAGGGACCTTTTATTGTTAATAATTTATTGTTAATCCACTGCTCCTTTTGATACCTTTTACTATATTTTGCTGTATCCATATTTTACTGTTCAGATGCCTCCTCACTGCTCACTGAGGCTTCTGTGTTCTCTGACTCTTAAATTTGCAAATTTTACCCTCTACAACACTGCAGCTGCTTATCAGGGGTGACCTGAAATGGTAACTGATTAGAAGGACAAGAATGACCCAGTCTGTCTTTTGCTGATTTAAATCAAGTAGTTACCTGTATTACTACTCAGGCTTTAATTTTTAGAGAATGTTGATGTTGGATTATTTAACTGTCTTCTAAGAATAATACTGATGGTAAATATTTTTTCTCTTCTTTCCCTGATGCAGTGGAAATTGATGATTTGAAAAAGATCACAAATACTTTGACAGTACTATGCAGTGAAAAACAAAAACAAGAAAAGGTAAGAGACTCCTGCGTGCTTGTGGAGCAGTGGCTGTGCCTGCTGGAGGGGCTGAGCTGGACAATGGGAATGGGTCTCACCCAGACTGGAACTGCTGGTTTTGCTGTAGGTAGTGGCAGGAGATTAAGTTATAACCTCAGAGACTGGGTTAGAGTTATAAATCCTCTTCCGTGTGTGAGGTGACCAGGAGTTGAGTCCAGAGATCTCAGGCAAACCCTCGGTTCATTCACGTGTCCCACGTGCTCACCCTGTTTTATGCTGTCTCAGGGTTAAAAGGGCTGATGCCCGTGGCCTGGAGGCCACCAACCTGCCCAGGTCTGAGTGTCTGTGTGGCAGATTGCTGTGGGGTTTAAAGTAAACCTGCTCTTCCTATTTAAGCAGAATAAAGCCAAAAAGAAGAAAAAAGGTGTTGTGCCTGGAGGTGGTTTAAAGGCTACGATGAAAGATGACCTGGCTGATTATGGAGGATACGATGGAGAGTATGTACAAGACTTTGAAGACTTCATGTGACATTTATCTCCCCTTCTGTTGTCTTTCTGTTGCCCATAATCCCTTAAACATGTAGCACAACTTTTCTTCCTTTAAATTCTGCCAAATGCTACAATCAGAATTGCAGTATCTCTGTGCTGGTGGTTGAACTCTTGACAGGTCTGTGCTAAAGCACCAGGCTCCTGGCCTGGGCTTGGGGACTGGAATGAAGACATTTTAAAGCTATGTAAATTGCAGTTAAACAACCCAAAATTCTGACAGTGGAAACTGTTGCTGTTTGATTTGCAGCAACAGCCACTAAATTGGAAATGAATTTCAACACCAAAAAGTATTATGACCAGCACAGTTCAGTAACTTGGCCTTAACTGTACCTCCTGGAGTGTGTGCTGAACAGAGGCAGTTTGCAGCAGGGGCCTGGTGTGCACTTATTGTTACATTTGCTTTGTCTTAAGTTAGAGCTTGAGGTTTTTCAGTGTATTGTGAAGGGACCTGCCACCCTCAGCCTGGGGTGCTGCACCTGGGACTGCACCATGTGAGACAGCCCTGCCAGAGCAACAGCACCTGAGGTAGGCAGGGCCAGGGAAGGGTTGCTTAGTTGGGGGAAAAAAAAAAAATGATGTGTCTGGAGTATGAAGTTTAGTTTCCATTCACCAAAATTTCTACTAATGCAGCTGTATGGTTGGGTATTCTTTAACAGTTAATTGCCTGGTTTAAGTGTAAAAAAAAACCAACAAACAAGACTTCCTTTTGGTCTCTCATGGGTTGTGGTTGATCTTTCACCACTCAGCCATTTTCTTTCATTTAAAAAACAAAACAAACACAAGAAAACAAACTTGCTTTGCAGACTACAGCAGTTACTACAGTTGGGCAAATTGTTATGTTAACAATTATGACATCTGCAATGTTTTATAAAGCAACTAATTTAATAAAAATCACTATTGAGGACTTCACTACAGCTGTCCTGGGCCCAGTTCTTTTAGTGTCTTACAGTGGAATGAGCTGCAGAGCAGTGTGTGCTGGGGTGGTCTCTGCTCTGGTGGTAGAGGGGCAGGAGTGTGCCCTGTAGAATGGCTGTTCCTTAGGATAAGGCTCTTCCAGGTGCTGATGGTGACACATTACTTCTAGGATGCCATAATCCAGGTGTTTTCATGACAAAAACCTTTTCTTTTGCTGGAGCTGCTGAGCTTGGTGGCTCGTACTAACCTTAGGAATATTTTAGGGCCTTATCAGGGGGAGCAGTTGCCTGTTCAGCTGCCCTTGCCACAGGCAGCCCTGCGTTTACTCAGGTGTTTGTTCCCAGTAGGGATGGCATAGGAGGTTGTGCTGCCACAAGGCAGGTGTTCTTCCAGCTCCTTCTCAGTCCCAGTGGTCCCAAATGTATCAGGGATGCTAGTTCTTGGGATAGCTCCAGGTTCTCCTGCCATGCCAGGAACCTCAAGGTTGAAGGCAGCAGCTTGTTGGCCATTGTTTCACTTTGACTTGACCCAGGCAGCTCGGACTGATTTGGGCTTATGAGTGTGACTAGAACTGGAGTGTTAAAGCTGGTTCTGCTCAGGGATAGTCCTTCCTGTAGAAACTGTTTATCATAGGAGCCAGGGTTGGTACCTTGTGTGTGTGTGTGTTGACCTGGGCACATCTGGCTCTGCCCTTGCAAGGCACAGGTATGTTCTGTGCAAGTAAGTATTTGCCATACACAGCAGCTGCCAACATCAAACTGTTCAGCAACCAAAAGGAGCCTGAGCCACACACCCAAAGCAGCATCTCTGTGCTAATTAACCGAAGGGGTTGCTATGGCAATTGTAGTTGTGCTAGGATCATGTTTAGAGATAGTTCAGTGTGACAGTAGTATTGCTTAATGTCACTTAGCTGTTGGCTGTGTGCTCCAGGCAGCTTCCAGCCCTCCCACCCTCCTCTGGCAGCAGGGAAGGGCTCTGGAGGAGCTGGAAGCTCAGATCTTGGGGAGCACTTAGAATCCAGGCTGAAGCCATGTCCAGGCCTCATCCCTCTCTCCAGGTACATCAGACCTGAGCTTGTAAACTTGCCAGAGTGAGGTGGCTGCTCCTGCCAGGGTGTCAGCACCTCCTGCTGCCCCGCAGGGCTGCCCAAGCCTGGAGAGGAGTCAGAGTGCAGGAGCTGGTGAGAAGAGACTTGTGTGTGAGCTTGTCTGATACTCCAAGACAGCAGCAGCTTGTCTGTGCTGGGTAGAGCTGTACAAGACTACTTATCACTAAGCTAGAAAACCAAACCAGACTAATGGGACTGGAATCAAGGAATGGATTATCCTGGCATGTATCTGAAACTTTCTCCAGCTTATTCCACTGTCACTGTCCTGGATGTTCTCTTTCAGCCTTTCGTGGGTTTGGCTACAATTCCTGTGGTGAAACATCCTCCACAGTCCTGGTCTGAAGGACTGCTGGGTTGCTGTGGTTCACCAGCAGCTGAGCCAGGCTCCAGTTGCTGGTTAGTCAAGTGTTTTGTAAACAGTAGGATTTATTATACAAAACACAATTTTAGGTTAACACAGTCTCAGTGTTTTAAATATTTACAACCACCATCAGTTTCCTGGAGTAACTGTGACACAGCAGCATCTCCCTGGCAGCAGGTAAGTGCTAAAACTCTGTTAAAGCCTGGGTTACTAACCCTGCAGGAAGCTGTGGCACTGGTACTGGTCAGAGCCAGTCTCCTCTTCATGGGGTGGGTTTCTAGTTTGACAGCAGATCACTGAGGCAGCAGCCAGTCTGTGCATCCTTAAGAAGGGTGTTCACCACATCGTAGAACTTGTTGTCATAAGCCAGCTTGTAGTATGTGTAGACATCCTCACAGTAACTCAGCAGTTTCTTCAGATTTTTCAGAGCAGCCTCAGTAGGTGGGTGCTGTTTAACTCTGAAAGTAATTGTACAAATAATTGACACTGAAGGGCTTCCCTGGCAGTGACTCTGCCTCCCCTGCTATAGACCTACAGGAGCCACATGTCTTAAGAAGAGGTTGTACTCAACATGTTCATTGGATTCTTGGGTTATTTCTGTCTGATTCATTTTAAAATATATTGGATCTGCCCATCCCTAAGACACCCTGTTCATCTAGCTCAGTATCAAGTGGTAGCTCCAGTGCTACTGCCACAAGATACTTCAGAAACTGAACCCAGATCTCCAGTCCCTACACTGCACTTTGTCACAGAAGAGGTTCCAGCAGCACCAAGACCTGCATGCTGTTAAACACAGTCTCTCCTCTCAAGGAGCCTGTGGGAAAGAAAGTTCCAAGTTGCCCATAGGATGACTTACTTCTTGGCAATCTCCTCAAACATGCTGGGCTTCAGTGGTTGTTGCTGTTTGAATTCTTCCAAGTAAGTGAAGTCTCCCTTGGTGATCACTTGTTGGTACAGAACTTCGGCCCAGTCTGGAACAAACTCATAAGCCTCAGCCACAATTGTTGCCTGCAGGGAGAACAGATGCTGGAATGAGTGAGCAGGAAGAGTTTATTCTTGCACAGAAACATTCCTAGGCTTAGGATACTTAAAATAATCGAGGTTGTCTGTTTGGCCCATCCCATGATGCTGATCCTGACAGCAGCCATGTTGGAGAAACACAGGCGTGACAAAATACTCCAAGTATTTTTTTTGTCAGAGGGGATTTGCCCTTTTTAAAAAGCTCTTTTCTTTCTCACTTCCAAGTTTACAAAACTATGGATGCCAACTGAGATGAGCTCTCAGGGCTCTGGTGGAGACCAGCACGAGAGCCCCTGGCTCACCAAGGTCCCAGCAGGGGCTGGTGGCCGTAGAGGAGCTGGGCACTGTACTCATAGGGGTTGGTGCTTCAGCACCTGTTGTTTGACACAAGCCTCCTCAGAAGCAGCAGCAGGGAGGCAGGTGAGCTCACCTGGTAGAAGCGAGGCAAGGCCAGGATGGAGCCCATCAGGCTCTGGCGGCTCAGGTTGATGAGCCGCGTGCGCTGCCCCGTGCTCAGGAAGTGCAGCTGCAGCGTCAGCAGCCGCGTCAGGCGCCGGCAGCGCAGGGACTGCCGCACGCACGAGTCCTGGGGAGAAGCACAGAGGCAGGTCCTTGAGGCAAGCCACGAGTGTTCTGAGAGCAGCCCTGTATTCCATCTGTTGGATCTCTGCAGCTTCATCCTTGGTCAGACACCAGGAGCTTCACTCGGCACAACTCCTGCCTTCACCAGTCACACCAGGTTTCAAACACTCTTTATCCTGTGCTGTTCTTGCTGGTTCAGCTCCTGGTCACTGAAGCTGGGAAGCTCCAGTGTAGCCCCAGGTGTCAAGGCCTGGTCAGGGAGCAGTGCTCTGCTCTTGGGCCCAGCCCTGTGACACTGCTGAGCTGACAGAGCTGCAGATTCCTCTGCTCCTGGTCCACTGGGACAGGATTCCACCCCCCTTCCCTACAGCAGCTTTGTTGTGCTGCCAGTTGGGCTCACTCTACGTGCTGGGCAGAACTCCTCCAATTCCCTCTCAATTTACCTTGGAGTAACTTTCTGCAGCATCAATGAAGAGAGTCAGAGCTTTCATCAGCAGCTTCTTCAAATTTGCAACATCCTGAAGAGACTCCTCTGAAATGGGGGGAAAAATGGAAAATTATTTATAATGGTGACAAAGTTACAAAAATAGCTGTTGGAAAGTCAAGTCTGTCCCTACTATTGTTTCAGAAAGCAGCAAAAGACTCTTTGTATTAAAAAAAAGCTCTGAAAAAGGGCAAAGAAACAGGGATGCCTGTTGTGTTATGGACCAAAGCTATTGCTGGAACCTAGTCAAGTGACAGGAGGACTGAAAAGAAATCCACATCAGGCATTTGTGGCAGACAGAAGCACTAACTAGTGCAAGACACATTCAGAAAACCATTTGGCAAAGCTGGTGTTGCAGTATTGGCCACTGCTCTGTGTGCTTCACAGCATCTTCCCAGCTGGACAGAACTCACCAAGTCTGGATCTTAACAACCTACCCTGCACCAGCGTAAACCCCAGCACTTCATATAAAATCCCACAGTGTCACATCCTATTAAAGTGAGGAAGGCACACGTGTGCTTCCCTCCTCCCACGCACAGGATTGCAGGACATGGCCACAAAACCCCAGAATCAACTCTGGAAACCACCAGAGCAGCCAGATGAAATGTCAAGCACAAGAACACCCCAAGCCCAGCCCACAGGACCCTCCTTCCAGGCAGTGGAGGTTCAGCGGGTGTTATCAGCACAACACAGGCAACCAGAGCCACAGTTATGTTGCTTCCTCCCAAAGAGACATGCCCTCCTGGGGCTGCAGTCTGACTCACCCCAGGGCTGGCTCTCGATGAGTTTCAGCTGGGTGCAGGCAGCAGCCTGGTGGTTCTCCCCGATCTCCCTGCACATGCTGAAGCAGAGGGCGATCATGTTGTGCTTCTCGCTGTCCCCGGGGCGGCACCGCTGGGTATAGTCCAGCAGGGCCGTCTTCAGCGTCCCGCTCTGGGCAGGCAAAGGGGCAGCACTTCAGCAGCTGAGCAGCTTTTCTGGTCATGCACACTTTGCTACCCACAAGCAAACCTCTTCTACAACCACCCCAAAAAAGTGACCGTTCCCCTCTTGGAGGTTTCTCCGTTTTACACTTGCCTTGACGACCCTGCGGCAGGTAAGAAAACCCAGCCCCTCTGCACTGACTGATGCACAGACAAACATCAAAACTGACATTTGTTTATGACTTCATTGATGTTACAAACTAGAAATACTTATTATTTTAAAAACCCTTGAAATGTTAACTGGAAGTAAAAGCAAAGCAAGACATGGAAACTCCCAAACGATACTCCAAAGCTGGAAGTTTCAATGCTGCTCTTGTTGCAGCACTGGGCTAATTAGAACAAACTTATTAAACTAAACTCAGAATTAATGTACTACTATGAAGCCTGAATAACACTTCCTGCACTCCAGGAATTAAAATCCCCAGATAATTCCACCTGGTTGTGTAAACAGCAGTTTCTCACGTAGCCACACGGCTCTCTGGAAGTTTTCTCCCCTTTCTTCCCCTTCACTTACTGGGTCTAATTTCTTTCTCATGAGCACCTCAAAGTAGTGTTTCTGGTGCAGCAGCTCGAAGATGTAGGTCATCTCATTGTATCTGCCAATCCCAGTGAGGAGACGAACCTGCGGAAATACCCATGGAAATGTGCAGCTCCCAGGAGAGCAGAGCAATCCTGCCTGGGCTGCAGAGGCTGTGGTGCTGAGCCAGCCCCAGCCCGGGGCTGCAGCAGGCAGCTCTTCCCTCACACCCACAGGGGGGACTTTGAAATAACTGCATCTTTTTTACCATGAGGTGCAAGGACATAATTGTACCAAATAAAAACAGGCAGTGAACCCTTCAGCAATGGCACCGTTATACTGGACATGCTTCAGCCTCCAGGAGTCCTTCCAAGAACTTGAGGATGCCTGATCATCACATTGCACCAGAATTACTTGGGTGTTCCCACTCTGACTACACGGTCATCACCTCACCATTCCACTGTCCCCACCCCTGTTTTTCCAGAAAAGTCTTCTAAAAGCTTCTGTGACAGACAAATCACCATCTGCACACATCAGACCAAACACCCACCCTCAGCTTCTAGGGACAGGCAGGGCAAGACCAGCCAACCTGAGGTGAAAGATGGTATGTTCTCCAGGCCATCCCTTCCTGCTCCCCCTGCACCAGAGTTACATGGAAACCTTCATCCAGCACCTGGGCAAACACAGGGGGCACTGAAGGCACTTACCACAAGCCCATACTCTTCATTAGGTGCCAAGTGTTGATCCGTGAGGAGCCGTGCTGCCTGCAGGACTCTCGTGATCCCTTCCATGTGGCAAGTCAGAGTAAAGCAACTATGGGCCAAGATCAGCAGTTCTGTAACTGAAGAACAGAAGAAGTTGGTAATTTCAGTCACTAAGCTGAAGAAGCTGTTGTGCCTCTGCAGCTGTGATGCCATCTCTGCAGAGGGGACACCACCTTTCCAGTTCCAAGCAGCAGAATGGATCAGGAAGCTGAGCTGTTCTGGTTCAGACCTGGTCAGTTTCCAGAAGGAACAGCTTCTGAACAGTCTGCACTCAGTCTGGCTTCCCAGCCTGTAGGAAAGGCTGTGTTTTTTGGATCATTTTCTAAAACATTTTATACTACACAGAAAACTTGAAGCCTGCTCCACCAAAAGATGCCTGACAAACATCTATGATGCACCAGCTCCCCCCATTACCAACCAGCTCTGCACAAGGAAAAGGAAGCCACAACATTTGCATCTGGGTTTGAAAAATCATTCAGCAATTCCACAGGCTAAACAGCTGAGTTAGAGCAGCACACCTGGGAGGGTTCCACACTCTGAGGAAGGCCTGACCTAACACTGGAAAGCAACCAGGACATGGGGCAGCCCCAGCCCTCGTGCTCAGCACCACACGGTTCCCTTCAGAACAGCAGGGTCACTGCAGGGGCTGGCACACAATGCAGATAAAATACAGGTTTTGAGAAGAACAGTTACCATCATAAACCTATACAACTTATTTTGAAACAAACCAATGATACCTCTACTTGTAAAAAGGAACTCTAGCAGAGCTCTACTCAAAGAGAGGTAAAGTTTTCCAGCACAATTTGAAAATTCCCAATGCTGCTTCCTCAGTCTTTTCCTTATTTTAGTCAGCCACACATGAAAATACTAATATCCACCCTTAAGTTACTTAACCAGACAAAATAAGGGGCAAGTTTTATTCCTTGAGATGGAATGTTAAAGGCAGTGATGCTGTGGTTAGCAATGCACTGGTTACCCCAAGTGTTACTTGCCAGTTACTTACTGCAGGCCAGCTCCCCACGTGGTACAGAGGCAATTTTATCCAGTAACTTCATCCCAACCAGTGTAGGATCCTGGCACAGCTTAGCAAGCTGCAGGAACACCTGGCTCTCAGCTGCAGGGTTCAAAACATGTTTCTGTCCTGTGTCCACAGAGAGAGAGAGTCATGTCCCAAGTGCTGACTGCTCAGGAGAGATCAGCTGCCTTAACAGAAAAAAAACCCAAACCAACCAATACAACTTCACCCAGACTGACCCAGAACTTGGAATTACAATTCCAAAGGCACTTTTGATCTTGCTGCTTAAACTTTAGAATCAGATACTACTTCTTTCCAGTTCAATCCAATGGAATCCTACTGAACAGCTACATTGCTACTGTAATTACACCTGCAGGTTCCCGAATCCAGCAGGCTGCTGCAGAAAATAACATTTTCCTCTTCTTTACACAACTCTAACCCATCCCCTGCAGGGGCTCTGGTTTGTGCTCTTCTGTGAGCAAGTTCAACTCATGAGCTCAACAGAAAACTCTCTGGATTTGTACTCTGCTGGTTATTAAGCTGACCCCTCAGAAGGATGGTCACCAAAGCACCTGAGACAACCAAGTGCCCAGATACAAGGGGAGCAGCAAGTGAGGGGCAGCAGAGTGCACCAGAGCAGGAGAACCCACCTCAACTCAAATCTCCAGCTGATGCCTCATTGTTTCTTGTGGAAATTTGTTAATGTTGCAGCAAAGTAGAAGTGACTCAAGTGGAAAAATCCCTCAGCTAAATTCCTGCTGTTTTGAGGAACATCCCTCATTTCACAAAATTAGAACAAACAAAAGGAGTATCTTTTGGCCACGCTCTTCACGAGAAATGAACACGAGTCTCTCCAAGTCAGGTGATGTGGGGCTGCAAAGATCATGATTTAAAACCCCAAACAACCCTTTTTAAAAGAACACATTAAATTGACATACATAAAAAATAACACCTTAACTACTGTAACCCCACACCTTACACAAAGGTTACAGATGTGACACCAGAGCTGCCCAAACACTGCCAGCTATAGCAGTAAATATCTCAAGAGCAAGGACTGGTTTTCAGATACCCAAAAGACCAGCCTTGCAAACCAACACCACTAAAATATGGGAGCAATCTTTTCTCCTACCTTTCCCTTCTGAAGATGCCAGCAGCTCCTGCAGGATCTCCTCAGCCACCAGCTCTGCCACAGCCCCAGGCTGCAGCCCCTGTGTGCTGATGAAGGCCTGAGCCTTCCTGCATCGCTCCGGCTGCTGGGACGTCAGGATCGCCCGGAGGACTCGCTCCGGGTGCTGGGCTGACATCTCACTGTAGGAGCAGTTCAGTTCCTAGAAACACACACCTGGAAGGTTCTACACAGCAGGAATTCCAGCCCAGAGCACTCCCTGACCTGCAGTGCATCTTCTGACCAGGGGCAGTGATGCAGGAGGCAGCGCTGGGGCAGCAGACAACGCTCAGTTCCAAGCACCCAAACCCGTCCTCCCACCTGCTACCAACGCCTTGCCCTGTGTCTGCCCAGTGTCCATGTTCCCAGAGCAGGGTGGCATCTAAGTACTTTGGATTTCAAGTTTAACACTCAGAGCTGTCACCAAGGGCAGAGATGCTTTCCTGAGCCAAATATAAACCTTAACTCTTCAAATGCCCAGAAGACAGACAGGAGCACTTCCTCCCAAACACAGCACGGCTTTAGCACAGCAGCTTCCCCTTGTCCAGGTGCCACAGACTCTCAGGGAAGGAGCTGTACAAGTTTTTACATTTGCTAGGTTTGAAGAGGAGCTGGGAAGGCTCTGCACACACTCTGCTGTAACATATTCCAACCTTACAAGCTAAACACAACGATCCACTCCCAGTTCAAAGCATGGCCAGCCAGCTTCAGGCAAGAGGGGCAGGGATGGTAGAAAGGGAGCAGGACTGCTCAGACCTGCAGCACTCACTGAATATCTGAGGCATGATCAGTTCTGTAGGGAAACCTAAGAACCTCTGTGATAAAAATGATACTCATCCTTTCAGCACACACACTGCTGTTCTTATTCAGGAAAAAAAACAACTAAGGCTACATTCCAAAAATATGGACCAAATACCATGGAGAGGGGTTCTGTGCCCTGAAGGAGTGCTCAGCAGTACCCTGGGGAGAAGAGGCAGAGGTGGGCTGCTGCTGATCAAGGTCCAGGAGCAGACAGGCAGCAAACCACACTGGCTGCTGCTCCCCTGAGTGTCTGGGTCAAACCACCAGCCATCCTCTGAGCAGCCCCTGGGGGAAGAGCTGCAGAGCCCAAGCCAACACTTCTAGGGCTGCTCTCTCTGCCTCTGGGTGGGTGTGATTATGAAGGCAACCCACAACAAAGGCCTGAAGCAAAGTGCTGGATGGACAACATATGCCTGAAAGATGATAAAAAAGGCAGATCAAAGAGACACAGGCTGAAATGTGGCTTAGTGGAGTCAGAGGCAGGGAGCTGGGGAGTCTGGGAGCTGAGTTCATTTCAACACTTCATGCCTAAGAAGCATCTGGCCATTTTTCCACACAAAGACTTGGTAATTTCACCCTCTGAAGCTTGTTTCAGGCACCTGATGAGGACTGTCACCACTCTTCAAGCCTCCCCTCCCCAAACTCCCACAGCACAGCTCAACACAAACCACTGGCTCCTTTAATAATGTTACTAAACACATACCTTAGAAAGTTCATATAAAGAGAGAACCTGTCTGCAGTAGTTTCTTCCATGGACACACTCATCTGTGAGAGCCTTGAGACTGGCGACCACCTGATCATCTAGAGATGGAGCCACGAGGTGTGTCCAGTCTTCTAAGCTTGATGCTGGAAACAAAAATACTATCAATTCCTTTCCCATACAGACAGATAATCCCAACAAGCCTTGTGCTTGGAGCAAGAAGCCAGAGATCTGTGGCAAACACATCATCCTTTCTCAGACTTTGAAAACTTAATTTTGATAACTGTGATTTTTTTTTTTTTTTAAAGTTTTAGGATATGACAGAATGATCCTCAATATATGACAATATGACAAAACACAAATGAGCCAAAAGACCCACAATAACATCTCAGATGTACAATCCCTAAGCATAAGGGAGAGCAAGGGTTCAGCACTCCTGGTGGCACAGGCTCCAAGTATTCCCTTCTATTCCTATTAAAGCTCTATACAAGTTAATATCAGACAGTAATGTTCCAGCTGACAGCTTTCTCATCCAGGCTTCATAAATGCACAGAGTTCTTTATATATAAACATTATCAGCCTTAGCCTTGCTAATAGTAAGAAACACTAAACCCTTTCTAATGTACAAAGAATTCAGAGAAATATATTAATGAAAGCATTTCTACATTTCAGCTCCAGAAACAGACTCAAGATTTCCTAGAGTGGGTGCCTCAGCAGCAGGAACACAGATGAAGCTCAGTGCTGCTTTACTGGGACAGAACTCTGAGCTATGAGAAATGAAAGGTTAAGGGACCACAGAAGCCGTGTGCAGAAACACCCTGCCTGGGGCACCCACCAGCCAGGGGTGTTACAAGGCTTCATATGCCTTTCACTAGAGGATCTAGGAACCAAGGAGAGAACCCAGTGTCAGGAAGAGCTTATTTCCTGCACAATTGCAGACTGTAAGAAAAGAGGCAGATCCTCAGCAGTGGTGCTTGTTGGTGGTACTTACTGCCCGGGATCCCACCGGGCTGAGCGGAGCCGCCTGCGGACGCCTTCGCTCCTGCTGCAAGGAGGGCCTGGATGTCTGGGGGCAGCCTGTCAGGAGCAGCCTCCCCCGAGGCCAGAGCTCTGCAGTGCAACACCAGGGAGACATCTCTGCTGTAGACATGGAAGTACTGGCACACACGGCTGGCCTCATGCACGCTGCCTTCATCCAGAAGGCACCCAATCAGGAACTTGAGGGCTTCCTCCTCCTCAGGAGTCAAGGTCTGCTGGGACTCTCTGAATGCAAGACCCTCTGGTTTTAAGTACTTGGGTGTGTTCAGAGCAGGTAGCTTTGCAAAAGAAAACTCCTTAGCTAGGTTATCAAAGGTAAGATCCCTGTTGACTGCAACATGAGAGAAAGACCCGGACCTGCCGGACCCCTCATCCGTGGAGAGCGTCTGTCGTGCGATGCGGCAACCCCAGATCTGCTGCTCCAGCTCTTCCAAGCTCTGTGGTGACACCCCAGCACTCTTGGCCAGCCAGTGGCCAGCCAGGGTGAGCAACAGATGTCTCTCCATAATGCTGTTTATCTTCTCGTGAGCTGGAGACTCAAACACTGAGTTTGCCTGGTTATAAAAAAAATCAGACGCAGCTTTGCTGGAGATGGCATTTTTCACGAAGCTGTCATGGCATTTCTTCCAGAACTCAACCCGTGTCTGCTTCTGGTGCCACTGTCCATTGTCTCTCAAACGATGCAGATCTCTCAGCACCTGCAAAATTCACAGAGGTTTTAAACAACTATCCTTCCAAAAAAAGAAAAATCCCACTGGATGGCCAGAATATGGAAAAACTGAATTTAGAGTAAGTGTCCCAACATGCAACAAACCCAGCTGTTTTTCTCACCAAATAAAACTGATTGCATAGCAAGAAAAATAGCAAGGGAATAAGGAAAGCTACACCATCCTTCCCAGCTCAGCACTTATGCTCTATTTCTTTGGTGCACTTGGACTTAAAATAAAAAGTGACTTGAAGAAAAAAAAGTGTTTCAGGAAGACTGAGAATTAACATTCTGAATGGTGCCAGTAAGGGGAGGATCTAGAGGTGAAAACCATAATTTAATATTTACCTCTTGGGTAACTACGTTGTCCACGGGCAGTTCAGCTAGTGCTGCCACATCCCGAGCCAGGGAGAACATTCCCTTCTCTTGCAGCTGCTCCAGGATGGATCTGCACTCCCCCTGGAATGTCTCCACACTGTGACTGGTTAGGATGGAGCGGCTGATTGCTATGGAGGAATCCTTCAGGCTCTCGCTCAGGGCACAGAGTTTCTTCACATAAGGGCCTGTGAGAAGAGTATGAACAAGAAGAGGCAGCTGGTTTTCAAACCCAAGGGAATTCTGCTGCTGCTTCCAGCACGCAGCCCTACCAGAGAGGGAGCACAGATGTAACATTCCAAAAGTTTCATGGGACTGAAAATAAGGTCTGGATCCACAGGTTGAACACTTCTGTGGATAACCTGTGCACTCCTCAGCAACACCTGCACACAATCACCCTGCCCAACAGACTTACACACACAGGGATGTTTTCACCACTGCCACCCACCCTCAGCACCTGCCCTGCTTATCTAAATTCCTACACAGAAATTAAACACTGTGAATACTCGAAAAGAAACATTTTCAGTCAGCCCAAAACCACTGTACGTGGTCCCTGGATGAAAGCAGTGACCCCAGGCAGCAGAGGAAGCCGTGTTTACCATCCAGTAGCAGAGTCTCTGCTGCAGCAAAGAGCTGCAGGAGCTTTCCTAATTCGTAGTCAGTCCCACATTGCTGCAGCATCAACTCAAGGACAAACAAAGCCTGGGATTCCAACCATGGCACAGGAACATCTGAAGCTGCTGGTTCATCTTCCATTTTAAGCTGTGGAAATAAAGATTTTTCAATGCTGGATTTCTGGGGTTTTTACAAATATACTCTGCATTTTGGTGGGAAATGAACTGGAAATGGAAGAAAAGTCTAAGCAACTGCCAGCAATAAACAGAATCTGCTGAAACCTCCTGCTTCAAAAATCAGCTCCTAGATCATTCCAGGTGTATCTTTTCTCATTATTTTCATGTATCACATCAGGTGCCTATCCCAGACATTCACCTGAGTGCCCAGGCAAAGACATCTAGAGAAAATGAATTTGCTTACTTTTGTCAGACTGTCCTGAAACTTGTCCAGTTTTGTTTTAGCTTCATTGTAATTTTTGCAGTTCATACAGAGTTCATACATCTCCAGTATATACAGCAAAGGGGAATCCTTTAAGACACAAAACCAGGTTATAATTCTTTCCTAGAGGTATCCCAATGAATGTAGAATTTGTACCAGAACAATACAGTTCTCATGTATTAAAACTGCATGCAAGGTTCATACATGATCTGCAAATTTGTAATAGCTGGAAGAAGTTCCACCCAAAGGTCTTCTGCCTTGCCCAGGATTTTCAGTGGATTACACCCAGGTTACCTAGGCCACAAATAGCAAGATCATCTTACCTTTAAGAAAAGCTGGAAGCCATTTAGAAGTGTTTTACTCTTCTGCTTTCTTAAAAAGACTTTCCAGAGAACTGACAGGTCATGAAGATCCCATTTGTGATTTTCTGCTGAGCTTTGAATATGGTTTGTTGCTTCAGCTCTGGTAACTTCATCCACAGTAGTAATAATCCAAACACAGAGACAACAAATTATGTTTGCATCCTGTCAAATGACAAAAATTATGGTTTTATAATAACCAGAGAGAAACATCACCTTATTATGTATCATTTGGCCAAATGTGTCATACTCTTCAGTTACTAAAAAAACTGAAAAGAAAATGTGACAAATGCAACCTAAGCATTTACTGTGCACAACCCTCACTTTTTGGTTACTTATTCCTCCAAAAGATAAGTGACTTCATCAATACTCACTTGGAAACATGCTGCTAAAACACTCAGGATGGGTGCATGCTCTCTCAGACCTTCAGTCAACAGGTAAGATGAAGGGCTGGGGTTCCCCTGACACTGCAGAAGGATTTGAAAGAGACTGCCTGTGGATCTGCTACTGGCCACGCTGGCAGCACTGCTGGCAGGACCCTCTGCACCAGGACAGAAACATGGCAACTTCTCCAACGCCAGCATCAAGTGATCTTGTAAAACAGGAGTGAAATCCTGAAGGATAGACATGACCTAGGGAAACAGAACCAGCAGCATCTGTGCATAGTGTGAGATCCAAAGAGAACCAGCAGGAAGAAGGACTGAAGCACAAAAAAAAAAAATCACAGAAGAGTAATAAAACACCCTTCAGATTTCATTTTTAAGAACGTTTTGGAGAACCAGAAAGGAAAAAAAATGCTCTGTAGAGGTGTGAGTTATTCTAAGAAAATATTGAAGCTCTCACATCCACAGACAGCTTACCTCATCTGGCTGGAAGCTGTGTAGCTGGGTTTGGATGATGAACTGCAGCCAGTCATTGGATTTGGCACATTCCCTTAGGTAAGAGGTGCTCAGTCTGATATTATGAAGTTTACAGAACTGCATTACCAAAGACCACTGTCTTCTGCAGTCACTGGATGTCCTGCAGGGTGGTTAGAGAGCTTCAGCTGTAATAAACTGGTATCCATACCTCATGGTAACACTGCAGAAACTCACCCTGTGCCCCGAGACCCACTGCCTGCAGTGGCAGTGCCATTCCTCTGCAGGAGGTGCCACCCTGCACCCTGGGGACCATCCCACCCACCCCAGTCTTGAAATGCAGACTTGGACAAGGAGTCAACCACCTTCACTTCTAAGTGGGCTTCAAGAACTCTGAGGAACAGCCAGTCTAACATGGCAGGCTGCACTTCCTTACTCTTATCACTGTGCATCATTTACCTCTGCTATTCAAAACACCAAACACTAGATTTTAACTTCAAATACTGTTGCTCAGTTTACTGCACATGGATCCTTTTAATATTATCTGAATACACAGATGATAGAATTCGGTGCTCAATCTGCCAGCATCCTCCTTTAAATCATGTTTTACTCACTTCTTTATTCCTTGATGCTCAACTCCATCCCAAAAGGCTTCTTCTAGAGAGGTAAGAATTTCTGCTGCTGCTGCTTTTTCACCATCAGCCAATTTTGTTAATTTGTCAACTGTTTAAAAGAAGGTATTACTATTTCTGAGATGCTATTTAGGATTAGAGTAAGGGCAATATTTTCAAAGTACCAGTAGCTTCCTAGCCAGGACAAAAAGGCACCTGTGGACCTACAGTTAGAAATTCAACTTTCTAAAGTTATTCCTAGGATAAATGTAATTTCCTTACAGCTTTGAACATCTGATTTCACTGCAGCTGTAAGGCAGGTTTCCAGTATGAAAGAGAAAACAGATGTGGTGATGTCCCTTTTTTGAATCCCCCAGCTATATTATTCCAACATTAGGCTGAACCTTTTCTGTATGTTAAGGGCAGTAAGCCCTGGGCAGCTCTGTGACAGAGCCCATGAGATACTCCTGTGACTCAGGCTGCAGGTCACACTACAGACCTCCTGCCTTATTTGGCACACCAGATTGAAAATGCACCTTCAAAATTAGTAAGAAGCAGGAAAAAAAGAGCAAAATTCTTAGCTCTGCAAAGAGAGGAGGCTCCTACTGCCTTCCTGAGAAGCCAGGCACCAGCTTTCAATCCACCCCTGCTCCTTTTCAAAGTAAACACACAGTAGCCTATTGTAACACAAACAGAAGACACCCTTACCCAAAGATTCTCGTATTTGATTGTGCTGAGATTCTTCCCTTCTGGTTCTGTAACTGAAAATGATGTTTGCAACTTTGATATCTACTCTGAGTTTGAGGCTGTCCAGACCCAGCAGCTCCAGGAAGCAGACACAGGCTGCGCCCACCGCGCGCGCTGCGAAGGAGGACAGAGCCAACACGTAGGCTTCCCTGCCTGCCTGCTGGATCCTGGAACAGAAAGAACAGCAGTGAACACACAGGGCTTTTCAAACGCTCATATTCCCCACATAAACAAGGACCTACAAGGTTTCTAAACCCACAGACTTTATTAGCATGAAAGAGATTTACAAACCAGAAGTTTCACATTGATAAAAACATTGGTATGAGTAGAAAGCCTCACACAGGATAAGCACAGTTTGCAATTTAATAAACTTTAACACAAACTAAAGCAAATGCATTTGATATTATAATTAATAAAAAACTCCTGCCAGCAGTTTTACTGCAAAAAGTCCCACTGCAGATTGCACTGAGCAAGAGAAGGTGCCCTGAAGGCTCCTGCAGCAGCTGGATCATTTGGCATCTGAAATCTTTCCAGAGTGGTCACTGAAATACTGATGCACACTGGGCTGCCTTTTGAGCTACCAAGAACTTCAGTCTGCATTAAGGTGTGTTTTCCTTTTTGCCCAGACCTTAGGTGCTCACACAAGAGAAAATGATTTGTGTAGAAATGATGAAAAGAATGAAATAGTGACTAACCCACAAACAACACAATCTAGAAACACAGCTGTTGATTCTAGTAACTCCTACCAATTTTTAATATATTTAACAGTAAAATTTAATAAATTCAAGCAAGATGTTTAATCCTTTTGAACACATGATTTTGAAGCTTCAGCCAGAAAGTTTAATTCCTTCAACCTCCAGTACATGATTTGTCTTATTAAGTAAAGAATTGTAACCCTTAGGAAAAGTCAAGGAAAAGGGGCATCTTTTTTTCTACGAAGAGATCCAGAGGCTCAGGTGCCTAGAAGAAAAGCCTACTTGTGCTTGATGTGACTGGAACGTTTCCTTGCTCAAACTGTGCAGAATTTTGTAGGTCATTCAAAATAAAGCTGACCACCTTTTAGGTGAGATTTCAATTCCATCCCCCTCGATGCTGGACTGAACAGACTCCTAAGACACCCAGAAGTGCTGCGGTGCACACCCCTGGTTTGCTGCTGGGGGGATGAACGTTACACCACGTGCTACACTGCAGCTTCAAAAGAATGGCTGGACTGTCATTTCTGAGAAGACTTACAGCTGTTTGGGGGATTTGCTCTTCAGTAACTGCTGGACCAAGAATGTACCAAAAGCAAACGAGGGGCGTCCGTGGTGCAGGTAGTACAGGAAGTCCAGCCGCTCCGTGACTGCGTATTTGTTCACCAGGTCAGGGGATGAGAAGTGGGGGAAGTCACTTGATGCATCTAGAAGGAGCATAATCATTTTTATCAGCTGATAAACAGCCGAATTAAACACAGAAGACAGATTTCAGCTAGGAAGCACGAGATGACAATCTAACACCTCTCCTCTTGTTCCCATTCAAATCTCAGCACACCCAAACCCCACAGGGATCCGGTTCTCACTAAGTCAGAACCTCTGCATCACTTCTAGGCCCTCAACTTGGTTGAAAAAAACCACTGCTTTTGTACCTCGTAAGACATTTAGAAAGAATTCTGTCTGTGAAGATGTTAATGGAAAAGGTAACTTATCTAGGATTTAATTTCACAGCAAAATTTTAGTAAATTACACTGGCTTTTTTGGAAAAGAAATGGCCTTTTGAGTAAGTTTATCAGCCAAACGGTTGCCCTGGAAGGTGTTTTATCCCGGGTGCTGAGGCTAAAAAAAGCATCTAAAACTTGAAAGTAACATACCTGATAGAGCCAGAGTATTTGTTGACTGCCAGCCAAATAATTTAGTGGGATCAAAGGGCACTAATGACTGAAAGATTAGAAACAAAATATGTTGAGACAGCTTGAGGTTTTCTCATCAGAGCAGAGCAGAGAATGTTTCTGGGAGCTAAAGTAGCTGAGAGCACAGGCTGCTACCAAGCAGTGATGCATCTTGTGCAGGGTACATAATTTATCTACTCCACAGGGTCAGAACACAAACAAGTGCAAGGAAAGGCTTAGAATTGGTCTAAGGAAATAGGAAAGAACAGGCTGAAGTAATTTGCTGAAATTCAGTACAGTGGAGATGTCTTTACATGGGGGGCTGTCAGCGGGAAGGCAGACTCAAAATATTTAGATACAATTTTAAAAAGATGTTCAGAATGAAGCTATCAACATTAGCTCCAAATTAAGGACTGCAAGGAAGAACCATATGGCCCTCACCCCCCAGGCTTTAGATGAAAACAAGCTTCTCTGGCTCTGCCAAAACCCACCACCAGTAAGCACTTTGTGTACCTGGACAAGATGGTAAAGAGAGATGTCGGGTGGCAGAACCCCGTGAGAAGTAGAGGAGGGAAAGAGAGCAGCTCTGAGTTTGGGGTAAGGGGTCAATGCCACTTTTAACAGCTGCGGATCAACCTTCTTTAGAGGTTTTTCTACATCTTCATTCTGAAGAACCTACATTGCAAGGAAGTGAAATTATTTCATGAGGAAGAAGAAAGTGCACTTAGATAATAAACAATCTCTGAGTGCACCAAACAAACTACATTACAGGAAACTGACAAATGGCAACAATACAGAAAAGATATTTTTTCCTAGAAAATCCTTTTAAGTTTCATTAGACAGATCTTCAGCAGTACCTGATGCTTTAGGTGACTGTGCTGTGTTATTGAATTCTGTTCTGACATGTGGCTCACTGAGCATTTCTCTTCTGAAAGTGTAATTGTTTATAATAATGTGGTTTTTGATCTTTATAGCACAATGCAGCTGGTTAACACCATGTAAACAGCAAGCTGAAGTTTTTGATCCCTGCCCAGATTTTCAGCCTTTAAAAATAAGAACAAGGAAGCTGAACAACACCTGTGGGGATCCAAGTGGAAGAGCAGCCCAGCTACTCATTGTTTAATTCACTTAAAAACTACAAACCTCTACAAAAGGGGACAGCTGGCTAACAAACACAGACACACTGTTTTAAAAGTTTACTGAGAATATCTTTTAAAACTAAAACTATTTGGGGAACACAAGCATCTATAAACACTCTCAGCTGTAACTGTTGGAAAGGAGTTAAATACTCCAGCTCACAGCCACTGGGTCTTGCTATTTCTAAACCTCAGCTCACTCCCTTCACTTGGTCAACCAACACAGACAGAGAACATCAAAACTAAACGTTTGTATGAGAAGAAATTACATTATGGCATTAGTGTATTGATTAATAGATTCCTTTGAGTTTCCAGCCCCATGCCAGAACTCCAAAAGCCTACATAGAGTCTGCTGCTCACAGTACCTGGTCAACACCTCCAGGGGCATACATGGTGGTAGCAAGTGCCAGCAGTGTGTGTCCCTCCAGCAGCATGCTGCTCACACTGGCCTGGTTACTGGGGATCAGGATCTGAGCATTTGCTAGGCTCGCCTGGAAAATCATCTTCGGATCTTCAAAGACAAAAAAGTAATGTTTAATTTCATGCAAAACCAATATGAAAGTATTAAATAATGTATTAAAACTCTTCTATGGCCATGCAAAAAGCTGGATTTTCTACTTTTTGTGGTTAATGATGATTTTTCTCAGCTTACATATAAACACAGACAGCTGCTGTACATTTTACCAAGCTTTCCCCCATTTCAAACCACAGTTTTACCCACACGGATTCCTCCAAACCCTTATGCACAGTTTAAGCAGGAATTATAATCCATGTTTTAGAGATGAGGAGCTGAGGCACACGTGAACAATTTGCCATGGTCAGAAAAAAAAAAGGTTTGCAGCAGAGGATGAAAGGCAGCTGTGCCAGCAGCACCAACACTGGCCCACCTCCTACCTTGGGGGCTACCGGCAACCCCTCGACACTGCACCAGGAACTCAAACCAGGGGTGTGCTTCATGCAGTCCCTTGTCATCCAGAACAGGACAGTTTGAAGGTGTTAAACTGGAAATGAGAGAAGTAGCAGAAGAGTGAAAACACAGTCTTTGTAACCACCCTCTGCCTCACTGTAACACTGCATGAAAAATTAAGAGCATCTGACTGGGGTTAGAGGGGTTTCTTTCCTCCATCACCCCTGTCTACAAGACATGCAGCTGTGGCTGACAGGGCACCTCTGGCAGGACCTGCCTTAAGGTCACGTTGCTGTGCTTGCTTCCATAAATCAGTCCAACAGTTTCCAGACCTAACAACCACAAACGCTTCCCAAAGAAGGGACTTGATTTACAAACACCACTCTAAGTATTTACACAACTAGAATTGGTTACGCAAACAGCAACAAAGTATTTGTTGGCTTCTTTCTGGTCTGCTTTTACCTTCTTTAACAATCACATTGTTAGATTGGAGGTACAACTAAGAAATTTTAATTGCAAAGTATTAAGTGGAAAGTATTCACACAGTTCCAATACCTAATAACCTAATACTTCTTTCTCCTTCAAACCTCAACTAAACCCAAAATTCCATGAAAACCAGCAATTTCTTTACTTGTGAACATACCAAGAACGAACTCATGCTTGTGTTCACTGAGAAAGGTTCTGAAGAACAAGTTGTCTTGGCTCATTTAGGATTGTATTGCTTAAATATGATACTAATCACAACTGTAATTGTTTCCTTTGATGACTGGCACAAGTTGACAAGACAACCTGAATAATGCTGCAAAACACAGCAGGGGACCTAGCACCCTGCCCCACCCTGTTTCATTAAATGATGCTGTCGTGACCCAAGCAGGCTTTCTTGCTGAAGAGCAAGGGCTGAGGAAAGCTCTTATTGCCCTGAAAGTGTGGATCATGATTTTAATCTGCCCAAGGTGTGAGGGATGAAAAGTGTTCATACCTGTAATAGTCTAAGTAAGTGTACAACAGATACTGCAAATTATGCTGCAGACAGTGAAGGACAAAGCGAGTGTGGAAGTCCAAGCCACTTGCAGAACTGTATCTGGGGACAGGGTGAGGATCCTGCAGTACTCCCCCAACACAAGACAGTCTTTGGAGCATAAGTTCAAAATCTTCCACTTCAGAAGGGACAAAAATCCCATTTCTACCAGAAAAAGAGAAGAAGCAATCAGGCTGATCACGGTTCTCTCTCTTACAAGTTCCAAAGGGTGTTTTCAGTTCAAATGCTAAAGCAGAGCTTTCCTTCTAGGGCACCACCTCAGGACGGAGGCAAACACAGCCTGCCAGGCCCCTCTGGGTGCTCTACCAGCACAGCAGCTCCTGCAGAGAGGGGGCAGGAGGGGGGAACAGTGTGTGGTTAAAACTGCCTCCCCCTTGTACTACACTGGGCATCAGGAACAGGATCACTGTGGAAGATGAAGGGGCTGACAGGGGATTTTGGCTGCTCTCATGCAACAGGAAGCCCAAGACTAAAATTAAATGTATTATTTGTGCCGTTTCAGGAGAGGGCACTAAATACAGTATAAAAATGAACACGTGTCCAAGCTTCTATTGACATGCACTTCTCTCACAATCTGACTTTGGCTGCAGGTAAGACAGAGGGTTGGTTCAAGGCATGAAGGGCACACACCTCGCCAGCTTGTTTAATATGTCATTCCTCATGTAGCTGCTGCATAACATCTTCTGGTCAATAATGTCTGGAGTAAGAGGGGGCCAGTCAGCTCCTCCACACAAAGGCTGGTTGGGCCCAGATTCCTCAATCCATGAAGAAATACTGAGCCAATCATGCTGGGCTGTCAAGTGCATCCAAAGTACCTCAGGATTACAGGTCTTGAGTTCTGTGTTTCAAAAAGGCAAGCTGATGAAACCAGCAGAAACCAACACCACCTGGGAAACACTGATATGTCTTTATACATCTACACGTTGTTAATGAAGAGCTGCAAAGATGATGCTGAGATGCAGTACACTGCTACAGCTTGTGGGAGCTTTATCTTGGAACAGCTACATGGACCAAGCTTCACAGAGGCAGCAGAGTATGACATTTATGAGTGGCCATCCGTTAGACAAGAGCCCTTCACAGATCCCTGCCAGAAGGCAACAGGATGAAAACACATTCTTTACCCATTTTCCCTGACAAAAACTCCGTGGCCTCCTGTGGCAGCAACACAGCTTTGGTTACTTCAACACCACCCCTACACAGCTGCAATATGCTATGTCAGAGCCAGGGTTTTTGTTCACAATTTCTTTCAAGTCCTTAGTAGCAGAACACTTGCCTTGGCGTGGCCTCCTGGGGAGGAGAATCATCTCCTGAATAAGCTCATCCCACCACTCAGCCCAGTTAAGCATCACTCGGACTCTCCTGCTGCGAGCCTGACATTGACCATGACTCAGCAAGGAGCCTAGGACAGCTTGATGTCTGGAGAAGTCTTCTCCCTCTCTCCAGTTCCTGAAACCGCAAGGAAGTGCTGCATGAGGGTCTTTTCTAGGACTCCTTTAAAAAACAGCCCACAATCTAACAACTAGAATATGCTAAAAGGGTCAACAAGCTTTGCTGGTCCATTTTGAAGAGAGTTCTGGAAGTGGCAGAGGGATCTACTTCAACTAAAGGCTTGAGAGTGCACACGAGAGCACTGGGCAGAGAACCTCCTCAGTTTTCCCAAACTGACACAGCCAGTGGTAAGTGCTCTAACACTTTCACACTTCTTTACCTGTAAAATGATTTTTCTACGTTAGTTTAGTTCACTCTATTATTGATATCATGTATCAAAACCACACCAAACATCCCATCTGAACATGTTTTGATTGATCGTTCTAATAATATCCTTTGTCATTAAGAAGGCTTAGTTTAAGGTGATGACATAAACAGAAGACCTCTGTTCCACTGACCAGGTAAGTCTGGACCTGATCTGAAAAGAACACAAGAGCAACTGGGACATCAATGAGAGAAGTTATCAGCTCCCACACTGACCCTTATTTCTGCAAATTAAGACCAGAGTAAAATTAATGACATTGCAGAAGACTGTAGCTGTTAATGCAGTAAACCATATGGAATGTAGAAACCAGCATATTTTAAATCCTACTAACATTATTAATTAAAACTGATAATCCACCTTACCTGGAAAGAGGTTGAATCTCTTCATTTTCTTTGAAGGATTCCGAGTAAAACCTTTCAACCTGATGCACAAGTTCTACAATTTTCTTCTCTTTTTCAGAAAAATAGTTTTCTTCTTGTAAAACTTTCACCTTTAAATGAAATGAAAGTATTTTCTCCAGTTACAATTTTTATCTACTTATACTGTATTGAAGTTGTAAATGTTCCTGCAAGAGTAAAGCAACTGTAGGAAAAAAGGCTGGAAGTATTGAGGTCAATACACTAAGATTACAAGAGGGCCAGGCAGAGAACCAGAGCAGAGCCAGAACAAAAAACAAAACAACAACAACAACAACAAAAGGGATTTTCATCAACTTGTATTTTAACAGCAAATACAAAAGAACCCAGACATGTCAATGCCACATTCCAGCACCTGCACTGCAGGGGTGCAGGGAGAGAACCTGTTTGTTCCCATCCTGAAGGGGGGTTCCATGCAATGCCTGCCCTCAGCACAAACAGCCCTCAGACCTGAGAGCACCAGCCAGACAAAAGCAGCCTCTTCTGCACTTACCAGCAACTCCCGAACCCGTTTATCAGCTGTGTAGAAACAGATCCTATGGAATTCCTCCTTCACATCAAAGCCCTAACAAAAACAAGATGCAGTGTGTGCAAAGTGTACAAATGCAGCTGCACGTGGACAGACCAAAGGCACCTGCCTCTTACCTAGAGCTCTCCACCTCTTCCAAGCTTTTGAGACTCCCTTCGCCCGTCCCGAGAGACATCAGGATAGCCCAGTGATGTCCTCAGCATGTCTGGCTATTAAATGTGTACCCTCTAATGCCTGACTTGCCAGAACGGCCTGTACCTTGTGTTGATCCTGACATCAGTCAGATCACACTCCCCCATCATTCTGAAGGCACCTCACTGATCAAAGCAGCTCTTTACAGCAACTTCATTGTCACTGCAATATGTCTGTGGTAGAATCAGTCCATCCATGTGACACCTACACTCCCCATCCTCTCAGCATTCATGTATTGTCTTAGTCAACAAGAAGTGGTGAGAATCACAAGTATGCTCACTGAGCACCTCTCACCATATTTCTTAAGAGTTCTGAGGCCTCTCTGGTGTTGTCCTGCAGCAGACGGTCGTAGACCAGCTGCAGACCTGTCTGAATGAATTCCTGAAGACTTTCAGCAGGATGCTGATGCATTCGGAAGAAGATCTGGGCTTCTGGCATCTTGTTGCTCAAGATGGCCTCAGCAATGACTTCCTAAAAGGAGAAAACAAAAGCTGGAACAAATTGATCCCACTCATTTTCAGTGTTACTGTCTTTATGATCCCTATATTTTGTCCCAATAGTGTAGAGACATTTCCACATTAATAATTTCCTTAAATATATGTAATAAGAATAATACAAAGTAGATTATTCGTTGTTACCTCTGGTGTCAGCTTTTCCCACATTTGGCTTTCCTCTAATGCAGGCAGCTCTTCAGCAAGATCCCTTCCTGTGTCTGCTGCACTCACTTGTGTTCCAGGGTATCTTCTCATGAACTGTCTAAGTTTAATGATGTAATCAGTTAAAATATCTGCCCCCTTCCTCAGGAATTCATCAGGTTCTGTTGAGAGCAGCCAAGATACCAGTTAATCAGACAAGTTTAGGCTTTTAATTAAAAAACAACAACAACCAAACCCACAGTTGTTCTTATGTACCTAAACAATGACATGCTCCATTACTACACAGGATTCAAAACAAGGACTCTTACCCTCTGCGTGCACAAAAATGTCTTCAAGTTGCTTGGTGAGGAAAGTCAAGGTGAGGTTCAGCAGCTGCTCAGAAAAGTGTTTGCTCTGAGGCTCCATATCATTCTCTTTGATCGCTGAGCACAGCAGGTTTAGAGCTGGCCTCAGCTCTTCCAGATCTGCAACATTTGCATTGACAGTTAAAACATCTACATTATGAGTCATCACGAAAACTTATCTTTTAGGTTAAAAGTCATAGAGGTATTTCTACAAAAGTCTCCTAAAATGTGTCAAACACCTTGTGTAACACACGTTGCCTCCACATCTAACTGCTAACACGTATGACACCATCAGAACACAACACAAACCCCCAGCCATCATGCACCATTTCTCTCCTCATCCAAACACACAGGAGCACAGGCAACTCCACCTGCTTTTCCAAACACAGAGCCACGAATAGAAAGCAAATTAAACCTCTCTGGAGATGAAAGTATTTGACTTACTTTTCAGGTAAGACTGGGATATGCCATCAGTGGCCTGTTCAGGTGCAGACAGACTGAAAAGGCTTTCTTTGCTTTTCAAAAATAAGTCCACCGTGTCCAGCTGGCGATTCTCCAAACCTGCCTAGACAAACATGCAGTGGAACAATAATGCATTTATCTGAATAACTGACATTCTGCAAGAGGTCAAAAACTGCTGCAGAAATTGGCAAAAAATGCTTTTGGGTCCAATTCAGAGTGAGTTCTGAGCACTGCTTAGTTTAATTTATTTTTTC
Organism: Apus apus; assembly: GCF_020740795.1. Lineage (NCBI taxonomy): Eukaryota > Metazoa > Chordata > Aves > Apodiformes > Apodidae > Apus > Apus apus. The sequence goes on along the minus strand of NC_067291.1, from coordinate 21,062,204 downwards.
TTAATGTGCATGAACTTTATGGTGGTATTTACTCTTTTGGGTTACTCAGCTGGGTTTGTCACCTGGGCTACTCAGAGGTTTTTTTGTTTATTAAATAACTAAACCACTAATTTCTGCCCCTAGGTTATGGAGCCATACTCTTCTGTGTCTCAAAGCACCATTCCCATTGCTGAACTGCAGTCAGGAGTTCAAAGCAGCGTCTTGGTTACCTGGCAGCCATGAAGCAGGTTTCTTTACCTCTAGTGCATGTAGTGGGATTGAACACCTTTCCCATCCGTTGAGGTGACACAGGGAATCCACGACTCCTGCACTGCCATACATCATCAGTCTGTTCAAAAACTCTTCTTGAGTTACACCAAACAGAACTAAGGAGAGACCACGCTCTGAATAAAAGAACCAAACCATAATTAAGAAGATGTAAGTTGCTACAGAGCAAGATTCCCAGCTACTGCCTCTCTTCCAAAATAACAACGTGAAGCTGCAGCAGCTCTATGTGGTTTTCACCTGGGCAAGAATGTGCTGGGCATGAGCCAACAGCAGCCAGGGGAGGAGTGAACTATAAAACCCCCCCACACCTTTTATCAGGCCACACCAGAGGAATTCTAAAGCCCCCTCACCTGTCAGCAGCAGACACAACGGCACCTCCTCGCTGCACTCCACATAAACACTGGTTTTGCCAAAGGGGTAATAGGTGACATCCTGAGACTCCAGATCCCAGAGAGCCAGAGTCAATGCCCTGTCACTTGTCACTACCACAAACAGGGCTTTAGCTCTTGTTACCAGTTTACACTCCAGCTTCACCACTTCTTGTGCTGTTTCTGGGGCGATTGGTTTCCAGTGCTGCCCTGCACTGCTGAGGTCCTTCCCATCGCATTGTGCTGGCCTGGGAGGGGCCCAGGTCCCAGCCCGTGGAACAAAAGCCAAGATCTTCTCAGAGTTTTCATAGATTTCAGGATCATGATCTTGAAGATGGGTAAAAAACTGATACCAAGGTAAATGCAAGTCATTCACCAACTCTGCAGCAGAGCCTGGTCTTCTTCTCCTGACTGTATCACGCAGTGAGGCTAAGTGTGCCTTCCAGGACCTGGGGTCAAGAGAGAAGTTCCTGTAACACCAGCAATGACTCCAAGAGCCATGCAGGTAAATACATTTTTGAGGTTTCCTCAGTGAAATAACGTGCATTTTAAGTTTGCAGATTCCATCTTGCATTTTAACCTTAACGTGTCCTGTTTATTTATATTTAAATACTGTTTGCAGCCCAGTGGAATGATCACAGCTGCTTGAGCTGACATAGAAGCTGAGCATTTTTAGTACAAAATTTTGTTTTCCTCACAGAAAATGCCCCCATCATTTAATAAAAATGTAGAATGAAATTATTTCCAGATTTACACAATCATTTCATTTATATTAATTTATAAGTACCATCTTTTCTTAGTATTAAAGCCTCTAATACCAAGGGTCACAACACTATTGCAATGTTTTACATAAACACAGAATATTTTTAAGCCCACACCCCCTCATCTGTGCTAAACACACAACAAAGTGTAAAGCACTTGGAATACAAACATCTGCCAATCCTGGTTCAAATTACAGGAGAGACCCTAAAGAGTAATTCCTATTGATGACATATGTGAAGCTGTTTTGGCCCATTTCCTGGTATCATCCTAGTACTCAAAGAGCTGATTTTACTTGCCACGACTAGAATTGAAGTAAATGGTTAGTTTGTCAACCAGAGCTGTACAGGAGGCCAGCCCAGCCTTGCTTGGGGAGCACTTGCAGGACTCACCTGTCCACGCGGAAGGGCAGTGCCAGCAGCTCCATGCTGCGCTCAGAACTGGCCAGGCCATCCTCATCCAGCCCTTCTGGAGGCTCCACTGGGAGATTTTCAGAGTCTCTCTTACAGAGCAAATGCTCAGGGAACTGTCTGTAAAGAAAGAAATATTACACTTTGCCTCCCTCAGGTTTTTGTTCCCCTGGTGCTTCTCTCCTCCAGGAGCTCCCACTGAAGCAGTTTTCTCTCGGATTAGTAACAAAAACGTACCCAGGCAAGACATTAAAGCCTGATGCTAAATCCTTTCAGCTGGACACCACCTCTAATTACAACCCAGTCCTAACTCATCAAGCAAAACCAGTCAAGCTGTGTCACAGTCCAACAATCCCATGCCCTACAGAACTTCTAAAAGGTGCCACCACTGGCACTGACTGGCAGCACATATCCTAAGCTTCCCAGAAAAAATATAAAGTCCAAGACAAAGTTCTTCTGTTTGTTAAAGTAACAGGGCTTAAATCAGAGCAAATAAGATGGGGCAATCTTTAAACAAACGTGAAATGGCTGCTCTACCTCAGAGCCACAGCTCAAAATACACAGCTGACACTATTTCAACTAGTACAGGACCAAAATCTGGCACTTTTTAATGCTGGTTGTGCTCAAAACTCTCCTTTAGGAATTCTGCTGCACACATACCTGAAGTAGGCGTTGAGATCCACAGAGAGGGCCTGGTTGGAGGAGCTGGTGACCACAGCATGGCTGAGATCCTGTGACACGTTCAGGGCAGTGAGTGGTGCCCTGGTGGCTGGACTGTGCCCCCCCTGGCACGGAGCCACCCGGACATTTGCCAGGTTTGCACCATCAGAACAGTCAAACACATCTTCAAACAGTGTCAAAGAAAACACCTGGCCTCAGACTGCCCAACCAGCAAGAAATCCCACAGAAGTGGAAGATTTTGCTCTTCCAGATCCCTGACCACGAGGCCTCATCCCTGCTGCAAAGGATACAGATCCAGCCTGAACTGTCCAGAAGGAACAGGATCCCGCGGCAGAAGCGCGTGTCTGAGAGTCCCCCCAGGGCCTGGGGGGGCAGATCAAGGGGGCAGCAGCCACACATCTCCACGGGGGAGTCCCTTCCAGGGAAGGTGAGATGCACCACGACAGCCTTATTGAGCAGCAGGGTGCATCTGCTGCTTCCAAAGGACAGTATCCTCACAGAGAAGATGGAGGGCAGACCTGTGAGTCCAAAGATATTTTTAAGATTACAGCAAGCTGCTCCTTTTGACTGCAAAGATACCTGAAGAAAATTACAGCTTCAATTCCTTCCCTCTGCTACCATCTTAACACAAGATAGGGTTGGGGGCGTGTCTTGTTTTCAACTTCACTTTCTACGTTAATTATTTTAGAACAGTTTCCTCCAATAGTGCAGGATTTTTACAGTGAATACTATGAAGAACACGAAAAGTCATCACAGAACAGAATTTCAGTCAGCACTGAAACTGCAAATACAGTCTTTGGAAATACCACAGGAGACTGTTTAAGAAGATGTAAAAGGTCTGAACCCTGCAGAGACTGAGCATTCTAAGTGTACACTGCACTTGCTCCTCACAGAACATCAGGTTAACACACAATTAGTCACTGGATTAGTGAGGAGCCCTGTCTCTCACTTGTTGCTGCCAGTTCCAGTATTAAAGGCAAAGCTTGAGACTGCAGGGTTTCATCAGTGTGTTTTGTTAAGAGTTTATTTTTAACTTGGTATCATCCAAACACCTTACCCTACAACAGTTTAATTCCCTCTAACGCTCATCTGTGGATACAGAGATGTCATGATTATTTTCCAAGTTCATTAACGCTGCCACTAATCACTTTAAATCACTGTGAAAGTATTTGACACATCCCTGGTGTTCAGCCCTGCTGCCTCAAGTTCTTTCACCAGGTGAAGCAGAATTAGCCCTATAATAACTTCAAGTATGGAACACATTGAAATTTACTCACTAATGTTTTTAACTTCAAGGAGCTTTTTAAGTGTCTCTTCCTTACAACTGTGCAGGGGCACTGGGTTGTATTTTCCATCTTCTATAGTGAATTCATAGACAAACAGTTCATTACTTTTACTAAGAGCCAGTATTTTTGTCTTGTCTGCTTGCAGGTCATAATCTTCTGTATTCTCCCACATGAAGCTGAAGATACAACATTCAGAATGTTTATTGACTTTACTCTCTTTCCACATTGCATACAATGAACAGCTCTGGAAGTGTGTTAGTGATGGACAGTGTGATTTTAATAATCTGCAGGAAAGATGCTGCCTCCACACCCCCCTCCCCAGAACTAGAACACGTTTCATCCCCAGCAGAGACTGCAACACAGGACAGCAGCAGAGGAACCTGTGCCCAGTGCTTTGGAGGAGCAGGAACACCAGCCCTGCCAGGGAGGAGCTCAGCACACTGCCCAGTTCTGTATGTTTTGCCTCCTCATTGCTTGGGCTGAGAAACTCTTGGAGTAGCTTGAAAACGCTGCTAAAAGCAGATGAAAAGCATCTTGTGCTCGCTGGTGTCACACACAAGAGCTTGTCCCTCAACAGCTGACCAGGAAGTTGAGCCGCCAGGGCATGACAGAATTTAAAGTCAGCAACTCAACTAAGCCAGGTGAATTTTCTTCTTTTTCTTTTGATCTACTGTAACGAATACAGCCCCAGCGAAACGAACAAGCAGGTACAAATCACCGTCCCCTCCAGCAATGGGGTTTTAAGCGCAGAGCGTCCTCTGTTCGCAGGCAGGGTCTGGCGGTCCCCCCGGGCCAGGCTGCTCCCCTGGAGGCGCAGCCTCAGCCCTGGGCCCGGCCCGGCGCCGGGGCAGCCCTCCCGGGCAGCCCCCCCGGCCTCCCCGCCCGCCCTGCCCCGCCACTCACTCAGCCCAGGCTCCCGGCAGGAAGCCGCCCCGGGCCCGGCCGCCCCCGCCCGGCAGCAGGGCCTGCAGGTAGATCCCTCCGGAGAGCAGGAGGATGCCCAGAGCGTCCTGCCCCGCGCTCAGCCGGCCGCGGGCCGCGTCCCGCAGGGCCCGCCCCGGGAGGGGGCCCCGCAGCAGCAGCGCCCGCAGCGCCAGCCCCGCGCCCGCCGCCCCCTCGGGCCGCGCCGCCGCCATCTTGCGGGGAGCGCCCGCCTTCCTGTCAGCTGACGGACTACAGCTCCCAGCAGGCACCGCGGCAGGGCCGGGCGCAGGGCCGGGCGGGCGGGGAGCAATGCATGCTGGGAGCTGTAGTCTCCCCAGCGCAGCGGTCTAACGCCGCCTTGGCTGCCTGAGACCAAGGCAGGCCGCCCTGCACAGCCGGCGGCGCGGCCGGGCTTGCTGAGCCCCTTCGGGTGCCGCCGGCAGCTGGTCAGGCCGGGCAGCGCGGGGAGGGCCCGGCAGCCAAGCCCGGCCGACGGGGGCGGAGCTGATCCCGCTGGCGGCCGGGGCGGACGGTGGCCGCGAGGGTCCGTTTCGCGCTCTCCCATGGCGGCGCGGGAGGATGTCGCGGGTGCTGGGGCTGCTGTCGCACACGCTGAGCAGGGTGCTCTGGTACTCCGGGCTGCGTAGGGGCTGCCATGCCCCGCGGGAGCCGGCCATGGAGCAGGACAAGGCGCTCGAGGTTTACGGTGACTGTCGGTGGGGCTGTGGGAGGGTTCAGAGGTCGTCCCCTGCGGGAGGCCTGTGGGGTGAGGGCTGGGAGGGGCCCTGGGGGGTGTGCGGGGCCCTGGGGCGGTGTGCGGGGCCCTGGGGTGTGTGTGCGGGGCCCTGGGGGGGTGTGCAGGGCCCTGGGGGGTGTGCGGGGCCCTGGGGTGTGTGTGCGGGGCCCTGGGGTGTGTGTGCGTGGGAACCAGGCCCTGCCCAGCCCCGTGTGCTGGGGGCCGGTGCGTGGGGGCCCTGAGGGGCCGGGGTGAAGGTGGCTGCTCGGGAAGTGGGCTGAGAAATAAGTGTATTTGGCTGATTTGAGAACTGGAGTCGCTGCCAGGGATGTGGGGTGGGGAGGGGTCATCCTTGGGGTGCTGGAGAGCCCAGGAAGCCTGAAGGGCAGGGTGAGGGCCTGTCCTGGTGCCTGCCAGCCTTCCCCTGCCCGGGTCTGGGGATGGGCTGGTTGCTGTGACCTTGGGGTGCAGTGTGTGCCGTGGTCCCTGTTAGGATCCTGAGCAAGTATCAAGGGTCACTGGTGGGTAATGCTGCTGCTTCCCAGCTCCAGCATGTGTAGGAAAGGGGCTGGAGCTTCCCCAGTCTCTGCCTTGGCAAGGTTAGCTTAGTGTTTCATCACCTCGGACAGAAGAGGAGCTTGACACACCTGGAAAGGCCAGTAATTCCAGAAAGCTCAGCTGGTTAGTCCAGCAAAAGGGTGGTCTCTGTTACTGCATGAGTTTTTAGTAAAATGGGGAGAGATTTCACCACTGGAAATGCTGCACATGGGATCTTAGAGGGTTCTAAGAACATTGTCAAGCCTCCAGGCACAGTTATTTTGTAGGCAATGTTCTAATAAAGCTGGGCAGTTTGTTTGCTTGTTACCATCATGAAACCTGAGGGGATGGTTATCAGCTCTTTGGGAAAGCAGAACAAAGGGCCTGGTGACACCCACTGTGTCTTCTAGGCATGTAATTCAGCAGCATCACATCCTTATGCTGCAGAGAAACAGAGGCTGAAGCTTCAGAGTGATTCAAGATCAATTGTCTGCTTCCCTGGAAGCTGGGGAGCCAGAATCAATCCTCTCCTTCATCCCAGGTTTTGTGGGATGGCTTTGGACAGCAAGTGTTTCCCAGCCCTGCTGGGAGGATGGACCTTCTCTCTGTGGGAAAAGCAACAGTAAATGTCATTCTGTTTCACTGTGTGATGAAACCTCCTTCAGCTAACCCAGAGCATGTTGCTCCTCTGGCAGGCAGAGCTGCTCAGCACTTTCTGTGCAGGTTTATTGAAGCTCCTGAATGTCTGGGTTGTACAAGCTCAGGAAGTGACACAGATAAACAGGGATTAGTGCATTGGTTTTGTATTGACTTTCCTTAAGAGGGCTTCAGGAGCTTGTCTGTGAGGCCCAGGTGGGGAGAAGATGAGAAGGTAAATGTGTCTTGTCAGTAGGTTAGATATGGAAGAACCTGAAAGGCAAGCAGAGGTGTCTGGAATGCTGCCTGTGTGTGTCTTCTGGGTGAGCTCTAGTTCTGCAGGCAGGACCTGGCCTTCAGCAGCTGTGGTTTGGTTTCTACATTGTCATAACAACAGCAGGTTGGGGAGGGGAATGTGAACCAGGAACACCCCAGTTCTGAAGCAGTTGCTGAGATAGGGTGTCACTGATACTCACAGCTCTGCCTTTTCTGAAGAGGAGCTAAATAACCACTGCTGGGGAGAGGGTTTCTGGTCACAAGGCCTGTTGTTAAATTCAGGAAGGTGATGGTTGGTCACTTCTCTTCTGCTTCAGATATCATCCGCACTATCCGGGATCCGGAGAAGCCCAACACCTTGGAAGAACTGGAAGTGGTAACAGAGAGCTGTGTCCAAGTGCAGGAGATAGGGGAAGATGAATATCTGGTCATCATCAGGTTTACACCAACAGTACCTCATTGCTCCTTAGCCACTCTCATTGGTGAGGTTTGTTTCAGTCACTCTGCGACCACGTGAACAGGGTTAACTCTGTGCTGCCTGGGTAACATCAGTCTTCCCTGAGTCCAGTCAAGCTTTGCCAGCAGCTTGACCAGGAATGTCAGCTTGGGAGCCTGCTAGCAGTGCAAACTAACAAAAAACCCAGAAAACCAACAAAAAAACCATAAGACATGTGGGGACATCCTTCTGTTTTTATCAAGTTAGGGAAACTCTTTGAAGAGCAGCCCTCAAAAATCTCCTGGGAAGTGGTACAGAATCCCTCCTTGGTATTCCCCAAATCATTCTAGTAATGCTAAATTGAAAATGTTGTCACTTCTCCAATTTAAAGCAATGTTAAGGCTTTATGATTGCCCCCCTTACCTGAGGGGCTGTCCTCCATCCCCACACACACACACAGGAAACCCCACGTGCAGTCCAAGAATCCAAAAAAGAGTTCAGAGCTGTTAGGAGAGTGAAGGCAATGGAGTGAGACTCTGCACTGGCTTCTTTTGGGTTTGTGCTTCCTTATTGTTTGTGGTGAGATCACTTCTGAAAAATTACACCTGGGATCTCTGAAGTGGTTTGTTTACACGTCCCAACTCCTGTTGGTAGCAACTTTTACCCTTCTATATCAATACTGCAATTTCTCAGGCTGTTTTAAAGATCTAAGGGGAAAAAAAAAAAGTCGTTTAGTGAGGTAAATGTATTTATGCCCAAATGAAGCTTTTGCAGCCAAGGAATTGGTCTGTACTGAGTGTTTCTAGGAGGTGTTTTGAGACCAGAGACCTCCTAAGTTGTAAGGCAGGTGGGAGCTTAGCTGGGAAGCTACATCCAAAGGGTCAAACCACAAATTATGTCATCTTCTCTGGGGCTTGTGCTGCCCAGAACCCCAGAGGGGTAGGTTGCCAATGACACTGATGGGATTGGATTGTTAAATAGGAATTCTCTGACAATGCACCTCCAGCCTTGGGTTTTACAACAAAGTCTCTTCTCTGCTTTGTTTCAACAGGCCTTTGCTTAAGAATAAAACTTCAGAGATGTTTGCCTTTTAGACACAAGGTAAAGTGTCTGCTCTGGACCTTGCTCTAAGCTGCTTGAGCGTTGCTAAATTCTCTCTCGGTGTGTGCTGCAGGGGGCAGGAGGGCTGAGCGGGGCTGGGGTCTCCCTGAAGCACCTGCCTCTGCAGGGAGGGGTGTTGCAGCACAGAGTAGCACCAGGAGGGGGCTGAACAGCCCTGGTTCTTCCCTTTACAAAAGACTCCTTATTGCTGCACTCCCAAGTACACTGTGTTTCCAGGGATTTCCTCCTCAGCTGTTGTCTGGGGTCTTGCATGGAGGAAGAGAGGGGGTGCTGGAGGGTGGGGAGCTCCACAGGGAGCTGGAGTAACAGGGCCTGAAAGAAAGCCCTCGGGGTCTCAGCAGGAGCTCAGACTAGACCTTTCATGGCAAACATAGTCTTTTAGACTAAGTTTGTAATTAAGAAAAATTAAAAACTTAGACCTTTAGAAACTTGCCCCAAATAATTTATGATCAATCAGCTTAAGGTTTTCTGGTGTTGATTATCTTTTTGTGGTTTTGTGTTTATAGCTTCATCTTACAAGTTACACAGTGTAAAGTGAGACTTGCATTTCAAGAAAATTAGGTAGAGGTTTGTTGTGCTGGACATGTGGGAACACAGAATTAGTTCAGCAAGAGAAGCTAAAAGGCATAGGGCTTGTTTACTTGGTTTTCCTTTGCTGCATCAGTTTTATGAGCTTTCCTTGCAGCTCAGTGAGTGTGAGGGTTTTTTTGCTGTTGTTTTCCCTGTTAAATTCATCGAGGTGATGTAGGTTTGGTTGGACCCTGGTCTTGCAATCTGTCCACACTGTTTTCAAATGGAGTGGTTGTGAATCTCATCACTGAGCAAAATGTATGAGGAGTATCTTACTAGGACCCTCTTCCCAAGGGTGTCTTTTCAAGAGAGCTTTGTCTGTCAAAGTGGCACCTGCAGTTCTGGTGGTGTTGAAACAAGTTGTTCCTGAGCTGTGGTCGGCAGAGAACTTGCTGAGAAGGCAGTGCCAGCTCTGCTCTTTGCAGCAGCCAAGCTGCAGTGGCTTTTGAGGGGAGCAGCTGGTGGTGGTGAGGGGTGAAGGCCCTGCAGTTCTGGAGCAGGATCACTGGGGCCTCCGTGAGATGGGGGAGAGAAAGACTTTATTACAGTCATAAGACAGAGCAGCTCTTGACATCAACCCCTTCCCTTGTCTGTGGACAGTTTTGAAGCATGAATTACATGCATTCTGTGTGCACTCTGCCATTTTTTTTCTTCCAGTAATGAGTATATTCACCTGTTGATACACACATCTGACATTTATCATCTCTCCTCTAGCTGGAAATCTACATATCTGAGGGCACACATTCCACTGAAGAAGACAGTAAGTACAGCTTGTGAATGGGGGCAGCTTTAGCCTGGGTGTTTGTGTTCTCTTGAGAATTCCTTTTCTTCCCCTTCCTGGCCAGATTTTCCAGACTGTTAAAGCTGTAAAATTAAACATGTAGTTGAGGTAGTTTCAAAAGCTGGTCCTGTGAACCCAGGCTTGCTCTTCTTTAAAAAAACAAAAGCAACAAAGAAAAACTCCCCCACAGTTCTTGCAGGTGTTGAGTTGTGTTTGTAACAGAAGTTGCTGCTGCTGAGTAATGAACATGAAGCACTTCCTGGCTGGTTGATCTCACTCTCTTAACATCATCACAAAAACACAGGTTTCTCAGTCAAACTTGCAGGACATTGACATCCTTTCAGAGCTGTGGCCCATCACTGGCTCCCCCAGCTGCTCAAGCCTTTCTCCAGGCAATGTCCCAGGATTTATTGTTCCTCAGCATTAGATCTTTTTAAGGGGAAAACCAGTTCCTTTGCTGAGATTGGAAACTGATCCTGGAGAACTTGGACTACTAATTTGCCACAAATTTCACACCTGATTTTAAGACACATCATCAGCATCTTACAGTCTTTTCCTAAACTAGGAAAGCAACAGGGATGTTGCTGTGCAGATCATGCCTTCCATTGTAAAAAGGAAATTAAAAGAGGATTGGAAAGAAAGCTGGCACCACGTGCTGCTGCTGCTCATCTTCTCAGCCTTGGAGCCACTCACGAGGCTGGGAAAAGCTTCCCTGGAACAGGATTCCTTGGATTGGTCACGTTACTGATGCCCTGGGTGAAGTACCACTGGGAACTGCCTCTGATGTTATTTTCCTGTGGTGTTTTGCAGTCAACAAGCAAATCAATGACAAAGAGAGAGTAGCAGCTGCCATGGAGAACCCCAACCTGTGTGAGATCGTGGAGCAGTGTGTCACAGAGCCTGACTAGTCACTGTCATCCCCACAGAGTGACCATTTTGATACATTTCTTAAAACACCTTTGGTTAAAAAAAGAAAATAATAATCAAGGCCTTGAGTTTAATACTTGAGTTCTTTTTATCTTCCATATGTTTTTTAAAAGAAATTGTTTATAAGAGAGATTTAAATTATGATGACTTAGTCTCTAAAGTGAAGTGTCTAGTGTTAAGAGTTTGTAATTTCTGGTGTCCAGAGGATATTTTATGATCAAAACCACACGTACATGTTGCCTTCTGATAGACATTGGGAAATGAAATCAGTTTTACACCTTAAATTTCTACATTGTTTCAATCACTGCACTGTAAAAATAAAGCAGATTCTTGTACTGAAATGCTGCTTCCTGAGTTCAGTTCAGAAGCTTTTAAGCTGAGATTTAAGTTTCTGTTAGAGGAGGAAACATTTCATTCGAATTCATGGTTATTCATAAATGCATTAAAGCTGGAATAAAATCATAGGATGCCAGGTTGGAAGGGACCTCAAGGATCGTCGGAATTCAGAATTCAGAATAAGAATTCAGAAGCAAGGGACTGGAACAGGGCAGATTTTCCTTGGGACACTATTCCTGCTAAACATTTGTGCTGTTTCCCCCCTAAGTACCTGTTCCTGATTCTGGAGGCTTTGCTTTGGAAGTGCCTCATGGGCAATTTTCCTATGGACAAGATCTCTCCAGTGTGATCCTGCTTTTTCTTACCACATCCCTGCAATGTGGAAGGTGAGAGAATCCCACAGCCCTTCATCCCTCTGCTTCCCACGGTCCTGTTGCCTTCTGCTGCTCCCTCACTGGTCGCTGGGCCATCCATAATGGAATGGGTCTGGTTGGAAAAGGCCCTGCAGACCATCCAGTCCAGCCCCTCACCAGCTGCTGCCTGTTCTCTCCCTGGCCAGGTTCCCTAGGGTCAGGTTCCATCGCAGCTGTGGATTTGACCATGGATTTACCTTTCCCTGCAGAACTGGGCAGAGGTTCCTGGCTCAGCTGCCCTTTCCCAGAGGAAGCACAGTCAGTGTCTGCCCTGCAGCCCCGAGGGGGCCTTGGTGGCAAAGGTCTGTGTGGGGACAGGCTGCTGCCACCCCCTCCTGTCCCATGGCACTGACAGAATGTTTGGGATCCAGGGATTCCAGGGCTGCCTGACCTGTTCAGGGCAGTAGTTACTCCTGCTGTGCTGCAGGAGAGATGTAGGGAGCTGCTTCTGCATGAAACAGTGATTGCTCCTTCTATCTGGTTACACGGTGGGAAATCCTTGGAGTTCAGCACAAGCATCTGCTGGGATTTCAGGGATTTGTAACCATTTCAACAATAAAGCCACACAAAGCTTTCCTGAAGGCAGGACACGCCTGAATGGACTCCAGCTAGGCTGGGCTTCAGAAATGGGGGGAACTTCTCTTTGTGATCCAGCATGCTGACGTGTCCCAGCTGTGCCAACAGCAGCACATCCTGTCCCCACGTTCAGTGCCAAAGTGGTATGAGAAAAAGAAGAGGGAGGGGGAGAAAATCCCCTTTTTCTGTACATTACTGCACATCTGCAGAACTCCCCATTTTAGCCTGCGTGTGGAAAATTACTTTCTTCAGTTACTCGCCTTCAATGAAATTTTACTTGCATTTCAAAAGCCTTTCTGCCCTCCCTGCTCACCTGGAGTTCAGCTGGAGAGGGGATGTGTGTCCTCAAGCAGCACCTCCAAGACATGCTTTTGTAAAGTGTAATTAGGTGTGGGAGGAAATGTGGGACACTGCTGTGTCCACTGCTCAGGTGTTCAGCAGAAAGTGAGGGGAACTGGCTACCTGATGTTTGCAGGAGAAACTGAAAACTTGGTACTATTTCCACAATAAATAACCAATTATTTCATGCTGGTACTCTGGGAACCAGATGGAAAAAGGTCTGTTTCCAAGTGTGAGACTCCAGCAAAGAAGAAAAACCCTAAGCCCTCCTGTGTGTTTGCTGTAAGGGATGTACAGAAGATACTGGATGTGAAGATGGGTCTGGGTTTGGATGCCCTGCAGGTTCTGTCAGTGGATCAGTGTGCTGGTGGGAAAGCCATTCCATGGTGGAGGCTGTCACTGCTGAGCTCCTGGGAAGGGATCAGCAGCAGCCACTGCTTTTCCTTTTCCCTACTAAATTTTGCCACAGGCCAGAGACAGCTGTTTGATGGATCAGTTTTCTTTTGAATGACATGTCCCAGAGGAAGCTGCTGCTGAACTAGGGGTGAAAATCCATGTGCAGGAGGGAGGGCTCTGCCTGTGCTGCAGAATTCCTGGAGCCTGTTGGGTGCTTAAAGCCCATGGACCATGAGCAAAGCCTCCTGCAAATCCAGCAGGCTCTGGGAGGGTCATTCCTGCTCAAATTACACCAGCTCTGTTCCAATTTCAATGTAAGTGTATCCTTCAAAACACCATAAGAAAGACCCAAAATACCCTGGGAAAAGGAAGGGGCTCTTCTGGGGGAGGGAAATGGCAATGGCTCAATTTATTTCTCTAGAAATTTAATCCCAAGAGGGTTATCTTATTCCATATCCTGATCCAACACAAAAATGCTCCAAGCTGTGCTTTCAGAGCCTCAACCCATTTCAGATAACCTTTGTTTTAAATAAACAGCTTCTGGATTCTAAAAAGATAAGTGAGATGTGGAGGCTGAGGCACAGGTGCCTGTTTGCTGTTCTGCACCTCCCTGTGCTGCTCTGTAGCCCCCAGGCCTCATGCTGCTGAGAACGTGGGGCCAGAGATGGCTCTGTTACCTTAAACTGCCATTGGGGCACTTCAGAGTGTCATTTGTCCTGCAGCAGCGCTGGCTCCAGCTGCCTCGGGCAGCCCTGAAGCTGCAGCCTGTCCCCAGGCCCCTCCAGCAGAGCCTCGCTGCTTCCAGAGGGATGGGTTTGGTTTCCTAGAGTTCTGCAGGAAAGTGGGAGTCAGCCGGTGTGTCAGTGGCAATTGCTGACTCCTGCCCGGGCACAGAACCTGGCAGAGCTGGTCAGCTGCTTTTTAAAAAGCTTTATTTTGTAGGGGGACAAAACTCCTGCCTGGAGGGGTCACCTGAAGTGGTTTTTGAAGGAGTTTGTTGGACCTAGCGACTCAGATAAAGGGGAAGGGAAGGTCTGCAGCTTGTTGGGCTGCTTGGCAGGTGCTGCTGTGTTTCACCTCACTGAAAGGGCCCGGAGGCAGGCTCCTTGTCGCCGGTCCTCGCTTGCTCTCATCAAGGAATAAAACCGTCCCTTCCTATTCCTATGTTGCATCTAGGATCAGGAGCAGCTGCAGAGGGCACCAGCAGGTCACGGAGCATCCCTGCCCGCTCCCGGCCGCAGACCTGCCCTCCCGGGGGTGGGAGCAGGCCGGGCGGTTGCTGGAGAAGGTGCTTCCAACCCCAGATCCCCGGGCTGGCAGCCCTTGCAAGCGGGGTGTCAGCCCCGGGGTAACGGGGCCCCGGCATCCTCCTCCCCGCCGCCCCCCGGGGGTCCCTGCCCACGCCCGGGGCGCCGTGAAAGGGTCGCGGGGCTCGTTTGCAAACGCTGCGGCCTCTGCAGAGGGCGGCAGAGCTGCCGCATACAGGGACGGGGCTGTGTTGAGCATAGAGATCGTTCTCGATAGTTACAGCCCGTCGTGCTGAGCTTCCCGCGAAGGCCGAGGGCAGGGGGGGCAGCGGCTGCTTGCTGTGCCTGGCGCTGGGCGGCTCCTCCCTCCAGGCACACACCTGGAGCCGCTTTGCTGCATTTCTTAGCAGAAAATGGTCGCCCCGAGCGAGCAGAGCGCTCGGGCACCAGCTCCGCCGCTCAGCCTGCTCTCTGTCCCTTGCTCTCCTTCTCCTGCTTTCTGCTGCTGTGCTTCCCGCTGGGAATGTGGCTTCTGTCTGTCCCCTTGCTTGCTTTCTCCTGCGCTTCCCACTGGGAATGTCGCTCTGCCCGCCCGCTGCCTGCAATGGGCAGCCCCGGGATGGCCGGGACCTGCTGGGGCACTTTCTGGGGTTCAGCACCCCAACGTGGTGGGACGTGGCTGTTCCCCTGCCCGAGCAGCCGGCACCCACCGGCTGCCAGGGAAACCCCCCCCGAAAAGGAGAGAACAGCTACATTCATAGAATCATATCAAGGTTTAGGATGGAAGGGACCTTAAAGACCAATTCCCTGCCACGAGCAGGGACACTTCCCACTAACCAGGTTGCTCCATCCAGTTCTTCACACCCCTTTTCTTGCTGTCCTGCCTTTGCTTTTCTGACCCTCTAGGCTGTTCTCATGCAACCTTTCCCTGTAGCAGAAGGACTAGAGGTTTTAGGAACCAGAGAAAATAAAACCATCTCTTATTCTTTGCTAGAAAATGGTTGTTGTGAGCAATTCCTGGTTTGTCTGGATTTTGCTGCCTCCTTAGTCACACCCCTCACCAGCTGCTGGAGCTGATGAAGGACTTGGTGACCCCTCTGGCTTTCTGGGGATTAAAATGCTCCAGCTGAGATCTTCTGGTCCAGACAGAATCACTTGGGAAGGATTGAGAGCTGCAAAACACAGGTGCTCTGACAGGGTGAGCTGGCTGCTGCTGGAGCTGCAGAAGCTTTTTAAGTGTTATTTTTAATGAGAGACACAAACAACCTCCTCCATCAAATGCCTGCTGCTTCTCCATGAAAGGGATCCCAGTTCCTTCCTGTCTCCAGCTCTGGAAATTTCTGGAGGTGGCCAGGGGAAGTACAAGGTCTCATTTCTAATTTGAAGCCAAAAACCTCTGACTCTTCTTGGAGAGGCTTTCAGGGCATCCCCGTGGATAAATAGAAGCAATTGAAAAAACAGAAGCACCTGTGCTGGCAGACAAGACCTCGAGCTCAGCTTCTTTCAGAAGACCTCGTTAGTTTAGTTCTGTCTGATAGTTCCTTACCTCTCCAAATCTCTCCTGTCCCACCATCACCACACAGAGACAAGCCTTGCCCAAACAGCCCAAAACACAGGGGCAAGTTAATGATGCCAACCTTACAGCTGCAGGGGAGGGGGTCAGGTCTAAGCACCCCCCTTTGTCTTCCCCTGCCTTAACACCACTGGCCACAGTCTCCTTTTCTAGTCACAAGCCTTCTTCACAAATGGTCCACTGGATCATCGCCCAGTTCTTCCCCACATTCTTCATTGCCCACCAAACAGGAGCTCTTACATTTTGCAAAAACTTTCCTTAAATCACACCTGCAGCCTCTCTCCAGAAACTGGGCTGGATCCAGCTGCCCCCACAGACACGGTGTGGACACAGCTGATTTAATGCTCCCTCTGATAACTGGGGGGAAGGGGCTGTTAAAAAGCCACTGAAGAGAGGTGGGAGAAGAGGTGGGGGACCCTTGGCACAGCCAGCCTTGGTGGCATTGGTTTGCATGGCTGACTTGCAGCAAAATCAGATGTTTATACCTGAAAGCCTAGAGAGAAACAGAAAATATTTTAGGGAGGTATTATATTTACAGTTGGACCTGGTGGATGGTTTGAGCAGGAGTTGCAGCTGCAAGGCTGGAAACCAGCAAAGTTTGGGAGGAAAGGTCTGACATGGAAGTCAGTGTTTCTGTAATGAGAATTGTCAACTGTCCAGGTTTAAACATCACTCTGAGGGAGCAAGTGGCCTGGCTAAGGGGGTTACTTCACCCTTTATTTCACTACAATTCAGTTGCCTTCTGGTTTGG